>NC_091829.1:26775658-27130658 GCF_038994185.2 Dermacentor albipictus
TTGGTTGGTTGGTTGGTTGGTTGGTTGGTTGGTTGGTTGGTTGGTTGGTTGGTTGGTTGGTTGGTTGGTTGGTTGGTTGGTTGGTTGGTTGGTTGGTTGGTTGGTTGGTTGGTTGGTTGGTTGGTTGGTTGGTTGGTTGGTTGGTTGGTTGGTTGGTTGGTTGGTTGGTTGGTTGGTTGGTTGGTTGGTTGGTTGGTTGGTTGGTTGGTTGGTTGGTTGGTTGGTTGGTTGGTTGGTTGGTTGGTTGGTTGGTTGGTTGGTTGGTTGGTTGGTTGGTTGGTTGGTTGGTTGGTTGGTTGGTTGGTTGGTTGGTTGGTTGGTTGGTTGGTTGGTTGGTTGGTTGGTTGGTTGGTTGGTTGGTTGGTTGGTTGGTTGGTTGGTTGGTTGGTTGGTTGGTTGGTTGGTTGGTTGGTTGGTTGGTTGGTTGGTTGGTTGGTTGGTTGGTTGGTTGGTTGGTTGGTTGGTTGGTTGGTTGGTTGGTTGGTTGGTTGGTTGGTTGGTTGGTTGGTTGGTTGGTTGGTTGGTTGGTTGGTTGGTTGGTTGGTTGGTTGGTTGGTTGGTTGGTTGGTTGGTTGGTTGGTTGGTTGGTTGGTTGGTTGGTTGGTTGGTTGGTTGGTTGGTTGGTTGGTTGGTTGGTTGGTTGGTTGGTTGGTTGGTTGGTTGGTTGGTTGGTTGGTTGGTTGGTTGGTTGGTTGGTTGGTTGGTTGGTTGGTTGGTTGGTTGGTTGGTTGGTTGGTTGGTTGGTTGGTTGGTTGGTTGGTTGGTTGGTTGGTTGGTTGGTTGGTTGGTTGGTTGGTTGGTTGGTTGGTTGGTTGGTTGGTTGGTTGGTTGGTTGGTTGGTTGGTTGGTTGGTTGGTTGGTTGGTTGGTTGGTTGGTTGGTTGGTTGGTTGGTTGGTTGGTTGGTTGGTTGGTTGGTTGGTTGGTTGGTTGGTTGGTTGGTTGGTTGGTTGGTTGGTTGGTTGGTTGGTTGGTTGGTTGGTTGGTTGGTTGGTTGGTTGGTTGGTTGGTTGGTTGGTTGGTTGGTTGGTTGGTTGGTTGGTTGGTTGGTTGGTTGGTTGGTTGGTTGGTTGGTTGGTTGGTTGGTTGGTTGGTTGGTTGGTTGGTTGGTTGGTTGGTTGGTTGGTTGGTTGGTTGGTTGGTTGGTTGGTTGGTTGGTTGGTTGGTTGGTTGGTTGGTTGGTTGGTTGGTTGGTTGGTTGGTTGGTTGGTTGGTTGGTTGGTTGGTTGGTTGGTTGGTTGGTTGGTTGGTTGGTTGGTTGGTTGGTTGGTTGGTTGGTTGGTTGGTTGGTTGGTTGGTTGGTTGGTTGGTTGGTTGGTTGGTTGGTTGGTTGGTTGGTTGGTTGGTTGGTTGGTTGGTTGGTTGGTTGGTTGGTTGGTTGGTTGGTTGGTTGGTTGGTTGGTTGGTTGGTTGGTTGGTTGGTTGGTTGGTTGGTTGGTTGGTTGGTTGGTTGGTTGGTTGGTTGGTTGGTTGGTTGGTTGGTTGGTTGGTTGGTTGGTTGGTTGGTTGGTTGGTTGGTTGGTTGGTTGGTTGGTTGGTTGGTTGGTTGGTTGGTTGGTTGGTTGGTTGGTTGGTTGGTTGGTTGGTTGGTTGGTTGGTTGGTTGGTTGGTTGGTTGGTTGGTTGGTTGGTTGGTTGGTTGGTTGGTTGGTTGGTTGGTTGGTTGGTTGGTTGGTTGGTTGGTTGGTTGGTTGGTTGGTTGGTTGGTTGGTTGGTTGGTTGGTTGGTTGGTTGGTTGGTTGGTTGGTTGGTTGGTTGGTTGGTTGGTTGGTTGGTTGGTTGGTTGGTTGGTTGGTTGGTTGGTTGGTTGGTTGGTTGGTTGGTTGGTTGGTTGGTTGGTTGGTTGGTTGGTTGGTTGGTTGGTTGGTTGGTTGGTTGGTTGGTTGGTTGGTTGGTTGGTTGGTTGGTTGGTTGGTTGGTTGGTTGGTTGGTTGGTTGGTTGGTTGGTTGGTTGGTTGGTTGGTTGGTTGGTTGGTTGGTTGGTTGGTTGGTTGGTTGGTTGGTTGGTTGGTTGGTTGGTTGGTTGGTTGGTTGGTTGGTTGGTTGGTTGGTTGGTTGGTTGGTTGGTTGGTTGGTTGGTTGGTTGGTTGGTTGGTTGGTTGGTTGGTTGGTTGGTTGGTTGGTTGGTTGGTTGGTTGGTTGGTTGGTTGGTTGGTTGGTTGGTTGGTTGGTTGGTTGGTTGGTTGGTTGGTTGGTTGGTTGGTTGGTTGGTTGGTTGGTTGGTTGGTTGGTTGGTTGGTTGGTTGGTTGGTTGGTTGGTTGGTTGGTTGGTTGGTTGGTTGGTTGGTTGGTTGGTTGGTTGGTTGGTTGGTTGGTTGGTTGGTTGGTTGGTTGGTTGGTTGGTTGGTTGGTTGGTTGGTTGGTTGGTTGGTTGGTTGGTTGGTTGGTTGGTTGGTTGGTTGGTTGGTTGGTTGGTTGGTTGGTTGGTTGGTTGGTTGGTTGGTTGGTTGGTTGGTTGGTTGGTTGGTTGGTTGGTTGGTTGGTTGGTTGGTTGGTTGGTTGGTTGGTTGGTTGGTTGGTTGGTTGGTTGGTTGGTTGGTTGGTTGGTTGGTTGGTTGGTTGGTTGGTTGGTTGGTTGGTTGGTTGGTTGGTTGGTTGGTTGGTTGGTTGGTTGGTTGGTTGGTTGGTTGGTTGGTTGGTTGGTTGGTTGGTTGGTTGGTTGGTTGGTTGAGAGAGAGAGAGAGAGAGAGAGAGAGAGAGAGAGAGAGAGAGAGAGAGAGAGAGAGATGCATAGAAAAGCGGGGAGCTTAACTAGAGGTAGTTCCGGTTGGCTACCCAAAGTTATGTAAAACTTCTGCAGAGAAAGAACATAAAGGTCACTACCCAAGAGCGATACAAAATCCCCTGTCCTTCGATACACGCCATACTCTCCTCAAGTGAAAACGTTTTGCCGCGAAAAGAAAAGGCAAAAGAAAAAAGAAAAGAAAAACGAAGAAAGGAAGAGAAGCGAACAAACAACAATGGAAGACAATCGTGTCGCTCCCTCTTGAAGGCAGCAAACACGCGTTGATGGATGGCCGCAGGTCACCCTTACGATGTACTCTTTCTTGCCCCCATCTGTCACCCTGAATACATACATGCATTTAATTCCGTTCTTTCCGGACAGGCTCACGCGAGGCTACTTGTATTTGTACAAAGTTATTCTCGCCAGAGCGAGCACGTGTCACACTTTTAAGAACCGCAGTTCTCGTTAAAGAGTTTTGGATCGTCCCTAGTCGCGCTTAGCGGATTAACGGGTTTACCGTAGCAGCGGACGGCAGGCACAACGTCGGTATACCCGCGGAGATAGCTTATTGGCGATGACGCTGGACCGCTTAACAGTAAGTAGGTCCGGGGTTCGGTCCCAGGCGCGGCGACCGCATTCCGATGGTGGTGGATGGCGCAAACGCTCGCGTACGTTAAATTCCGGGTGGTCAAAATAAATCCGGATTATCCCGCTGCGGCGTGCCTCATAAACAGATCATGGTTACGCCGCGTTAATTAAAAGAAAACTTGTGACGCTTCCTTTAACTAGAACGCGTTTCAAACGTGGATCGTCTGTCATGAGAGTTCTTTCTCGTGAAACAAAAAAATAATAATAAAATAGCTGCGCGTTAACGACTATTTCGCTACCGACTATTTAGGCCAGCGGAAAAGTATAGGATACGGCAAGTCAATGGAATAACAGCCTTGCGTCCGCTCTGGTTCAACTCTGCGCACAAGATGGCGCTACCAGCTTTGCTGCTTCCATAAAGCCTCTCGGGTGGCCAGGTAGGCCTAGTGGTCGGAGTCAGCTGGAGCTCACAAGCTAGGACTCTCTATTGAGACGCGTAACGTGAAGGCCTTAAGATTTAGTCTTGTTTGTGTGTCATGTTTAACGTTGAACAGCGCCACCTCAGACGGAGATAAGAGGCACACGGCTTCATTATTGCGGAACTATAGCGCTGGAAGAACGAGGCGCGAAGGCAAGGACAGCAAACAAACTCTCAGAGAGAGCTTGTTTCGTGTTCTTTTGGTGCCTCGTTATTCATGCGCTCTAATATTCCAAGAATGAAGTGCCAACTAATCTAGCCATGCTTCATACTGCGCGGAGCTTCTTTTTAAGTTTAGGTATTGGATGCAAATCTTATTTCTATCGAAACTGCACAAATGTTTTGCTGCGAAGTTCATATAATGTCGATATACAATTTTGAGCAGGTATGGGCTGGTACTTTTTGTTTTCCGCGTGGTTTTCCGCAGAGGTTTTGGAAGGAAACCCTAGGAATCTTAAATACCCCAGCTAGACCAAACGTTGACCAGGCGTTTCCCTATAAGGAGCATGTATGCTTCCTATAGACATGTTTCATAGCGTGACGTCAAGAAGGTGCCTGGGCACTGCCATTGAAATTCTGCAACAAAACTCCGATGACGTGTTTTCCGCGTATGCAAATGAGTGGCAAGAGAGTCTAACTAGATCGACTAAACTGCACCGTCTTCTGCATTTCAATGAAGTTAAAGTAACTATTTGTTATCACTTCCTGCTACTGTTCGCACGTTATTAAAGGCACATACGTCCCCACCGCGAGCTGGTTCTACATTTTCACAATGGTGGCAGTAACTGCGCAACGCATTTAAGTCATGTTTTCGCGTACGAAAGCTATGAACGCAGCAAGGATCACGCTAAGGGCGTTTTGGCGCATAAGTCCATCCCGTTATCTAGAGTAAAGTATCTTTAGTGCGATATCTGCGTTCGATGTAGATAACTTCAGCCGCAAGCGAGGCCTCGCTGAGCAGCTACAATGTCTCAGCGCGTGAGATGGCCATTGTTCGCGAAAGATTCTTGCGACAATGCGCTTACACTTTCGGCGAGGATAATTCACCGAAAAGAAGTGCGAGTCTCATGTGGAACGCACTTTCCCGAGGTATATAAAGCGCAAGGTGTTCTTTTAGAGCAGCGGATCTAATGGCAATCGGGGCTTTTAAACAACGAGATTCGCGCTGATAATAAATATTCTTAAACATGACTCTGCTTATCCTTTCCGACGAGTCGGCGAGATCCAAGAAAAGGACGACACGGTGAGCAAAAAGCTCGCTGATCGAAACACATTACCGACACTTTGGGTTGTTGAGCAATTCTAGTCCACGTGTTTCAGCTAGCCAGCATTTTGCACCGTCGTTGAGTCATCGCTTCCACGTTTTGTAAGCCGTAAAGCGAATTTTAAGCCTCTACTGCGCGGCTAGGGGGAACTTTCGCAACAGCCACGGAGTCCTATATACTCGTTGTATGTGCCGATTTTCTAACACTAGGGCTCAGATATACATCCCTGGGCAAAACGACCTTTAGAGACGCTTTTATCACCTCAGAGGCCCAAAGAAGAGAACACTTTTCGCGTATTTAACATTACGTCTTGCCTATAGATAGCTTTGCTCTTTTTTTTTTTTCAAGGCGTAATGCAACGTACGTTTCCCAATGGAAGCAATAGCGAGGAGTGTTTCATGTATCTTGGCATTTAACTCCCATTTTTCATCGTTGGCCTGGCCATTGTGGCGCAAGGACCCTGCTTTTTTTTTGCATTTGAACAAATGAAAAAAGCACATGTATGCCGCCCGGCCTGGAGCCTAATGCCCCTATTTCTCACTCAAGAGCCATCTCGTTCGCTTTCACTTTTAAGGTAGGATAAAGGATAATAGAACGAAGCATGGAAACTCCGATTGAGCAAGTGACACAAGTTGAACTTCTTGCAAAAGCTCCTTTGAAGTGACTCGAAGAAGGGGCTCTATTCTTTAGCCTCAAAATTTGTCTGAGGTTGGGAAGCAAACAAAAAATCTCTTTTGTCCCCCATTCTTTCTTCTTTCACATTTGTTTCTATACGCAGGACTTGAGCACCTCCCAGAGCTTTACTAGAAATCTCACTGAGTTTGGTGAAGCTCGATCTGTTCAATCATTGAAAAACGGGCATACGTATATCACGCCTGGTTCCAAGAACCAAAATCAGTATTTGCAGTTTTGGTGCTTCACGGCCGCGCGCTATTCGCCGTCCACGCTCGCCAGTAATACGTTGGCGATCGTAAAATTGACCACTGCCTGTTCTCAAGAAATACTTCGGAAAACGAAGCGTTTCCTATGTGAATAAGGACCACGGATCAGGCAGCATTTGGGCTCCAGTGCTGCAATGTGCAAGGGCTTTCTCATGAATCTAGCCATTTGAGAAATATAGATGAACTTTACTCGGTAAAAGAAAGAAAAAAACGCAAGCAGCATTCGGTCTTCCTGCTTGCGACATCGGAATGGGATCCTTAGGGTAGGAGTTCTGCAGTCTGAGCATTCTCCCGGGCCTGCCACACCAGTCGGCGCTGGTCAAGCGGGTCCCAGCCCGATAGCAATGCATCCGGAGTCTATGAGAAATGGCGCAGAAGGCATTTAACATTACGATCTATCTCAATTCAGTAAGTTTCAATTGCGTTGCCTCGCTTATAGAGCCGAGACCCCTTCCCACCGTTGGAGTACTTGAATCAAAACTTCGTGGTGGTGGTGAGTTGCTGCAACAGGCGGGTTTAGCCTGGCTGTCAATGCCGGCAACGGCTCCACCCGAGCGTCTGTTATAAAACCACTGTGGTGTTTCACCACATGTCCATCATACCAGCCTCTCTTAAAAGTGCGATAAGGAGAAGTGAAGTTTCTTTGCGGGAAGAACTGATCCTTCGGGGAACACAAAATTGTCAGGCACGCACGCCGAAGGTCCTTTTGTTGCAGATTTTCCCGGAGAGCGTCCCTTTTCATCTTGATTTTGGGCACGAACAATGTCTTTTGTCTCGACGCATGGGGTACACTTCGGAGAATTGATATTTAAGACGTAATAACCATGCTGGTGTACTACCAGAATCTGTCCTTATTCAATATAGAAGTGAGGCTACCTCTCGACTAAATCTATGGGTTATGCATGGCATGGCATATATGGTAGAACCCAAAGCGACCCAAAGTGATTTCGAATGTCAGATTTTTTTTTTACCTTGATTACTCTTTGGGCCCATCACTTTGTGAGGATGATGGAGCTCTGCGTATGCAAGAGCATCAGCTGTTTCGTTGCCACCAATACCGATGTGGGAGGGAATCCACTGAAACTTTACCGCGAAGCCTTTGTTACCGGGTTCTTTCACGAGGTCTAATGATATGCGCGGGAACTTGATAGACGCTAGACCACAGTAGAGTTGTTACAGCGTGGACTTTGAGTCTGGAAGGAGGACCACATTGTGTGATCCGGCGCCGTTTTCGTTCTCGGAATGGCTCTCGGGCTGCGAGCTTGTGTCCCGTTCAGCCTCGCTGCATACGTCGTCTTGTTCCTCCGTCTTGCGCTGCGCTTCTTAATGGTGACCGACCTTCGTAAGGTTTCCTCAAAGGAGGCGCCCTGGTGTCTTTGTCTTGCAAGTCTCGCGCATGCTGCAAGGCTAGATCCTCCTGCAGCTAACGACCTCCTCCTACTCCTCTTCCTTCGTCGCGTCTTAAACCGGCGGCAGCGCGACGTTCGGCTACCTTCATCTGACGCGATCGGGGTGCATTCTCCTCGCTGCTAGAGCTGCTCTCGCTCGTAATGCATTCCCCTTTCCGATCGACTTGCGTCTGTTCATTCAAACCAATCGAGGGCACAAACTGCGTTTTGAAGGACCTTTCGCTAGCCGTGCTGGCTATGGGTCCAGTCATGTTTTGTTGTATCGGCTTAATAAAATAAAATGATATTGAGTATGAAAAAAAAAGGCTGGCTGGGGTTCAAGCAAGTCTCTTGTCTTCAGCTTTCACGAAAGGACTGGCGCCGCATGCCCCCCAAAATGTGCGAAATCTCCACGGCTCGGCTATAAACGCTACGGGCCGCGGCAAAATGTTCAGACGAAAATAGGAAAGGTGACACGAACCAAAATTACAGTGGAGAACTGGTCGTTCCGTCTTCATTGTGTCTCCCAGCGCGCGTGCCATTTTGCGTTCACGCATATGAAGCAACGATGATACTGAAACAGATGTGGCGAAAGCAGCAGGGGGTAGCGGCTGCAGTTTGGAGTAATACTGCCGCGCTATTATGCAATCCAGCGCCGGCCTCCCGTGATGATGGATCCCTTTGGCGGCGGCGCTTTTACGTTACTGGGGGTCGCACCAAATATACAGACACCGGTGCTGGCACTGCCAATGTGAGAAGTGCAGTAGCTCATCGGGTGCAGTAGACGGTAAGTGCCGAAAATTATCGGGCTTGCCGGCGTTTCTGCATACTGTTGCACAACACTGAAAGATAATGATTCTTGGAGTGGAATATGTAGGCTTGGTTGCGTGGATTTACAAACAGTGCTCGAGACTGAGTATAGACAACACTCGCCTGCGGGTGGACACGCTACAAGACGCAGAAACACACTGCTTAGTTGGCGTCGGCTGTAGCTTGCAATCCACTGCCGCATTATTTTACAGACCTCGTCACGGCTGCCTGTAGATCGCGGGAGCGATGCCCTTGCGAGACCTTTGGTGCCGCCTACGGGAGAAAGCTGCAACGACGTACAGTCGAACGGCTTGATACCGAAGTGCTTGGGACCTCCAAAGTTATTCGTTATGAGGTCACTTCGTTGTATAGATCCCGCACCGTAACCTATCGCTACAGAGCAGGCGATGCACGTTCGGCAAAAGAAAATATTTATTTAAAATGAATTCGCGCTATACTTGGTGACTTAAGCTACCAGTTTTCTTATGCACACAAAGTCTGACGGGATGTTCGGCTGCAGTAGACGCTATAGCAAGGATGTTCGCGACATGTTCAGCGGCAAAATCTGGAAGTGCACCAACGTACAGCTCCGTCAAAATTTTTTGTTATTCTTGCAGGCTCTTCACCACTACTTCCTTCGTCGCTTTTCGCCTCCATCCTGTCCTCGATGACCGTGACGAAGTCGTGAGTTGCCAGTTCCGAGCAAACCATCACGTTGTTTCAAAATAGGGGCTGATGGTGCTAGGAAGGGGAGTCTTCGTTGTACATGCATATTCTTTGTGCAGGGAAATTCGTTCTGCAAAGTCGTTGCAGAGGTCCTCGCTGTATAGGCGTTCAGGGTGCCCGTGGCAGATAGCAATTCTGGCGGCGCATACGAAATCATTCGTTAAACGAGGTCATTTAGTTTAGAGGTCATTTCGTACAACCGTAGTTGCTTCTGAGCATGCGCTGCCGGGTGGAGAGCGCGTCGCCAATCGGCGTCATAGCCATGTGCCTTGAGCAGCACCTGGTGGACTACGTCCAGAAGTGTCCGGAAAAGTTCGCGAGCAAAGCCATGGACTTAGGCCACCGTAACCTAGTCGTAGCTTCTATAACTAAGGGAAGCATTCATTCATTCATTCATTCATTCATTCATTCATTCATTCATTCATTCATTCATTCATTCATTCATTCATTCATTCATTCATTCACCGCAGCCACCCGGACTTCCTCGTCCTCCTATGTTCTTCGCAAGGTGCGCAAAGGAGTAGGCAACGGAGCCCAAAGCGAACCAAAACACGAAGTGAAAGCAAGCACGTAAGGGACGGGGGACCGTTACCAGGAGAAATACCAAGGTGCGGCGCCGGTGTCTCCCCTGGGAGTCATGGACGTAGCTGTAGGGGAACTCGATCTTCTCCTCGTTACCGGCCTGATTTATTGCCTCTTCCCAATTACGCTGATTGCCGTACAGCGTCGGTACTCGCGTAATAGCGCACAATTCCGGGTTGGCGGCGTAGGCTTCGACGCGGTTGGATCCGCTCTCCAGAAGGGGCCGCGGCGTTCGATGTATTACGTTTCTGGCTTCGGACTGCGGATCCGTTCGCCTCGCTTTTACGGGAAACCAGCGTTGACCCGAGTTCGTACCTCCTTTTTTTTAAACCTTTTTTACCGTTTATTTTTCTATAATTCTCAGATTTGCAGGAACGAAGTCGAGCAGAGTTTGAGCAGTTCTCTCTAATTGGCCCTCTGGTCCAACAACTATACCGACCCTTTAGCTATACGCCGCTTCGCCCAGCGTCGACCTGCCGTGGAACAGAAGATTAATAAGGGGGTTACAACTGGCTGGATTGAATTGAGACGTTTCCTTTCCAGCTTGCGTGGGCGGTTATTACGAGGTCGATCTAATGATTCCCGCTGTTACGGATCATACGTTTTCTCTTATTTTTTCGTTTTTTCATTCTCTCTCTCTTTTTTTTTTGCTCTTTTGAGCAGTTAGCTGAAGAGCCGGGCGTAATATGTGCTCGGGTCATTAGGAAATTGCTCTGCACCGAACGAAGGCAATCGCCCGAAATACCTTGTACGCAGCTTGAACCCATTCCGTGAGTTGCTTTTCTCTCTGTCGTTGACTTAATTTACCGCTGCTATCTGATTTTATTTCATTTTATTCTTATTTTTCCTAAATCGCGCGTAGCATATATTTGGTAAGTAGAATCAAATTGCACAATACAGTACTCAACATAAGGATAAAGAGTGAACGCAATGTACGGGTAGAACACATTAACATGACTGCAATATCATGTAATGAGTGCAGTACTAGAAGCTGAATTATAATAACAGACGAGTGCATATGCAGCATAAGAATATATTTCTAAACAAGGTTCAAATACTGTTTAGGTCATGGGTATTTATTTCTTCTTGAAGACGTTACTCTCATTTGACAGCATTACGGAAGGCAAGCCTGAACCACTAAAACTAATTCTGCAACTCTGAAAGGACAGACACAAAAAAGTTAACAAGGGAGGCTTGGGGCCGCTTTCATTAGGGCGATTTCTCACGCGGCACAGCGAAACACGCGAAAGGTGCGATGCCTCCAGATTGTCTAATTGAACTCTGATGTGTCCATTTCCTATGGTCGGACATCAGGCAGGAATTAGCTGCGATATTTTTTCATGAGTGAGTTCCTCGTGGTATCGCAATGGTCTGCCCTCCACAGTTATGGCAGATGCTGTTCTGTAAGGTCTTCTTAATCTTTGCTTAGAATGGAAGCCTGTAGAACGAGCTCTAGAAACCTCTTCCTCCTCCTCCTCCTGCTTCTGCTGCTGCTGTTGTTGAAGCATCCATACAATCTTAGGTGCACTTAGATGCACACACTGTAATTAGCTAAGCTCTGAGGAACATATGTACGTAACTGGAGAAACCTGCTACTGAGTGTGACTGCGTCAACTCAACCCCATGTGCGTTTCGAAGAAATAATCTAGAATTGCCGGGACTTCCTCTCGTGTGGTTCCTTTCTGCGCTCGTTTAAGTGTTAATATTTGGCAGTGTTTTAAGTTCAGCAACATGATCCCGTGTCGCATCACCTGTACTTTCTTCCTTGTGTAATTACTCTCGCATAAAGCCTACCCCGTATCTTACGTTGCTGTGACGAATAAATCGCAAGAGGAACGTCGTCTACGTTGGCTCCCCTTATAAAATACCGACGAAATCAGAAAAAAAAAACTTTAGCAGAGCGTGATTTCGACTCACGCACCCCTGGGCTATGGGCCCAGCAATCTTGCACCGCACAACGCTGCTGCATACTGCGGTCTATGGCTGAAGACTTACTCCATCCAGCGCGCGTTCTTGGGGATTCTCGTTGATCGCAACAATGGAAATTCAAAGGTTCGACAAAAATCCATCTGCTCAGGTTGAAGTTGCGGTGAATGTCCAAATCAATGTCAGAACCAGACGCTCCAGACCCAGCTTCTTTGCATAATTATTTGTTTAGCGGAAAACAACGGACACAAGAAAGACGAAGCGCCTTGTCCTGTCGTCTTTCTTATGTCCGTTGTTTTGCGCTTAACAATGTAATTATGGATTCGCACAAACTATCCCTCCAATGCATTGTGCTGAACTATCGTTCTTTGCATAAAGCAGACAAACGGAGCGTGCCTGTTTTTGTGGGACCAAGGAACCCGTATCCTCCCCGAAACGTCTATGTGTTCTTTTTTAAGTCTTGATTTGGTCAGTGACCGCGACTTCATCGGCTTCATAGCGCGAATTAGGTCTGCAATCCTTCACATCGCGCGATTAGGCTATGCGATATGAGAGTGCGCTTGTCGGCCTTCGACATTTCCAACATTCTAGGCACGAAAATGCTGTGCCTTGATTTGTGGCTTTTCTCTGGAAAGCTTTATCATAAAAGTCCAGCCCAGCTGTTGCTTAGCTGGCGAAAGGCGGAAATTCAAGATAAGAAACGGTAGAAGTCCAAAGATAAGAACTAATTGATGTTAATTAATTTGTTTTTAGAAAGCTCGGTTATGCGGGTAAACGGAGCAAAGTAGTAAGGGAAAATCTTAGAAGTGACAGAGATTGACAAACTCACAAGCGCGTGCACGTCAGCCCTGCGGTGGCTTAATGAGTTTGATTATGTTTCCAAGGTATCGGGTTCGATTCCCGGAGGCCTCCGTCAGGGAGGGGGTGGAGAATGCAGAGCGCTGCTGTACCATGCTTGGGATGCACGTTAAAGGAGTTTACGGTGGTAGAAATCAATTCGACGTCTGGCACCCTCATAGACCGCAGTGCAGGTTCTCAACAATAAACGGCTCTCTCTCTCTCTCTCTCTCTCTCTCTCTCTCTCAATGTGTGTCTGTGTGTGACAGGAGAAAAACGTTCGCAAACTTATGGCTGAAGTGTAAGTGAAACGTGATTAAGAGTTACAGCACAGCCATCACTTCTTTCCATACAGCAGGAAGAGGCTGTCATTATAGCGGAGGAGCGTCTACGAACCGTCTCCATGCACTCGATTTTTTCGTTCCCTGCACACGTGGGGGCGATTGAGGGGGTACCTCTGAACCTCAACGAGTCTGCCCACCAGGCTGCGCGTGGCTTTACCGACCGCGCTGCCCTCGGGTCGGGTGACTCTCTCCCCGGACACCGAGACGCTCCTCTCACACACAACGAAATAACTAAATTCTTCTGCTTAGAGAGAAGGGTTTTCCCCCCGCCTCACTCCAAGTTAAGCAGGCCGCAGGCGGTCACACTAAGACTTCTGCAAACGAACTCGTACCCAAATCCGGCGACCCTTAATAGCATATATCCAGAGGTTTATACCAATTGTTCTTGCGTGGCCTGTGGTGAGGTAGCTACGTTGCCTCATATGCTCTGGGAGTGCGGGTCGCTGGGCCCGAAGTTCACCAAGGAAGAGTGGGACGCCCTCCTGCGAAGTCCCGTCTTTGAGGATCAAATCCTGGCCGTCCAGCGCGCCCGCGATCGGGCCGGCAGACTAGATCTGTCAGTCCCATCGTGGGATTAGCCAGGTGCGCGTTTTATCGCGCTTTGCTGGACCAAATAAAAGTTTATTCACTCACTCACTCACTCACTCTACGAACCGTGGGATGGCTGAGCGAGCGAGACCTGCATGGCGCCACGAACAATAAATAGTTCGGCGTACGGGCGCATCGAACGTTGCTTGCCGCGGGAAATGTCGCAGCTGTCGGAAGCTTGCGCTTCCCTTAAGTTGCGTCAAAGGCCGGACTGGGATCCGGCATCTCGTTGACAGAGTTTCGCGCCTCTCTGCCCACGTTGCATTGCATGTATAATAACACAGTATAGCGCCTGTATACTTAGTAGCAGTGAGAGAGAGAGAGAGAAAATGATAAATGAAAGGTAGGGAGGTTAACCAGGACTGAGCCCGGTTGGCTACCCTACACTGGGAAAAGGGAAACGGGGACGGAAAGATTAAAGAAAGAAGAGAAAGTCCACCGGGGATATCGTTCAGTCACTCAGTCCGGATTACAGACGCTGACTCAATCCTGTATCTTTCAAATATCGCAGCAGCGCTTTTGTGGCCTTTTGTTGCTGCGATATGCGAGGCCATGGTCCCAAGATCTTGTTCAAGGTGAATGGTTTTCTATCTAACTGGTTGAGAGCTGTGCAGAGATCTTGTTTTTCATTTTCAAATGATGGGCAGTAGCACAGTAGATGGTCTATAGTTTCTTCGACACCGCAGGCTTTGCACTCGGCGCTATCAGCCATTCCAATCAAAAACGTATATGCATTCGTGAATGCGACGACCAAGCGTAAGCGGCACAGCATTGTTTCCTCATTACGCGGAAGCCCTGGTAACAGCCGCAGTTGCATAGATGGATCGAGGGAATGCAATCGATGTTGAGTGAAATGTTGAGTAGTGGCTGAATCTGCTAAGGCGATGACGGCTATAGTTGCATTTAGACTGCTTTTACAGCAGCAATGTGTGCTCTCTTTTAGGGCCGAAAAAGAAACTGAGAAACTGCCCAACGCCCGTTGGCTCTCGCCATTAAGGCACTATTTATTTTCTTAACCTAGCTATCTGATCTTGTCTAGTTATTTGAGATGTATAAAACTGGGAAGGTAGGCAATTAGAAAACTGCCTAACGCCCGTTCGCTCACCCCAGTAAGGCAGTCTTTATTTTCCGAACCTTGTTATCTTATCTAGTTACGTCAGACGTAGAAAAATGGGAAGGTAAGGCTGCGTTAGTGCCGGGCATACTGAAGTACCGAATTCGTTACTCACACAACAACGAAAGGATGGAAAAGAAAAGAAAATATCAACAAACACTATACACGCACGAACACGTGACATGCGAGCAAAGAGTGTCTCTACGGGCATCTGCACCGAAAGCACAGTCGCCTCCGCAGAGCTAAAAGTGCCTGCGTCCTATTTTAAGAACACTGACCGTGTAAGAAATGACCCTTTAACGGTAACGGATCTTGTGCAAGCAACTCCATTCTTGACAGACCCGCATTGCTGGGTATGTCCATATGTCATGGCGTTCTTTGGCCATAGCTGGTCCATGCGCCATTGAAATCAATCAATCAATCAATCAATCAATCAATCAATCAATCAATCAATCAATCAATCAATCAATCAATCAATCAATCGCTGTGTACGTGCCACTTGTTCATAGCAAGAACAACATGTGCATTTTCTGGTATTCGGCATTTTGCTCATTTACTTGCACTCGCGTTGAATAATTGTGATTGTCTTTTTCTTTCTTGTGTTGTCTGAAACAGGTGTGCTAAAACGTCTTCCGGTATACATTACTGCAGGTAATCATTACAAGTCACCTGGCTGAAGATCAAGGCATCACTGCGAGCATGAGGTACATTCGAGGAGAAAAAGTGAAATCAAATGAAATCAAAACGAATTTATTGAGCATCACACTGACGTTCCGGGGGCGCAGACAAAATGCCTATGCAAAGGCTTGACCAGGGACTTACGCCCCAAACAAGAAAGTTGGACCTTGCGTAGAGAACTTTTATGAAATATAAAGAAAAAAAAGCAAGAGTGTCTATACATACTGGTCCCAAATAGAAGTTTACACAATAGTTAGCGACAGTATAGTTTTCATAATTCCGTATTACGCAGAGAAAGTTTGCATAAGACGGAATCTGCGAAAAAAGAAATCTGAATTCCCGCGAAATCTGGACACATAATCCCGAATTCAAGGTTTTAGCGTGTAGCCGCTTTTCTACCTACGCAGTATTCGTTAAAGTAGAAGTGCCGTGCCTTAACAATTAGGAAACTTGGACTGGCCGCGCAGCTCAGCGCTGCTTCAGTAAGTTCGCGAACGTTAGGAGCTCAATGTTTCCAAGCAACAGCTATTTGAGCACGTGTACGAGACAGCCACGTTCTTTAAGGTAATTTTCGCACACGTGTACAAAACTTCGCGCACGAAAGCGCACTTCGCAAACGTCGTCACACGTGCGTGTTCCGAGATAAGTTGCCTAACTTAATAATAATATTAAGACTAAAACGAAACTTCGTCCTTGCTCGCCCGAGGGTATTAAAGACACACACTCCACGTGCACCTCATTAACGACTTGAAGCGCCGCTTTTCGGGGCAACGAAGGACAACCCGTGAAATTTAGTAGGAAAAAGGCGTCGATGGAAAATTTCTGTCCGATTAACCTCGGGGTCCTGACCGCTAGCTCGGCCGCTAATGGGCTCTTCTCATCCGCATTTATAACATCTCGAGAAGGAATTAAAAAAAGAAAAAAGGAATAACAAAAGCTACTGTTTGTTTTAGCTGTTGCTCTTGACCCTGCAGGCCTCGGGCATTGTGGAGTTGATATTGTAAGCTGTGAACGAGGCGGCGTTACAAAAGCACCGTCTCATCTTTAATACTTTAATAGCTTGAAGTAAGAGACTTTGAATTTTCAAGGTTATGCTTTCAATAGAAGGAATAGTAACTGGGGCCAAAATAAGGCACTCAGCAATGTGGCTGTGGTGTTAAGACAACATTTAAAACATCGACTTACCGTGCAGCTGTGAGTTCTAACAAGTGTTCAAGTATGTTCACAGCGAAGGAACATACGGCAAATTCTACCAGCTGCACGAACATGTATTAGGAAATAAAATGTGTGTATTACCTGTTTTGATGGCATGTATGAGGAATATGTGAATGGGACTTCCTATAAAATTCAAGCAAATAGAACAGTGATTTTATGTAAAGTCAGGCGTTGTACTGACATTTGGCTGCGTTAGACGGTTTAATACGGGCAATTCACAACGTCTGCCTAAAAAGAACGTTTTTGGTTTTCATGTACACTAGAATAGGATAATCCAAAATGTGTTTTGTGGGTCGCTACTGTGCTTATTGTTAGTTCCAGTGTTGAATGCCATCTTATTTGTATGCTGCTGCAAGATGTGCTGTTGTCAAACATAGAGCTGTCACTTGCCATAATGGCTATATGTTCCCACATTGCATTGAGATGGAAATGTGGGGAGCTTATGTATAATACAAAAAAAAATATACTAACTTAGTCCCCGGCGAACAGCTTCCTGCGAATGCTTGAAAATGTAGCTTGTCTAATGAGTGTAAACGGCTAAATGCCAGCCCTTCCTTGGCTCCACACTTCTCGCGCTTGGTTCGTGACGATGATGATGACTACAATGACGATGATAATTACGACCAGGACGATGAGTTCCTATAAGTCCAGTTGGGGGATAGGCCAAGAATCGGGTACTTTTTAAGGAAAAAAATTAAAATAAATTAAGATAGTAAGAAAGCCGATCATAAGGTAAATAATGGAATGCATGATGATGTAGTCAGTACAGGGGAACAAATGAAATAAAGTGAGGCTAAGCAAAGAACAGTGATAGGGATAAAGGGTGTCTCACAAGTTCTGAACACAATTTTATTCATTGTTCTAGAATTTAATTAAAACCAAGTAAATTGTGGAGCCCCGAATCTACTAAGTGGCTCTGGAATAATTTTTACCACCTGGGCTCTTTACGATGCATCTAAAGTAAGGTACACGAGAGTTCATCAGTAATCTCCCATCCCTTGTCGCAAATTGAAGTTAAAAGGAAAATAAATTCTGCTGCTTGGTAAAGAATGATCAATATAGATAAATACTAACAAGGTGATATTTCTTGTTTTTGTTTCGGAGAGTTTATTTGGTGTGGCAGAGGCAAAATTTTATGGCGAATGCCTGAAACCAGAAAATTATGACATCACCTAGATTAGTGAAAACAGCTGGGAGCCCTCAGAACTCGTACTTACGCAAGCAAAACCGAATGTACAATATTGTGGCATCACTGCCCCGATAATTATAGGGGTGAGTCACAGGAAAACCTTGAAGGGGCCATCTAAAAGTACGGATAACTGGACCGACGGTGACAATGATGCCAACGCCGACCACTGTTTTCCTTTTCGATGACTTCTTTGTTGTTTTTACATATTGACGTTATTTAGTATCAAGTTAGCGGCAAGGCGAAGCCATTTTCTCTTCACGGCGAACCTTGGCCAATTTCCCGTGAGGGTAGGTGCTAAATTTAGTGGGCAGAAACAACAGTGACCGCTTCTCACTGGTTTCGTGCTGGGGAAGAGTGCATGAAAATAAATCACATACGCCCCACAACCCGTATAGCTAATAATACCATATCAGATATATTGCATCCCATACAAAAACCCATATTTTTCAATACTTGATGGGGGATTATTGGATGTAGCAAGTTATAGAGCACATGGGTTTTCTATGATGGGGAACTCCTGGACGATCTCATATATGTACTTTCTTTCCTGCCGATTTCAGCCTAGAAAACATGCGAACAAATGAAATGATGATACCCGTACCAGATTCGAGGCGGAAGTCTGTAGAAGGTGCCTTTGGGGCCCATGACTGCTTTGAAACCACTGCCACGACGTAAAAGCAGCCGTTTGCTGCTTATAAGAGAAAGTAGCGCTCAAAATGCACAATGGCGTGGGAAGCTTCGAAGAACAGTCGGTAAATACGCACTGTTTATTCACCGGCATGGGTTGCCGCAAATCTACGATAAGCACAAAACATGTAGCAAGTGCGTCAAAGCAGAGCTATCACAACGCTGTCTACATGTGCTTCACGAAACGCGTTCTCTACGTAGTACAGGTTTACTGGCATGGATTACTGGCACGGATTACTGGCACGGATTACTGGCGCAAGCACTTCCACTGTTTGATTAATTAAATAGCTTCTAATATCAGTCGTCCGTTTGCGTTTCTACTTCTGCCGAGACTACCTTATTTCGCCATGTCGGTACCTTCTGTTGCAAGATGTCTAACGCACTAGGCCACGACATATTTTTACTAGGGCAAGTTCCTGCTGTGTAAAATCGCATAAGCCTAGTAAGCACCTCGTAGCGGTGCTGTATTACTTCCGCCTTTGGAGGATTACTGAGGACCTTTTCTTTCTTCATTTTTTTTTCCGAGTGCAGGCTCGTCTAACGCGGCCCACGTGAAAAATTTCAGAGGTAATTTCTCCGCAACAACCTTCCCGGCCACCTGCAGCCCAAACGTACTAACGTTAAGCATTCCCCAACGCGTTGCAAGCTCAGAAAATGTGAGTCTTGTCAGAAGAATTTCGTTCCGTCCCTTCAACACAACCGCGCGGTCTACACACGTCCCTTGGAGCAGCCGTGCGGGCTTGACGCAGGTTCTTTTCCAAATCAAGGCGGCAACTCCTGTGGGAGATAGAACCCGCACTTTGAGACTACCAAGATAAATTGCGTAATGTGCTTCTAGCAAACCGTGCGCTTTTTGTTTTGCTGTCTAAATTTCCGTGTGGTAACAAGACATGCCGCTGCAGTATAGTTCACACAACTCATTCCGCCGAGTGAAAAAAAGAACAAATAAACAAACCAACGCATAAAACGGCGTTAAGCAACGACTGCTTAAAGCCACCGCCCCGAAGTATTAAGAACAAACACGAGTTCAAGACAAGCCCACCGCGGTAATAGCTGCCCCTGCTTGACGAGATTAGGTAACTTCTCGCAGGCTCCTTCTTTTTCCGCCCACCGCTCACTCTCCCGACTGTTTTACTCGGTACTGAAACAAATAAGATGCCATCAAGGAAAGGAAGAAGAAAAAAGAAAGACATAAAGGCGTGCGTAACGCTGGAAATGTGTCGGGGGGGGGGGGGGGAAGCTCTAGACTGATGAGGCTGTACGGACGTCACGGCGTGCATATACCGCAAGGCTCCCAGGGTGCAGCGACGGTGACGGGCAACTCCATTAAAATGCGCCCGCTCTGCTACCGAGAAAAAGGCGCGGCCGTCAACCGGAACCGGAACTTCCTACCATCACCCTCTCCACAAACTCCCTCTCCCCCTCCCCCTCCCCCCCCCCCCCAAAAAAAAAGCTGTTGCTGCTACGCTTTCAAGAAGAAACAGGAAACTTGAGCCGGTAAAAGCTTGCTCTTCTTGTAACGACCAAATTGTTGCGATTTTTACCAAGGTCTAGTTGAAGTAACCTTTTGTCTTCTTTTTTTATTGAATGAAAAGATAAGACCGAACAATAGGTCACCCTCTAATAACGACAGCTCTGCTTTTCTCTAATGGCACCAATACTAACCATACTTATATATTCTGATGAAAAAAAGAAAAAAGGTCTCGAAAATCTGGAGTCCAGTTAGCCAAAAGGAAGCTGGAGAAGACCCCCCCCTCCCCCCCCCCACCCCGCAGAAAAAAAGAAAAAAAAAGCGTGGGCAAGTTTTACATGGCAGTATCTTAAGTTTCCAGCACCTAAACGAGGCCGCCATGCGGTCCAAGATGACCAGGCAAGGAAAATACAAAGATGCCTAACACAAACGGGCGTTTGTCACACCCTTACCCACATTTTCTCACCTTGTTCATGTTGTTGGAGCTTAACGTGCAAAAGCTGCACAGTGACTTTGCAAAGTGCTGTAGAAGAGAACTGCGGATTGGTTTCTTTTTCTCAACCTTCAATGTAGTGCACTAAGGTTGGGTATTAAATCAGTGACGTCGTACTTAGCAACAAAGCGCCATGACCATGAAGTTACCGTGAAGTTGCCATCTTTAGTAGTTCGAAACAGTGAAATAAAAAAAAAAGAGATGTATGTTTAAACCTGCAACCCTGTACATGCTGCTCCCTTTGATGAATAATTCTACATTACAGCTCAAATTATTCTCGTGATAACTTACTCTTTCTATTAAAAGTGTGTGCAAAGTATTCCCTTGAAAGAGCGTTAGTGACAGAAGGGGAAAAAAAAACGCCCGTAATTCGGGTTTACAGAAATGTAGCGCTAGACTATAGGCAAGGTCACATCTTTTACAGGCTCATATCTGGGGAAAATGTGGAATATTTCCGGTGCGCGGGCACGCAGTATTAATTTCAATTGTCCATCGTGCGCAGTGTACTCCACGAACGTTGAACTTGGTGTGCTGTTTAATTGGCTGCATGCTGAAACTGGGCTGGCATTCGACTCTTTTTCGGAGCAGCAACATACCGTGCACTTTTTTTCGTCCTGCCTGTGCAACATGCCTGTGTATGATGGATATCGTTGGTGTAACTTACACTCGAAAGGGCGTGGCCCGCAACCCTAATATTCCCAGCGCAAAGTCACAGCCGAATAGCGTGAACATGGCAAGTGTTACACACACACACACACACACACACACAAACACACACACACACACACACACACACACACACACACACACACACACAAACAAACAAACAAACAAACAAACAAAAAGGAAAGACTGCATCGTTCTCGGGCGTTCGCATGTTGAGTTCCTGTGAAACACCTGTGACGAGCATAGCATTACCGTCAACGCAAATTTGAACCGTCACGGATGCGAAGAAAACGTGGCTTCCAGTGGTTTAACCAAGCGAGTCCTGTATATGCACCGCTCTTCAATGGATCTCTCTGACACGAACTTCGGTCGATCGATATGTGACACTGGGTATGTGCCCGTAATAATCATCTCAGTATATTAGCGTACTACTAATTACAGACTCATGATAGAAAACATTGCTAATCACATTACCGTCGCCAATCATCCCTGAAGGATGGATGTGCGGCCTACATTTATTTGTGTGCGTTTACGTTGTTGTAATACTCTCTCTTCCTTTTTCAGCCTATTTTATTAAGTAGTTTTTGCAGTAAAAGCGAGATAAATAGAGTAGCACAGTTGTTTCCGGCTTCGATCGCTCCACTTGCAAGTTGCTTAGAACAGAACATTAGACAGTTTTTTTTTTCGTGATAATATGATGATATTCGTTCGCACCTCCTTTGAAATCAGCGGCGACAGTCACCGAGCCTGCTTGAGCTATAATGATGTATATCGAGACTTAGCATTTTGCGTATCCGATCTTGAGCTTCTCTTACTTCATGAAGACCTCTACCTCTACAGTGTACAATTACCCATCCTTGTATTGACTCCGGCTCAATCGATCTCGTCTCAGCTTTTGTTCTGCAGATATTTTACACGTCTGTTACTTATGTCGACTGCTGATCAGTTAGGTCTTCCATTCGCTATAAATCCCAGCGCTTCTGGCAAGTGGACGTTATCTACGGGTCTTGCTGAGTGAATGTATATTGGCATTCCATTACGATGTGCTGTGCCCTTTCTGGACCTTCGCTGTAGCAGACACATGCCTCTCTGGGGCGCATTGTTGCTCCTGGTCACTTACTTGTTTCCCCCACCTTGCGGGAATCCCGAGAGCTGATCTCCGATATTTAAGTAATAGCTTGTATAAGAAGTAATTTACCACATAAAAAAAAAGTAGCACCCGATCACATCCGACTGCTTTAAATACGACAAGCGTCGAGATAATAAAGCAACCTTACTCTTATTAAATGCATGTAAGCCATCACGAATCAAGAAAAGAAAAAAAAAATGTTAACGACGTGGCTATATGTACAGTATGCCGCAAACGCGGTAATACCTCAAACGAAGAAGCCGTCTTGAATTACGCCCGCTGACTAACCGTTCGGTGTCGTGTTTTATTGCCCGCACCACTCAAGCAAGCGAACTCTGGAGAAAGCAGGAAAGGAAGACTTAATACCTAGGCTGGAACCTTATAGTTTTATGTTGAAAGTCCCAACTACAGTGCAGGGACAGGCAGCTTTCACGACGGCTCCGGTGACGAGTTTTGGCTCCACGCGAAGTAGTGGAGCGGCGCCGTTATTTGCATACTTCAGGCGCGGCGCGTCTCAGATTTCTCCCCATCCACTCGGGCGTCCTCATACGCAGGAGACATTGAACGTGAACAAGTGTGGCGTTCCGTATTTGCATAGATAATCTGAGCACCAAGCGGCGCGCCCTGGGCGCACAACGGTGAAATGAGGAAATGAGAATGAGTTAACTTATAGGGCACTTAGTTCGTTTTTATCTCAGCGACACTGACAACTATTTAAACACAGCCACACGAGGCCAACATACAATGAAGGCGTGTGGAGCATAGGGGAAATGACCTGCGGTTCTAATTGAAATTTTAAAAAAAAACATAACCTAAATGGAACTGACAGTGGACGAAACCGTAGCTTGGTACCGGGGGGAGCGAAAGAAACGTGTTCCAGATTAAGCCTGCTGTGTTCTATCAATTCAGCTACGGCGACAGCTGTACGTCAAGTTCGTTTTCGCGGTCATTTGTGCATTTACACGATCCCACCCTGGGACCCAGCGTTAGCCATGGCCACTCATTGCCGTGCACATATAGGCACATATTTCGAGCGTGTCCCAGCTTAAATTTAGCCAGAGTTTAAAATATGCGAATGCCACGCAGCTGGACAGAGGAAAGGTTTGCCGTCGCTTGGAGGTACTCATGTTTTTTATTCTACCTAATTAGACGTTTAGTCTTAATTAATGAATGCACTTCTCAATTATTTTAGTTAGATGAAAAGTGTCAATAAGAAAATTGTAGAGCGACATGAAAAACTCCCGATACAGCTTTCTGTTGCTCAATACGTGCTACGTAAAAGTGTTTTTCCGAGCATGAAAGAAGCCCGCAAATGCACGTATTATGCTCGCGCGACTGGCCGCTCGAGGCACTTTGCGTGCATCGCCCTTTCAGAGATGAAAGGGAGATGCGTGGTGAACGTGTGAAGAAAGCGCAAATTCTCGAAGGAAGCTATCACACGGCCTCTCTCCCTTATCTCCCGGTGTTCTATTCCCTTGGGGCCTCGGCACCGAGTTTCAGGCTTAGCAACGTATGCGGGAGGGTCTTTCATTTCCTGTGTGAGACGCAGACTCTCCCACGGAAATTTCCGTTTTTGAATTTACCTTCACACTAGCGGTAACAGGTGTTAGGATCTACTACGCATTTATCTCCCTAACATCCGATCAGTAGAACTGGGTGCGTCACTTTTCATGCTTTCTTGCATCTTTTTGTTTCTACAAAAATATTGTTTCTGCGTTTTGTTTCTTTCCTGCCAGCCGATTCGCGTCCCATCCCACGTGCTGGGGTTGCACCATTTCACTTGGGACCCATCCAACTAACACAACAAACTTGCGAGAAAAATATGAGCCATCACACACGTGGGATAAAGCCTCGCTCTACATCAAAGTCAAGTTCAATGAAGTGCGGGGTTATTGGTTCTTGAGAATGAAGTAAATAGACGCAACACACCGAACCGCGTTTCTGGTCTTTCTCCCACTTATACCGACTTCAACGAAGGAAGTAAGTGCACCATTATTTCCGGCCGCGTCGACTTCAATAAAGGCCGGTGACATGAACAAGTGCTAAGAAAGCGGAAAGAGGCAGAGAGGAATGACGCATTCGGTTGAGTTCGGGAATATTTTTCGTAGACGCTTTAACGGAGGCCCAAGGGAGTATGGCTCAGTTTGCCCGCACTCACACAGTCTGCGAAGGCGTTACGTAGCGTTACACAGTGTAGCCGTTCCACTTTTACATTCTGCGTCATACAGTGCGCACAGTAACACCTTGTCAAACAGTTCAGTGTTTCTTAAATAACGCCGCAGTGCCTTCATAGCGGCTCGCGCTGATGTTCGTGAAAGCCAATTTCCGAGAATGTTACTTTTTTGGGGAGTGGGCGCTTGTCCAGTTGTTATGGCGTGGCTGAGAGGGCTGCTCCTTGCGGGTTTAAGCGATGGCACTCTCGGAAAAGGTGCGCGATCGTTTCGACCCACCCGTAGCAGTTGGAGAATGAGCTATTGGCCATTCAGATCAGAAAGGAGTGCGCATTTGGAAATGCTACTCCAAGCCATATAGGGACTAGAAAGGTGCAGTCACGTGATGGAAGGTGGGACGGAATATGGAGCTGTAAAATATATGGTCCAGGGTATGAAGGCGTGCATTTGTGAAGTTGGATTAGTTCCTTTGAACCAATGTTAGGTTGCACGCAAGCCCGGAATGTGACTGCACTGCGTGTGCCGCGCAGGCGTGTGGCTTTTTTGTTTGTTTTTGTTTTGTAACTTTCGTCCTCATGATCAAGATGTAATGTGAGTAGTTTACCTAGATAACGTATTCCTGCACAGACTGTAGAGGCTGACTGGCGATCATGAATTCTTTTTCACTTGGCAGGTTATTGGACAATACCTTTGTCTTCTGCATGTTATCTTCAACTCTACTCTTACACTTTCTCGCTTAAGGCCTTCAATAATATGGTGCAATTCATTCCCAATGTTCCTGAATAGATCAAGGTCATCTGCAAATCGAGAATGGTTGAGATATTCGCCGTTGGTTGTCACTCCTAATCATTATCAGTCTAATAGTTTGAATACTTCTTTTTAGCATTCAGTGAATAGTATTGTAAAGATTGTGTCTCTTTGCCTGACCCATTTCTTTATAAGTAACTTTATACTTTTCTTGTGCAGAAGCAAGGAAGCTGTGGAATCTTTGTAGGAGTTTTGCAGGATATTCACATATGCATTCAATAATCATTGATTACGCAATGCATGCATGACTGCCACTATCTCTAGTGAATCAAATTCCTTTCTTTAATCTATGAAAGCCATACAGCGAGGTCTATTGTACTCCGCATATTTCTCAATTGCCTGATTGATGTCGTGGACGTCATTCATTGTCCTACAATGGTTGATTGAAGTCAAGTTTGACCCTGATTACTCTGTTACATTGAAATTATCCTGAAAAATCCGACGACAGCTGAGCACTCCTTATGAGTTGAGAATGCGAAAACATTAATGTCCAATTGAACGGCGCCGAGCCGTCCTTCGAGCTATGAACTCCTCGCGGGCAAGTGAGCGTGTTGAGACGCTTAGCCAGTAGCTTGGCGCGTTTTAATGCGATAGCGTTTAGGAGCACGTATCGCAGGAAATCCGACGTCGGCGTCCCGCTTCAGACGTTGCCTCGTCAAAAAGAATGTGTAACCAAATTCCTAGCCATGCACACCCAACAACTTCTCTACCATTAGAGTTGCTCATGCCTTGTCTTTCATTCTTAACAAAGTTATTCCTTGGAATTTTGAGAACGAGAGCCAAGAAACGAATGCAATAAAAAAAAAACACCGACAGCGCATATCTTATATGTTAGCTCTTATCAGACTGAAATATTAAAAGCACAAAACACTAACAGGAGATCGACCGACGCAAGAGGCCGCGTTTCTACCAGAAAGCCTGCCTTCGTCCATAGCGTTCGCAACCAGCGTTTCCCGGTAAATGTTACGATTACGTAAGCTGCAGTTTCCGGGAAGTATGAAAAGCAGTAAGGGGTCTTTGAACGCTATCGCGTTCCATTCTTAAAGGCGAACCTTAAGCGTCGTCCAAATTTTATGCGAAGCATATTACGAGAGCTCAAACCAGCTCCTCAGGCGCGGCGGTGTCGCCTTCAATACCACGTGACACCGTGACGTCACAACAGAGAAGAACCGGGGCTCCAACTCGCGCCGTCGCTCGCGGCGTCGCGGCGGTATATAAGCAGCTGCGCTTGCCTCTGCTAGACACTCACGAGGTGAGATGCCTCCTGGAGACAGAGCTGCTCGTTGGAATGAGAAGCGAAGGTTGCGGCGTGCTACAGAGACTGATTTTCTAGGTGGCTTTGGCTCAACTCTTGCAAGATAAGCTGGATGGGAATCGAACCAGGGTCTCCGGAGTGTGAGACGGAGACGCTACCACTGAGCCACGAGTACGATGCTTCAAAGCGGTACAAAAGCGCCTCTAGTGAATGCGGTGTTGCCTTAAGGCTCAGGCGTGCGTCGCTTGCTCAGGAGCACATTTCGTTGCCGCGCCGAACGCTGCGTTGCTCGACGCTCACCGCGTCCAATGCGGGGCGCGTAGTCGCTGCGCCGTAGCCCATTGTCTTACACCCCTTGGCGGGTCGACGGGAACGCTGTCGCGTTCCACTCTTGAAGGCGAAGCAGAGTAACGCATGAGTTGTTTCTTCGTCTAGCCGAACCAAATATAGCCAAGCAACAGCAGTTCACCAGGCTAAACAGTGGTTCAACAACTAAAATAAAGGCTAGTATGCTTCGCATCCTGGGCTTAACCTTAGCTAAGCCACAGCCATTTTTTTATTTGGCTCTGTCTTATGACAAGTTTCCTTCGCACTAATTGCATGCTGTGGTCATTTTTGACTGCTTCCTCAATCTTTCCGACTTCATAATTTCCTATACAGCTTACTTTCTTCTTGTTTATTAGTTTTGAGAGTTCAGCGAATTCTATCTGACAAAGCACTTCGATATTTTGTCGTTTCTTTATTGGGTCCCTGGGTACTTCGAATACCTCTTTTGTGCCAGTGACGGCTGTATCCACGGTTCGAGGATGCTTGAGTCAGTGAAGGGTCTCGAGTCCAGTCAGTTTAAAGTTGTCCTGAGAGAGAGGCGTTGTACGTCGTAGCGAGGACAGATGCACAATAGGTGCTCAATGGTTGCCTCGCACCTACAGGAGTCGCACATTGGGCTATCGGCCATTCCCATACGATAGGAGTAAGCTTTCGTGAACGCCACTTCCAGCCACAAGCGGTACAGCAAGGTTGTTTCCCGTCGGAAAAGGCTAGATGGCAGTTTTAGCCGTAGCAATGGGTCCAGCTGGTGCAATCGGCAATTGAAGGCATTTGAACTCCAGAGAGCTTGTGCACCGGTTTACGAGACCGCTTATAGTGTCCCTTTGCATCCTTCCAATTGTAGAGAGTGATCCCTCTCTCCCTCTTTCTATTCCCCCTTTTCTCACCCCCAGTATAGGGCAGCAAACCGGACGCTCGTCTGGTTGACCTCCATGCCTTTCATCTCCTTGCTTTCTCTCTCTCTTACCTGCTGGTTCCCATGATGCCTTACCTTCCACTTCAATTGCCATTTCTGGAATCCAGCCTACCGATTTTATTCATTACCTCTATATGTTTTCTTCATCTCCCTGCTATAAAGCTTCATATATTTTTGCGAGCACCAGCCTGGATTCGTCTGCTTTTGCCCTTACTGCGCCTAGGTTGGCGCGCCTTTCCTTTTTTTTCTGTCTATCTCCCCCTGTTCGAGCAAACATGAAAAAGTGCTTTAGTGATTTTTGAGTAAAATTTTTTCAAACTATTCCTGCCTGATGGAAGGCGGGGGGGAGGGGGGGCTGTTGAACTGATCTCATCAAATTGCCGTAGCCTCCGTCAATGATACGATTCAATTTTATGTTCCTTCTTCGACTCCTGTGTTTTCTTGGCGTGAATGAGTCAGTCAGGTCAAACATGAATGTACTGATCCATTTGTTCATTAGTTAAACAACAACAACAACAACAACAACAACAACAACAACAACAACAACAACAACAACAACAACAACAACAACAACGACGACAATAATAATAATAATAATAATAATAATAATAATAATAATAATAATAATAATAAACTTTCTTGCGTGGTGCAATTTTATCGTTGAAGCCAGCCAGCGCTAAAGTTTTGTGGAAATACGAGGAATCCCGAAACTAGGATGCGTTTCCAGGTTATCTAAGACCGACGATTAGAGCTCATGACAACGTGAAGACGAATAATTAATAATTCCGAAATTCCCACAGTGGTTCAATGAAGACTAAAGTCTCTATTAAAAAACAAAAAACCCCTGGCTTTCTGTAGGGACCTTAATAATGACAGCTCCATGCCGCCCTCTTTTATTGTTTGCAAGAAGCGATGGCTTCTCATAAGGGAAGGAATGAAGATCGACACACAAGCCCGGAGCGCGCTTTCACGGCAGCCCACCAACGCGAGATGGCAGCACCTGACGGGTCGAAGGAATCTTCTCGCCCTCTTCCATCACTGAACTCGAGCTCGCCGCCTTCGGGGAGAGGTTAGTAGGAGAGGGCGGGCACTTTGAGCGAGAGGGAAAACAGCGAAGAGGGAAAGACGAAAGGAGCGAGTTGCATGGTGGCGATCGCGTGCGAAAGAGAGGCGCACGAAAGAAAGAGAAGGAAGCTCCGGACCGGCGAACCACTTGGATCCTGCCGAAATTTTCGCGCGGGTCTGCGCCGGCTCGCAGCGTGTCGGGATCGCGTGTTCGTTGCGGTCACTTTGAAAAGTGCACGCGGCCGCGGTCAGCTGTCCGGCGTGCTTCGACTCCTTGCGTCCGTGCGTGAGTTTAGTTACTCTGTGGGTCTGGAACAAGCCCGTCGTCGGTCCCAGTCGGTAGAATCGATCCCGTAGGCCTCACCCCTGGAGTCGTCGTCGTCGTCTGCTACTCCCCGGCCCCGTCGTGCTCGGACGGTCGTGTAGTTCCGGTCGTTCCGAGAGCCTCTCCCCTCCTCACTGACTCGAGCATTGTCAACTCTTTCAGTAGCTCGGCAGTTGTGAGAGTTTGACTCAAGTGCGCGTGTGTGTTTTTGGGGAGCGCGACGACGGAACGGCTGTCGTTCTGGTCCCTGGTCGTGGCTTAGGTGATGGTGTCAGTGTCGTTACTGCGGACGGATCGCGTGCAACTTCGCTGCTGAGGGCTGGCAAGAGTGTGAGCCGCCGAAATGAGGACCTTGCTGGAAGATGCTCCGTTCCAGAATGTGAGGAGGAAAGCTCGCTCCTGTGAGCCTGCTGTGCGGGTAAGAACGCCTAATTGCCACGGTGTGCTTTCTGTGCTTAACTCTTTCCTGCATGGTGATACTAATGGGTGTCAGGAAGAGCGTAAGGGAACGTTAACGGGATCAACGAAGGTTGCAATGCAGCTTTCTTTTTTACTCATAATGTCAAGAATGAGTTACAGTGCAAAACAACTAGGAAAACAACAGAATACAGATGGAACGTACACTCAGCACTGTGTGTTCAGTTGTCTTCCACTGTCGTCGGGTTCTATTCCGCTATGAGACGCGTGTGACTTCAACCTGATGGAATTACCGTTACACACATCTGCGAGATCGTTTCTTCTTGAAGCTAGGATCATTAAATCTGATCCATTGGGCTTATGTTAGTTCCCAAAAGCAAACCTACTTAACGCCACTTGTAGCTATCTCAGAAACGCTGACAGTCTTCACGTGAATGACGTTGTCGTAACATTTGCAGGAACTGTCGTACTTATAAAAGACTGTTTGCCCCCTCCTGCCGGGGGCTCCCTTTCTGTGTTAGACGAAACGTATATTCTAGCTTTGCCGTTGTTTCTTATTCGGCTTCTTCTTCCTCGGGACTGAGTGGTTGAGATCGTGGAGAATCGCATCGTTCGGCTCTCAGTCTAGGGGTGCCAGGCTATGCTGTATAATCTTCGAGCGCGTTGTCCGCGGCAGCAGGTGAATGTCACGTGATAAATTAGGCTGTTCCGGTGTGGCTTCTGAATCAAAAGGCAAGAAAAAGCAGGTGGGGCTGCTCCCGTCGAGACAGAACGCATACCGCGCGCACACCCGACTTCAGCCGAATCACGAGACTCGTTCTTGCTGCTTCGGGCCCCGACCTGAGTCGAGCAGGGTTTCAGAAAAAGAAAAACGCCCGGCAAACCGGTAGGTCTGAGGTCCTCCTCCATCGCTTTTTCGGCGGCGGAAGGGCGGGATATAATGAAGATGGAAAGGAGAAACGGCGCGTTTCTCGCTTGCGTGTCCCCTCGCTCTCTTTCACAGTCGCGCCGCCCTTGCCCCTAGACGGGTTGTTCACATCTCTCGACCGCGGCGAAAGGTTGCATCTTCTCGCTGGAATGGCTTCGGCAGAGGCCTCACGCACGGCTCCGTGCCCTTTCCACTCGTACGCCTAAAAGAAGTGTGTGGCGAGAGAGAGAGAGAGGGCCACTCGTACGCCTAAAGACACCGAAGGAAGTGTGGGGTGAGAGAGAGAGAGGGCACAGGGAAAAAACGAAGGGGAGAGGGGTGCGTCGGAAGCACGCAACAGCAGAAAGCATCGGACTGGTTGTTGGACGAACTTGACCTTGCCGTCAGAACTCGATTACGACGAGGAGGAAAGCTCGCGCTCGACGTCGTCAACGGCACCGCCAGCGGACGCCCCGCTGTTCCTGCAGCAGACCTCTCCTCCTCTTCTACGCCCTTTTCCTTTCCGCCGCACGTTTTGCATTCTAACCCTATTGTCATTTCTTTTCGCTCTTTCAGCATCGGGCTTCGCCGCGCATCTATTTTTGATGCACCGCATTTCGTCGTCTTCACTTTTTGGTCGATTCCGGCGCGCGTAGGTCACACCAAGTTGTCGCGGTCTGATTATTATATTTGTTTGTTTGTTTCCACAGCTTATAAAGAGCAGCTTAATCGCTAGTGCGATTTTCTTGGGCTGTCTTGCGTTTCTGCAAGTCGTGAACAAAGTGAGGGAGCTCAGTTGATAGCAGATGCATTCTTATCAGGCACTCGCGTGGTCGCCAGGGCTATTATAACAATGGAAAGATTTGCGGATCGACCACTGCTAGCACGAGTCGCGCTTGTCCTTGCAACGTAATTGCAAGTGTATTTATTTGGTTGTGATGTTTCCGCGCAATAAGTTCTCCCGAAACATTGTTAGCACCGTGGTAATTCAACCTCTAGCCAAGCGAAAATTATTCAGGAACAATATTGCGGACTGTTAGAGCAATCGAATTTTTTCGGTGTTCCGACAGTCCGAGGCACAACGTACTAAATGCAATAGCATTTTTCGGCTTCAAGTGCTCGTTTCATGTTCCCAGTTTGCCCTGCTACAACCTTGTGAACATTATCGCATTCCACCATATTGTGAAATTCGCCTTCTTGTAAATTCTGATTGGCCCACAGAGCTGTTGCGGCCCTTTCCGAGTGGCTCAAAACGTGAACATGGCGAAATTTGGCAGTAGTGTGGAATTTGACAATTTTCAGCACACCTAGTGTCTATTTACGATGGATATTGAAGCGAAGGGCTAACGAAACATTTTTTTTTTTCACAATAAGGTTTCACTTGTTAACCAATCTAAATACACCGGGAAATGGCAGCGAGGGCTTTGTTTCGAGGGTAGAACACTCCCTAATGCTAAGGTGCAAGTAGGCGCCTTTCTTTTGCTGAAGTGATCCTCACTGTTATGAATGATTTGAATGCTTAACGTGGATAACTGATTCAGTGTTTAGCGAAGGTAGCGCTGTACATCGCAGTCTGAATAATTTGCACTGCGAGTCGTACTGAGCGCAGTAGCGCCCGATATAATATTACCGCTATTACGCGCGCAATGTAAGTTTCAGCAAAACACAGAGCGCGATGAACATGCGTATGTGATGCACACCGATGCACATGGCTGGCGGGTTAAAACGTTGCCCAAAACGGGGCGCTGAAACACATTCGGACCAATGGTAGAAGATCGCGGTATTAAAAGACGTTGTCTCACGAATCACAAGCCGAAAAATATTTTCAAATCATCCGAATCATAACTCATAAGATAATCGCAGACATACGTATTTCTTGCATTTATTTAATTAAAAATTAGCGATAATAGTGCTATTGAAGATGTTCTCGCGATCACGAAATCAGCCAATAGCTGTTGGTGGGTACAGTTGCTTTCGGTGACGCTGCATAAAGACATTGCGGAAGCGAGAGCAAGTAATGTTTCGCTTTGTTTGACGCGAAATCGTAAATTCTCTGCTGCATGCATTGCAAGAACAGTTGGTTCTCATATTGACATGAGCCTCTTCTGCAGATCGGCAATGTTTTGTTACTTATCTTAAAGAAAATGTTTTTCACGGCCCCTTTAACTCAGGCAGCTGCGAATAAATGTTTCATTTTTAGACAATTCATGACCAGGACTTTTAGTTGCGGAACCGTTGAGGTTTGTGCAAGCCAGAAGTAACGCCACTTGCTTCGTACCCTGCTCAGAAATATATTGCCCTTGCGCAAGGTGCTTCATGTTTATAACAAAGGCGTAAAAGGGCTGACGGAAATCTACCCGAACACGGAAACTGAGTATCGCGTATATATGCATTATCGGGCTTCCCTCTTTTTCTTTTGTGTGTGTGTGTGTGTGTGTGTGTGTGTGTGTGTGTGTGTGTGTGTGTGTGTGTGTGTGTGTGTGTGTGTGTGTGTGTGTGTGTGTGTGTGTGTGTGTGTGTGTGTGTGTGTGTGTGTGTGTGTGTGTGTGTGTGTGTGTGTGTGAAAACTTTTATTGTAATGAGGTCCAGAGGCGGCTGTTTCAGTTCGCGCTGTTACGTCATTCGAGCGCAACTTGTAAGCCCCGGCCGCGTGCTGGCTTCTTTCGGCGATATTGTGCGCAGGAAAGCGAGGACCTTAAAAAATGTTACGGGTGTGTTACTCTTTCTCACATATCCCCCCTCACGCCACCACCCTTATACCGTCTTCTGCGTGCAGATGCCAGCATTCCTATATCTGCTTTTCACAAGTATGCTTTTGGCTATTCGCCTAACGATCCCATCTTTCGTTTTACTTTGTCGGTTAGTCGGTTCCAAGTACCCCGGCGCCAAAAAGAAGTTTCGAGACTAGCTACCGTTTTCAATGACGTTACATTAAAAACGCAGTCGCCTTGGAAGTAGGGCGTCCCCTTTGTCAGCAATACAGTGCGCTTCCCCGTGTTCCTGCATTACTGCAACTTTGGGAATACGTCCTGGAAGTCCTCCTTCGTGTACGAGGGGATCAACGTCTACGATGCTCGTTTGGGTTGGGCGGTCGTGTCGAAACGGCGACCTTTGAACTGAGCTTTTTAATTTTGGGGAGATGGAACTCAGCCGCACGTGGAACCCTGTCCTGGCTCTGCCACCGAGCTTCGATTAGTCGAAGCGTGGACCGTGAGTCCACTTCGCTTTGTAGTTTCTTTTCCACATGAACGCAGCCCGCGTCTCTTAATGTCCTCTGAGGCTCCGTCGATATTGGGACAGCATGACAACGCCGACGTCGACGATAAGCGTGTGCCTCGAGCGTTCCTGTAATTGCTGTCGAAAAAGAAGAATTGTTATTGTGTCTGGGGTACTTCGTGGGTAATCGTAGTAAATAGACTAAATTAAACATAACAAGGCAGCACTACGTGTCGTAATGCTGTATTATGAATATCAGTTGTATTACGTGTTCGGATTTCAGAATTTTATCACGAATATAGTACTGTATGCTACATCTTTTAGGGCAAATCTGCTGAGCATATGTTCTTGGTGTTATTTTTTCCTCATAATTAACGTTTGGCATCTGCTCTGTTGTTAATTATCTCTCCTCCCATTCGCCCTTAATAAACAATGTTTGAATAGCATGAATAAAAAATATTTAGAGCGACATGTTAATATGCGCATAGTTGTACCAACGAGAATTGAATACTAGGGTTAATCATTCAAACGTACCTAATGTGCGCAGGTTCATCCGAATATCTAAATACTAATAACTATAGTGATAATAATCGCACCGCAGCCTCTATTTCAAACACAGAACATTAGGCAAGTTCGTCGCGCGCATTCCCGCAGCGGGGCCAAAGCGCCGACTCCCGAGAGGGCCACCGAAAGAGGCCCAGCGCAAGCTGGTGTTTAGCCCTCTGGTTTGGTTTGGTTATGCTTCCCCTCTCTACATATATGGCTGTCCGCTACGCCTGAAGTCTCTTCTCGGCTCTAGTTAATGAATGGCTCTTGGCAGGCATCGCGTCGGCGGTGTCTCGTGAGGCTGTGCTCTTTCTTAACGCCAATGTTTTGCCCATTGTCTGGGACCTTTCTCAGCCTTCGTGGGCATAATTCATTCGGGTCATTACGCTGTCATTTCGCGCACATTTCTCGGATATTTCCTTTACTGCGTTCTTAAGCCTCTTTGTTCGCCTTTCTTGATCAGGCTGACGCCATCAGCTTACGTCGCTGCATTCCACAGCCCGCTGTGCTTTTGTTTTCTCTTGCTCGCATAGTCAGGCCTTCATATACATATCTGTTGTGACTCCGCTCGCTAACCCTCGGGCTTTATTCCGAAATATCCACGGACGTGTTCTCTCGCGACGCTCCCGCGCCTCCGCGAGTCGGTTTCTTGCGTTTCGTTCTGGTGCGCTGCCGGCCTGTCTTCTTCTACACGTGCCACAGGCGGGACTCAAAGAATACCGCATTTGCTCCTTTTTAACGCGCACTTTCGGGAGAAATCCGCCAAAATATGACGTGTGCGTCAGAAACGAGAATGCGGCGCCACTCTCCATTCTCGAATCGCCTCGAGGAGTCCAAAAGAACAACAGACTCCTCTTACCGCCTTCCACCGCCGACACAAACTGGAGAGGACGCTGTATTGATACGCCAGGCACAAACCCAGTACTCGTGGATGTTATTCAACACTACACTGAGGAAAGCACACCTGACAAAGCGGCGTGTCAAGTACGCGGCCAACGGCCGTAGGTACTTCATGTTTCCGGGGAGCACTCTCCTCTGGACACTTTCTTGAGTCGCTCAAGTATACCACCCTACCTTCCCTACATCTGGGAAAGTGGGACCGCTCTACCGGGAGAGATGCGCGTCGTAGATTACATGGCCACTGCTCGTGGCCCGCATAAAACGCGTCAATGGGACCAGCAAAAAAGACTCGGAGCCACTAACGGAGACACACCTGTGGAAGTATTATGCAATGGTACACCTACTCGACGTGTCCATTTCGTGTGCTGTTGAAGTTTTGATTGGCTGGGCTGGGATATGGCGTCCGCAGCAGCGAGGCGCCAAAGCCAATCAGCTCTTGAGCAGTAGACGAAATGGACATGTCCACTTCGTGGACTCTTACAGAATACCTTCCCTTGACTCAGTCAGCGAAATAGTCACGAGAAGTAGAGTCACTAAGAAATAGTCTCCAGAAATGTAATCACTTTGAATAGAGTCACGAAGTATAGAGTGACTGAGAAAGAATCGCTCAGAATTAGTCTCTAAAAGTAAAGTAACGCGGAAATAAAGCTTCTTTCTCTCTACCAATCTCGGAGGCCGTGCGATGTCGTACCGTAGGTGTTTGCGCACGTGCGAGCGCCTAAAGCCTGTCATCATTGGGCACCGATGGTGCACCAGTATTGATGGCCACTCCAGTGTGGCTCGGATGCAACACAGTTTCTTTTACGCACGGGACATCAAATCCCCATTTCTCTCGCTTACCATGGAAACCCGGTGAGGGAACAGGCAACTGTATTCTATTTTGGAGTTTTTAAAGTGTGAACATTGACGGGAGCTTTAGATTCAACGAAATTGCGTTTTCTACCTCTAGCTGTGGAAAAAAAAAAAAGGAAAGAAAGAAACATCGCAGGTGTGTTGTTGTGGAGGGCACGCTAGAGTCGATAGATTGATACCGGAAAGTGCGTGAAGTCCCTAAGAATGCTAATTCCATTATTATTAAGGGACATTATGGTTCTATATTATGGACAATATGCTAGCCACGTTATTACCGCAGAAGGTTTAAAAAATAAGCCCCGTGTCAGATACGCAGTGACCCAAGTTGGTGCTATGGTTGGTTTCGAGCCCGGTTCCCTCAGCACAGGCAGCCGATGCTATACCCATTAGACTGTTTACTACCCTATCTTGGCGTGAAGAGAAAACGATTACATACATACATACATACATACATACATACATACATACATACATACATACATACATACATACATACATACATACATACATACATACATACATACATACATACATACATACATACATACATACATACATACATACATATAATCTATAATGAAAGCTGGAGATTTTTGCCCGGCGGCACGCTTAGCAAGTTACTTCAGGTGAATGCGACTGTAAATGAAACTACACACAGAGAACGTAACGTATGACAATAACGACACACGTCGCATAACATACAGAATCAAATGATCTCGTTGAGACCAGAGTCTGGCACAAAAGTTGATAGTGTCTGCGTTTCGCGGGACGCAAAGTCGGCACTATATACCGTGGCCCGAGTACCGCATCGAGTAGACACGGTATATCCTTTGCTCGAACCGAAAACGCGGAAACGACGAACCGAGAAGGAGAAGGCACCCCGTCTCGGCAGCTGTCGAATAAACACGCGCTCGGATGATTTTCATTCCCTTTCCGCCCGCCGCCTCTCAGCATCACTCCATCGCATCGCGCCTGTTGCTGCCTCTAGCGTTCCATGCGGCTGCGAACAACGTAAGGCACCCCGGGCGAAGAATTTCGCCGCCTTTCTTTTTTTTTCTTTTCTCGAAGGTCGACGAAGATGTGCACGTTACGTTCTCTGAGTACACTTCAATTTTCGCGCGATGCACACCGTGTGGAGGTGATCGCTTTGTTAGGCGCCGGATGTTGCCAGTCAAATTTGTTCCGCTGCTCTCCAGAGCGGTCGAACACGAACCGATTGAGAAAGATTGAATTCAAAGGGATAGCGGCGGATTCTGCAATGTTTGGTGAAGTACCTTGTTTCTTTGACAACGAAACCGGTAGCTGGCCGCTTTGTATGGTTGAGGATACAAGCGCGATGTTACGTATTTGTGTTGGCGCTGCCGTCTGCAGCAGTGCTGGCAAAACGAAGGAAAGAAAAGAAAAGGAGAGAAAAAGATCAGCAGTTGGGAGTGATCGTTCTTAAAACGGCAGAACACTTTTCGGGGCGGTGTTTGCGAAATTTCCACACCGTCGAATGTTCGCCGTCGATTGTTGCCCTAGGCGGCTAACGTTAGGAAAAGATATATTGTTGATAGCCGATCGAAGCACCAAGCTTTTATATATTCGATACACTAGAAAGAACAGTAGCATGGAATCGATAGGCGCTATATATATACTAGCCTTAACTTCGTCCTTCTGGCTTCGAAGGACCTTGTGGATGTCATGTAAACATTCATAAATCTAATTTTTATCGCGAAATTGTTGTAGGGCAATTAGTCGCGCATAGTTTTCGCGTTGTGGAATTATGTGGTTTTCAATACGCTACAGGCAAGCATAATTGCTTGGGAAAAAATAAATAATTAAGCATGATGACTAAGCTAACTGTTGCTTTGGCCTGTAGTTCTTAAATTATGGTAACATATTAACAGCGCAACTAAAAGGCAATGAAAAAAGGAGCGTCAGGACTAGCCCTGTCTTTCACTGATCGAACTTGCACCTCAAGCAGATAGCAGAAAGCGTAATGTCATTGCGATTAAAAAAAAAAAAGTTCCCCCTAAAAATGCACAGGCGCGCAAGGGCAAATGCATACAAATGCAAAGTGGGTTCGGTACCAGCACAGAGTGTTAATTTGACCCCCAACGGGAAAGTCTGTGGAAGTCAACTTTCGTGCGCACTCTATCGGACATGACTTCCTACCTGTCCACTATTCGTAGTCTATGCTTCGATAGTCTGTACATTACATTATCGTGGTCAAGGCGGCGCGGTGATGATAGTTCTTTTTCAGCAGAGCGTACGGACAGACGCAGAGGGAGTACGAAGAAACCTTTAAGGATGGAATTTCAACGTGCGTGTTTCCCATTAAAATACAAGGGAAAGGAAAGATAGTTTCGCCCTGCCTTCTCTGCACTGAATTCGGTTGCGCTAGTCGCAACTCGAGAACTGTCGAGGACTATTGAAGTCTAACGACTGTGGGGTGCAACATTACAAACACGGAGCCTCACTGATCGAATGGTAATCGTGTTACTGGCCAGACTGTTGAACACAGTAGTGTCTGGTATTTAAATAGGCGAAATTCACTATCAAAATTCAAGATAGAATTCAAGATCACGTGCTAAGCTTTGAACGACCGCCAAAGAGAGTGTGGGATCACCCGTAAATTTGGTGCTTCTTTCTCTTCGCTTCCTTCATCATTTGAAGCCGTAGTTATCGGATGCGGAAATTCGGGAAAGGCGCCAGAGTAATGGCAAAGTGATTGTTAGAATAGCTCTAATCATAACTTCGTGCGTTTCACTAGCTCTTTGCCTCATTGAGAAGAATTGTGACATCGCTTGTTTTGCACCAAAACCAGCCGTAGAATTGGTGCTTGCCATCACCACTCAGGACGGTTTCATTTTTATCAGATTTGCTTGTTTGAATGATCGCCATTCGATTACTACGAGAGAAAAAAAAAGACCGAGAGAGAGAGAAGAGAGAGAGAGAGAGAGACAGAGAGAGAGAGAGAGAGAGAGAAAACTACATCTAAGCATCAGTTCGAGAGTGCAGTTGCTGTTATTTTTTCTCCTTGTGCGAAGTCCGACAACGGAACGCAAACAAGTAATGGATAATTAATTCGCCGGGCCAGAGAATGGAGAAACGATAGCACTGTGCCGACCGCCTGATTTCACTTTGACCGCCCTTCTTTTGCAGCTAGAACGCGGCGGACGTAAATTGGAATTTCATTTGGGTACGTGGTGACGACAGACATACACAGTCAAGAAGCAACAAACTGTTTTCTTTGGTTCTCAGAGCAGGTCTGTAAAAATAAAAAAGTCATCTGTCAAAACTTACATTTAAAAAGTCGCACTTTTATTTATTTATTTTTTTATTTACCTTTAGGGCCCGGAGGCACTGCAAAACGGCGTGTAGGAAACATAACAAAACAATTTGTGGAAATAACATTGGATTTAAGCAAAGGCATGTTGAATGGCGTTTAAGTCAGTAGCGTCCGTGATGGGAGCGATGGCAGTGGGAAGATGGTTGCATTCCGTGCTTATTCGAGGAATGAAAAAATCACTGTAAAGATTAGTCTTACATGACGGCACGCTTACTTTAAAGCAATGATGTGAACGAGATGAAACGTGAAACGGTTGTGTGAGAAGCTGGTCTTTAATACAGGGTTGAAGTGAAAAATGTTATGAAATAGATAAAGGCGAGCGCATTTTCTACGGGATGAAAGATTGGGTAACTTTAGGGTATTTTTCATTGCTGTAACGCTGGAATCATGTGAGTAATTTGATAAAATGAATCTGGCTGCACGTAATTGGATTGATTCTAGGGCAAGAGTTAAGAGTGGTTTGAGCGGGATCCCATATGGCGCATGCGTATTCGAGCTTTGATCGTACCAATGTTCGGAAAAGAATTACTTTAAGGGATGAAGGCGCAGATGCAAAATTACGACGCAGGTATCCAAGCATGCGGTTAGCATTATTACTGACGTACTCAGTGTGGGTGGACCATGAGAGGTTATTTGTGATATGAAGACCGAGATACTTCTATGCGTCAACAGGCGTTAGCTGATTACTGGTAAGAAAGTATAGGCGCGTGTCACTGCATTTTGAACGGCGGGAAATTTGCATAGCTTTACATTTGGTTACGTTAAGTTTCATTAGACATTTACTGCACCAGAGTGACACATTATTCAGTGACACTTTCGCTCATAATTTGAAATAATGACGAGATAGCAGAAACAATATTATGCGCAGTGTGTAAGTCTTGCGCTGTTTTATGCTGCATCGGTTGGAGAAAACGTTCGCAGAACGGTTCATGCAGTGCCCTTTCGCGAAGAAAACTTTTGTCCGTGCGTGGCTTCCGAGATCTCAAAAGGAGCTCCGCTGCGATCTCAAAGGCCATGGTCTGAGATACAGCTCCAGTCCGAGTCGTGCTCGTTTGTGTAGGAGGCGAACCCTGGTGGTGGAGAAGAGGAATGCCACGTCTCTTTCTTCCTACTTTTTCGTTTCTTGCTAATGGCTTCTTTTGTGCTCCTCACCTAGTTGTCGCTTTAAGGATAAGCGGCAGAGCGTCGCTCCAGCCAATCCTTTTGAGGAGCGCCCAAGATCCAGGCCCAATATTCTTTGGTGCAGCATAGCCGCAGTGACCTCAATTCCAGCTCCTTGTCATACCAAAAATCTATTGCCTGTTGGGTAGTGCTGCTATAGTTATCGAGGGCAATGTTATACTCACTGTAATAAATATCATAAGGAAAAAAAAACAATGAAGAGGAAGTGAAAGGAGGGGGTGTTTCAGTTTTTCTTATTCTTTTATCGTTATTTGTGTTCAAGCAAGAACAGGTGCCTCCACTACTGTGAATGATTTTATAGTTGTTTTCATGCTGTGTACTTGATAAGCTTGTCGTGCTGCATTTTTAATTCATTCCACCCCGAAATTTTCTGTTGATTTCATAAGAAATTTACTTCTTTCCAAATACCATCCGAATCTTGACCAAACTCCCGCAGTGGGTATGCGCCATTAGAGAAGAAAAACGAAAATGATAACGACCGCCCGATTCATGGCCGATCCCCCAGAGTGGGCTGCGCCATTTCACTAGGGAACAAGAACAAGAATGTCTGAGATGTTGAATTTGCTACTGACAATCTGTTGTTCTGTAGTTGGAATCCTCGCGGGGCAATGCAGCTTTCGTTAAAATGCACACAAACCCTCTGGGATTCCAGCGACGAACGCCTGCGGCAACAGCGGACTTTCAAATGCTCATGACAGCGATCGCTGTAAAAGTGAAATTGCAACAGGGACCTCTTGCACTTATATTTTTTAATCTTTCTTTAGTGGGCTTAGCATCTTAAGGGTACTTCATACACTTTCCAAGGTCTGTCTGTCTGTCTGTCTGTCTGTCTGTCTGTCTGTCTGTCTGTCTGTCTGTCTGTCCGTCCGTCCGTCCGTCCGTCCGTCCGTCCGTCCGTCCGTCCGTCCGTCCGTCCGTCCGTCCGTCCGTCCGTCGGTCCGTCCGTCGGTCTGTCTGTCTGTCTGTCTGTCTGTCTGTCTGTCTGTCTGTCTGTCTGTCTGTCTGTCTGTCTGTCTGTCTGTCTGTCTGTCTGTCTGTCTGTCTGTCTGTCTGTCCGTCCGTCCGTCCGTCCGTCCGTCCGTCCGTCCGTCGGTCCGTCCGTCGGTCTGTCTGTCTGTCTGTCTGTCTGTCTGTCTGTCTGTCTGTCTGTCTGTCTGTCTGTCTGTCTGTCTGTCTGTCTGTCTGTCTGTCTGTCTGTCTGTCTGTCTGTCTGTCTGTCTGTCCGTCCGTCCGTCCGTCCGTCCGTCCGTCCGTCCGTCCGTCCGTCCGTCCGTCGGTCCGTCCGTCGGTCTGTCTGTCTGTCTGTCTGTCTGTCTGTCTGTCTGTGTCTGTCTGTCTGTCTGTCTGTCTGTCTGTCTGTCTGTCTGTCTGTCTGTCTGTCTGTCTGTCTGTCTGTCTGTCTGTCTGTCTGTCTGTCTGTCCGTCCGTCCGTCCGTCTGTCTGTCCGTCTGTCTATCCGTCTGTCCGTCCGTCCGTCCGTCCGTCCGTCTGTCTGTCCGTCTGTCTATCCGTCTGTCCGTCCGTCCGTCCGTCCGTCCGTCCGTCCGTCCGTCCGTCCGTCCGTCCGTCCGTCCGTCCGTCCGTCTTTACTTCTATCTTTGATTAGGCAAAATAAGGTGCATACAGGTAATTACAAATGTACTTACTATTCTACGTACCTTAAACTATTTTTCCACATAGTCCCCACACCGATTCAGATATTTGTCCCATCGCAGCACTGAATTTGTTATGTCCCTTTGGTGAATTCGTACGGCTGACTGTAGAAACGAACGCCCATTGTCATGCAAGACTTCACGGCCTGTTGCGAACTCACGACACTAGACTGCCTCATAATTCTCAAAGCGAGACAACTTGTGAACATGACACGAGTTTGTGAATGACATGAGCTTCTGAACAGTATACTGCTTAAACATAAGCACTGCGTGGCAATGAAGTTGCGAGCTGTCCGGTGCGTTAACTTTGCATAAAATTACACGCTGCATGAGATTCAGGTAAGGACAGTAGTACGCGTAATATTTAGTTGCACAGCATTTATTTGAACGCTTCGTGAAAGTTTCGCTTGACATAGGTTCTGATTCGTGCGTCGCACCTCCGAACTTTTTTAAAAAAAATTTTTTTTGCCTCTTTAGTGGACCATAAACATTGCCGCTATGACGTCACTCACACCGCCCGAGCGCGCGCTGGGATGTTCAGCGGGAACGTGGCAAAGACCCAACATCTGAGAATCCGCCTTCTCTGTGTGATGGCTCATAGATTATCCATGCATAAATCCTTCGCACGTAAACGGATATTCAACGCTTGAGGAAAACCAATAAGAACAACAAAACCAACCAGTCCAACTTACAACTTCGCGAGGCTCTAGACTTGGCGAACTTCTGCGAACTTCTCTCAGTCCGTCAGAGCGTTAGTGAATGGCCCTGTAGGCGATGGCCGAGAGAGTTCGCGGACGGGATAACACGAAACTACGACCGGCGGGTTTGGATGAAGGACCGGGGCCACGCGGTTCATCGATTTCCGATACAATTATCGGTATGCTCGCTGCAAGTAATGGCTTTTTCCCACCGAATTCCGACGAAATGCGACGCAGAAGGCGGCAGCTCGGGTCGCACTCTCATCGACGTTCCTCTCCGGTTCCTGCGTGGTTCCCGAAAGTCTGACAATAATTTTTTTCCCTCCCGATATCATTTGTAGACCTCACATCTTACGTTCGACAATTTGTTATTCGGGCTTTTCGGCGAGAAAGGCTTTATTTCGAGCCAGAAAAATTGTCAGGGTTCTTTCGTTATAACGAAAATAGAGGAGCAACTTTTTAGGGCTTTACGATTTTACCTAAAGCTGGAGAACGACCTTCGTGTTGTACGTGAAGCAATACATTTAAAAACTGGAAGAAAGGCAGCACAGCGTCGTAGTTTATTACATTATTAAGGTTTTTGTGAGCAAAAAAAAAAAAAACCAAGCACATGATTCCCGGAGCCCATGTGGCACCTTCGTCGAGCCTAAAGCAGATGTAAACCGCAATATTTTAAAGTGACCAATGCCTATCTGTGGTTTTCTTTTTGTAATGAACGGTGAGAAACCTTGACACCTGACAGCTTCTACCGCGGTCTTGCTCTTTAAGACGTCTCTAAACTGTCAGAGCTGAACGCGCCATCTTGTCGTACCGTGACATTATTAAGGCGTGCTTATATGACAATTTCGGCTATTGATGTAGCTTTACTTTAAATGAAGGTCCTCGATATTGAAACCCCAGAAAAAAAAAATTAGAAGCCTCACAATACCCTAAACAATTTCCTTTGTTAGCTTTTCTACAATCAGTGTAGGTTTCATTTTCCACGAGGTGTATGTGTACTGACGCCACGAGAAGGAAGGTGTTCATGTGGGAGGAGAACATCGCGACGTTTCGGCACTGGCTTCAGTTCTGGCTTCGGCTCGTTCGGTCGACTGCTATGCTTCTACATCGGGCTGCACAACGAGCAGCCATGCTATATATGATATGAAGGAAGTAGTTTCGACGTTTCGGCCAGACACCGGCCGAAACGTTGAAATTAAGCGTTTGCGTCTGCTTTTCTACATGCGCCTGCAGTTCTTTAATCGAAGGTCTTGAATCTGGCAGCCTTGATATCATTAGGTAGCACACCAGGGCTTTTTTAGCCACATGCCCGCTGTCCCGAGTTCACGTGTCACGTGACGCCATCGTGCACAAAATACGATTTTTTGCACACCCACGCACACGCACACACATACACACACGCACACACGCACACATACACACACACACACACACTACTAGCATAGCTTTCTTTAGCGCAAGGACTACAAAACTGGTGTTACGATGATAACCGGAATGCATAGCAATAAGACCATTCGCTCACGTCTAAGCGCACGTTCCAGGCTTTTAATTTGCGTCACACACTCTACGAAGATATAGGACACACCGATGGCACTCCTGGCTTCTTCCCTCGCGCAGTATGCGTAAACAGCAGGCGCACAAGTCAGCACCGCGAACGAAACTTCTTCGTTTTTGAGAACTCGCCAACTTCGCTTATCCCTCAGTAGCCGTAGAACAGGGAGCGGGGCTGGTTTCGCGATACCATCACCGCACGACGACATCCTATTGTGCACAACTTCGGACAACGTGCCGGGAAGGAAACACAGGGATGTTGCTCAACCTGGCCGCAGTGGCGCTTCCGTGTTCGGGACCGCTAGCGCTGTCATACCAGTGAACGAGGCCTATGGCGATACGCTTTATAAAGCCTATAATGAATATGAAGCGCATAAGAAATCAACCTGCATGTATAATAATTTCTGAGTAAAGTATCGAACATGATTTTTTTAATGCATATTTAATTCCAAATCACGCTTGAATTATGGCTATACTTGTTTTTTGCTTCATTATCTATTCACCTCACATGTTTTAAGCGCACTAACAAAGGTTTTGTAGAAGCTGTAAAAACATACGTTGCAGAACGGTGGGCGCCTTCGAGTGTTTATTGTAACCATCTAAATGCGGTACGTTGTTGCCTCAAAGCATGGATCGTACCCACAGGGACCGCCGTGTTTGACCTCAGTTTCCTGTCTTCATCTTTTGGTTTCCTGTTTCAGTTTCTGCTCCGGACCATGAAATATTATAAGCTTGTCTGTAGATGTGCTAAAACCGTTCTTAAAAATTACAAAGCCTACTCACGGGTGAAGCACTCTTTATGCAGCGGCCTCTGGTAGGCGCTGCCGCGCGACATCTGTCGTCGTCAGAAGGCGTGCGAGCCTGCGTATTCCGCGAGGGTGGGAAGACGTGAAGAGAAGGCGGCGCTTTTGAAACTGGACACTCCGCGTCGCGTCTCAACTCCTTCCCTTTCCTCTCTCGTCTCACAGGAGCGGTCAAGGGGAGCGATGACCCCGCGCGTCATTGCCAGGAGCGGGACGCTGACTTCACCCGGCGGCCTTTGCCTCTGCCTAGCCGGTCTGCTCCTGTGCGTCCCAGTCATCGTCGACAGTGCAGGTAGGATGTGATCGCGTGACAATTACTTGTATTCGGTTCTGTGTGTGTTTGTGTCGACTCTATGTACCTGTCTCGGCCTGAGTTCCATTAGGCTGGCTTTACATGACTATTGCACTACCTTAGGTGAAGTTTAAAAAAAGTTGTAGGGATTTACGCGCCGAAACCACGATCTGATTATGAGGCACGCCCTAGTGGGGACTCCGGAAACTTGGACCACCCGGGGTTATTTAAAGTGCACATAAATCTAAGTGCACGGGTGTTTCCGCATTTCGCCCCCGTCGAAATGCGGCCGCCGTGGCCGGGATTCGATCCCGCGACCTTGTGCTTAGCAGCCCAACCCCATAGCCACTAAGCAACCACGGCGAGTTATGAAGTTTGCCTGTATTTCTGCGACTCCTTAAGTTCTGTGCCATTTCTTTCGTTTAGTGCCACCTTGCTCACACATTATGAATGAATGAATAATTGAAACAACCGTGGAGGTTGACATCCCAGTGCAACCATGAGAGAAGCACTGTAGCGTAGTTATTGTCAGGAAGACAGTCTTCAGGATGGTCATGTTTTGGCCTTGTGCCTTGACTAGCATTCCGGTAACACTCCGCGGGAGACAAATTCACTGGCGATTCAGAGATAAATGCGAGACAAATGTGTTGGCATTACGCCCCACCTGTCGAGGTCCCTGTGCCATGATTTAAACGCTGTTCACGACTTTGAAAAGGGATGTTTCGGAGCTCACTCTCACACGTCCTGTCTCTTCGAGGAGCGAAGCGCAACGGAGGATATATATATATATATATATATATATATATATATATAATACGCACGCACATGCACGTTGAAACTTCTAATGATTACGCATTAAAAAAAAGGCTAGTTCTCCGATTGTGTTCACCATAATGCGTGCATGCTTTTCCGGAGGTAGGTCGCAGGGTCGTGTTAACGGCTAGTCATTGGTCTCGCTCTTTTAGAGCTACAACGTTAACGGCTCCATGTTATAGAAAACCCGGCGTCCCGCGTTTAGCGTTGACCGTCTTAGCCAACCTCCTTTCGAAGCAAGCATACCCAAACAACGCAGGACCTCCGTGTAGCGCAAAGAAAGTTACTGAAGCAATTAGAATTTCTAAAAGTAAAATGCGTCAGAAAAATCGTAAAGTACGACTTGCACACCATACAGACATGACAGCGTTGCCTTGTAATTTGAATATGCGAGAATATATTGACACGTGTACTTATCTTTATCGGGCGACCACGTTTCGCCGCTTAACAACTGTAATCGCACAGCGAGGGGCGCGCCTGCATGTATCCGACGTTTCTGGAAAGCTATCGATGCTCCTACCCGGCTGTCTGCTGTCGCCGAACCTTGTGTTATCTGATTTCATCGCGTAACGCAAATGGTGTAGATCTTTGTGGAAGGCACGCGGGTCCGAACGATTAGTCTGGAACATTCGACGACTGCTCTATAAAAGCCGATGCGCTTGACCCGCTGATCAGATTTTCGACGATTGCCGACTGTGTTCGCCGCTCTCGTTGTGCTTTAAGTGTAGCCTGTTTTGTGGGCACAGGTTCGCCCAATAAAAGCTAGTTTTGCTTTTCACAGTACTGCTACTGTGTTCTTTGACGTCACGACCACGTGACAATATAATCCTGTTACGCGAAAACTGAAACACAAACGACTTTCGCGGCGTTTGTACCACTCATACAGTGGCGCGCCCGGTTCCTTGCAACACCTCCAGATGGCGCTCGCCTCCGCGCAAGTGGCCGCGTTTCTACCAAAAACCTCGCCTTCGTGCATAGAGTTCGCGGCCAGCGTTTCCCGGTAAACATTATGGTTGCATAAGCTGCAGTTGCTGGGAAGCGCGAGAAGCAGCCAGGGATCTTTGAATGCTATCGTGTTCCACTCCTAACGGCGAAGCTTAAGCGTCCTCCAAATTTTGTGCATTGGGCCACAACCTCTGGACGTTTCGAAACTTTTCCATGCGTTTAGAAATGGCTCCTCACTTTCTTTGTGAAAGTATGTACCGGCGTTCTCGGTTTTATCCGCTGTAAATTAAGCACTTCTCTTAACGGTTATATCACTAGCTAACACAAACAAGAAAGGCGCGTGCCAACTTTTCTTTTCTAGCAACAAATTGAGTCCGATGTCGATGCTTAATGTAAGATGAGGTAACTGCACCATCCCTAATTTACTGAACGAAGGCATTTGCGCGAGGCTCGTTCTAGTTTACGCGAAATGGGCGTGGCGCTTGCTGAAAAGTGATGGGAAGTCCGAGAAATGCATCTCTCAGTTTTTCTTTATCGGTACCAATGCACAAAGGGTGCAGCCGAAAAGAAAGGGCAAATGGAAACGTCGATAATGACAGTTTCGAGTTAGCATTCACAAAGTCAGAATTTCGTTTACAACACATCAGGCTTTCCAGGTATACTTTTTTTCGGAGACAGGTCTTTCTGTATTCCTTGAAAGGCGGTAAAGAAATATTGGCTGATTAGTTTATTGAACTCTCGTCATGCTTTTGACCTCGGCTTGCAAAGGTCACATGAGCTCCAGTATCTACTCAGAGGCTTAGTGTTAAGTTCCTCCATTCGCTTGTTTCCCGCATGCCCTGTCGCAACAGCGCAAACATCAAATGAGGATTATCTTCTGGATTGCTAGCTCTGCATTTTTCTTTTTTTTCCCTATCAGGAATGGGGTGAGTGGGGAGGGGGGAGAGGGAAGGGGAGCATGTTTATCGGAAGCCGAGCCTCTTTGTCACGTGGCCATCGATCGACTCCCTAAAGGCGTGCGTTGCAGACTTCACTGCAGACTTCACTGCAGATCACGCTTGAAGAAGATGTACCTGCGTGCAAAAATACGCATAAGCACGTAACGAATATGAGGAAAGCAAAAATGGAAGGTCAAGGACTAACAGCGTTAATCAATTAACGATCCGCTCAGGCGTATGGAGCCTGGCGCACGGGCTCAAGATGTCAAGCGCTTTCGTTTACTCAATACCTGGTGCCGTGTTGCCTAACGAACTTCATAAAAATCGCGACGCGAACCGTGAGAGAGTGCTGTCCGTCGGAAAGCTCGTTGAGTTTCGTCGTTACACGAGGGCGTTTGCTTGTTGATTGTGCTGTTGTTCGTATATTGATTTCGAAGCGCGTTTCTTTCGCTTCGACGTTGTGCAAATGTAATTTCGCACTGGCGGTTTACTCAAGCCGGAAAAAGAAAACGCGCTGTCGCCGTATTGAAATGTAACAATAGATGGGCTTAAATGCTTTCGTGGGCCGACCTTTTTTTTTCATACATGTCTCGCGTTTGTAAATGTAAATCTGCGCCCCGTTTCGAATATAACCGTTTGTTGGAGTTCAGGCTTTCAGACATCAGATTTGTTTGTTTCCAACGAGATTGTTAGGGGTCGTCCAGGCGAAATGCTGGTAGAAAGAGCTCTAGCGCGCGTGGATGACCTTTGTGACAACAGCCGACTCCTGTCACAGGTTTAACAAAACTGACTCTTGTGTGAGTGGGTTGAGCGTTATCTTGGATAAACAGCGCAACACAGAGGATCCTATCACAGGAATGTACAATGACCACTGTGTACCTATAAGTAAGAAAATACAACCTAAGATACGAAGCTGAGTGCAAGCAAAGTAGATTATAAGCAATGTTACCGCTGGTACGTAATTTCTGTGTCCATTTTCATCTAATCTGCATTTGAATTTACAACCACGCCTTGCTATGTCCTCAACGACATATGCAACCATATTGTTTTTATTTATTAGTTTCAACACATTTCTCTTTTTCAATCTCATGCGACTTTTGTGCGTTCTTATAAGAGGTGTAAATTATCTGCACGAGGAAACCGACTGTATGGGTCGCTCATTGAAATATTTGCTCGGCAACTTTTTAAATATTTTGTTCAGAGCACATGTTGCGATAACGAAACTGAGTCCGAACAACAGTAAAGTCACGCTCGCCTATCGGAAATCGCAATACTAGCACAACTTCATAGATATCCCGTCTGATGCGCTACGAAATACGTTGGCGTTTCTGTTCCCGAATTTTCAATTACGTGAGTCAAACAGTATGGGACACCTTAATTGAAATGCCAATAGACTGTCATTCGTTTTTTTTTTGCATGTTTTTGTGACGCATATATCGTAAGTCGTGCTAGTGTTTCGATTTCAGCGAAGAAAACGCGACACCGCGTTTGCTCGAGCACAATTTTGCAATCGCAGCACGTTCTTTAAGGTGAATATTAAAAACGCTATTTAATGAGCCTATGTAATTAGCTACTTGGACAATGAGGTTTTGGGCAAATAATGCCGCCCTCTTGAAATATGCCACCTGGACATTCGGAATCGGGCTATCAGCTTCATGCAACCTTTAAACCAGTTCTTTTATGAAGAGAGAAAAGAAAACAGGAAGAAAAAGAAAAGAACAACAAAATATTCGGTATCAGTGGCACACGGAAAACAAACTACATAATTGTGACTTTACCGATTTACTAATTGCACACGGTAAAATATGTACAGACAGTTTAGTTCTCCGGAAAAGGTAAATTTCGGAAGTTTGAGAAAAAGCCTCCGTTCTCTGTTAGTTATATTATTTTCGATAAACTTGTACATTGTTTTCATCTGCTCGGAAAAAAGTGTCAAAAAACCGACCGTGAAAGGACACTTAGTTGATTTGGCTGAAGGATACTGAAGAAGAAAAAAATTCAATCTTGCTGATAACTATGAACAAGAACTAGCGGTGGTAAAGGGATTAGCCTTCTTTTTTTAAACACTTGCTGGAGCAAAAAACGCGGAGTGATAAACAACGGATGGATAGGCAAACAACCTTCATTCAAAAAATGTGAAACACTCATGAAAAAGGAAAAAAGAAACATAATAACCCGTCAAGTGCCATCGAGGAAGTATATCTCTTCGGAGGTCAACGAGACGGAAGGGCAGCTAAGACATTCATCAGGCTTTTCAAGGATATTGTTAGGTCTGATTTTTGTTCGCGTTGCTGAATGGTTGTTCCGAAACAAAATCTTTGTTTTGCACATGAATGTGTACCAATTTACCCTCCCCATCGTCCCCACTGGTTTGTAAGACGGCTAGGCTCTCGACCAGGCGCCCGGCTTTCCAGGGCTGCGCTGCTTGTGGGATGTCCGCACACACCGCTATGATTGCTCTGAAAGAAACAAAACAAACGTACCCCGTTTTCGCCTCTGTTGCGACCATTTGATTGGCCGGTCGCATCGTTTCGTGTGCCATTCTTTGTTTGCGCAAAGCCGGAACAAATAGCGCCGACGCGAGCGCACCTAACTCGAGCAAAACCCGAACTGTGATCGTTTTCCGGACCGCGATTGTTTTCCGCATCCAAGAAGTACGGGCAAACCGAAGATCAAACACCGGAAGTTGAACGAGGCTGGCCCTTGAAACTATCCTATCCGGATTGCTTTGTTCTGCCGAAGCGCATGGCCTGGCGAGGGCCTGATAAAAGAAAAAAGAAAAGAGAAAGAAAAAGGAACAAAAAAAATCAGAATAAACAAGTCGCCGAGAGAGACAGAAAGCGGGCTTCCCGGCTCAACCGGTATAGACCGACGGGGTGGACGATAGATCCACCTTCCAATTTCCGACCCCCCAAGATTTTGTCGGCTCATTTGGGCGGAAAGAGGCAGACCGCCGATCTGGGGTCGAAACTAGGAGTGGTGGGGCTCCTATCGCCCGTATATAGGACACCGAGTGCGCGGGGTAAGATAGTAGTGGGTCTCGTCTGTAGTCGAAGCTGATCTTCAGCAAAAATGAAAGGCGAAAATGTACCAAGAAGGCTCAGCGAGAAACCAACAGACGAGCACGCTAAGCCAATGCAAGAGGCTCAGAAAAGGGCAGTCAAAAAGCAACAACCGTGTACTGTGCTGCGCTATAGAATCGCGGGGGGGGGGGGGGGGCGGAAGCCGCACTACTACATAGCCTCGGAGACTCGGGGGAGCACGCATCGCGGTTTACTTTCCCGCTGCGGATACAACTAACGCGCCGGCGTCGTCTGTTGCGGAGCGCATTGAGCAACAGTGCATTGTTTCCAGACGTGCTTTCTGACGAGGTTAGCGTGTTTGTCTCTTCGAGTTTAGTCCGAAAATGGTTGGTTGGTTAGTTGGGGTTTAATGGCGCAAACGCTACTCAGGCCATGCTGCGCCAGTCTCAAGTCCACAACGCAGCGCAGCGTTAAAGCAGGCAAACCTGCCTTGCATTATAGTTGATGTAAATAAGCAGCAGTCTCTAACTAGTCAAAGAGATTAGTAAATGGCACTGGTGGGTCATATGACAGGAATAGGGCTGGGTGTAAAGGCTTATGTAAATTGTATAGGTTGTGTAAAACCTTCTGTCTCTGTGTTTCAAAGTGTGGACATGTTATGAGGATATGTATTACTGTAAGAGGTTCATTGCGTTTTTCACAAGTCTGTGGCGTTTCTTTTTTGGAGGAGAAAATTGTGTGTTAGATGTGTGTCTCCAATCCGAAGTCGACACCGGATCATCTCACAGAAGCGCTGCTGGTGAGCGCGGGACTTCGACTCGCCAATTACGGGCTTAGTAAGATGTAACTTGTTGCTTGTACAATGGTCCCGTTGTTGTTGCCATCTTGACTTCAAGGCCTTCCGAATCGCACTGATACTATCCTTATGTGGAAGTGTTATGAAAATGAAAGGTTAGTTCGAACAAAGCCACATACGAAACCTGCTCTGTATTCCAGACGGCAAGTTTGAACAATTTGTAGGTTAACACTTGTCCAAATCAAACGACGCAAAAAAAAGGGAGCAAAGGACAACGCGACTCGGCCAACACGAGTGCTAGGCACTGTTGCTTTCGCGCCGCCTTATTTCGACGGCATGCGTAGTACAGTTGGTTGCTTCTCAACGTAAGGAGCACCCAAAGCAATGACGCACTTCTTCCTGGCCCGCGCTGTTTTTCCGGTCCGGCGCACCTCGTAACTTCGGGAGCCGTCGCCCCCGCTTTCGGCGAGACGGATTACCGGAATTTACGGGAGGTGCCTCGCGAAAGGAACCCCAAACCGTGAATTGCAGCGGCGCGGGCATCGTACCGTTCCTGATAGCGCCGCGCAAAGACCGTAACGCCGACGAGGTTGCCTCCCTATAGTCTTGCCGGGGATTCATTTTGTTCCCGTGTTCGGTTTCCCTTCTGCCCCTGCGTTCCTACATTCTGTATCTTGTTGGTGTGTGTGTGTGTATATATGTGTGTGTGTTTGCGCGGAAGTGCTAACAAGGAAAGTTTGTCCGGCGCTCTCTCTCCATCGATGGCGCTGCTGCCGCATCCGCGAGCGCCGGACGAGACGGGGGCTTTGGAGGCAACCTCGGCCAGGGACGCCGTGGGGCTGGAAATGGCCGTGCGGATAAAGAAAAGGAAGAAGTGACGATGATTCCCTGACAAGGGCAGTCCTCCTGCAGCCAGCTTGTTAGGGCAGCTTCCTGGTATAAGCCGTGGTCGCTGGCTCCGACCCCCCCCCCCCCCCCCTCGGTATAGCGACGAAGAGAAATCAAAAGAGAGAAACATGATCGGACGCTGAAAAGATACACAGGCACTGGTGCAGGCCGGGACGCTGAGAGAATAACGGGGCGCGAAGAAGACGATGAAGAAGAAGAAGAAGAAGAAGAAGAAGAAGAAGAAGAAGAAGAAGAAGCATGCGATGCGCTGGGCAGCAAAACCTAACGAGCGACTATTTATTCTCGTCGCCCGCGTCCTCCCCACATTGCCCTGCCAATTTTCTATCTTTCTTATCCTCTCGCCGTTCGCTTCCTTCCTTAATTGGCTGCCCTAATGCCCCGAGGTGTCCCCCTCTGGACATTGTCGCTGGTTTGCTTTCACTGCACTGGGGAGGACTTGCGCAAATTGTTTTTCTCTTTTTTTGCGTTATTGTATCTGTCTTTCGTTGGATCTTGCTTTATACACTTCCCGGCGGCTCTTGTCTTTCAAGCATCGTTTGTGGGGCTGTGTTGTGCGTGATCAACTTCTCGAACAGCTGGATGCAATTGCAGGAGTGCTTTCTTTCGTTTGCGGCGCTATGCGAATTATTGAGCTAAGGCACGCACGTAAGAATGCAAATCAGAAAGTATTTGCCCCATTTCTTATTGGCGAAAATAAGATGCATGCACGTAATTACAAATAAACGTACTGTTCTACGTACATTACACTGTTTTCCACGTAGTCCCCAAACCCGTTCAGACATTTGTTCCATCGCAGCACTAAATTTTAGAAATGTCAGTCAGAGAAACGCACGCGGCCTTCGTGGACGCTCATCTTCCTACAAGTCTTCACGGCCTTTTGCGAACTCACAACACCACCACCTCACACTTCTCAAAGCGAGACACTTTGCCCCGTACGTGGGCCGCATTTCCCTGTGAATTTCCATGGGCGTTCGTCCCTTACTTCATGGAAAATGAACTACACTTCGTTGCTCGCACGCCGTGGACGTCTGAAGCACAACCGCCATCTTCAACAACTGACAGCAGCGCCTTGCCGCGGAGCTACCGGGAGATAAAGCCGGGCCTTTCCAAGAAAGATCCACCGTTGGGAATGGAAAAGTTGAATTCGCATTTACAACCGTAATTTGGCTTTAACAAACATAGGAGCAAGGACGGATGCCGTAACGCGATGAGTAAGGGTCATGTACGTACCTCAAAAAGGCTGGCCGACAATTCGGTAGGTATATAGTGCGTGATTGCTGTCGTCGTCTACTTGGACCCGATAATTCTTGCCGAATAGGTCTACACGCCAAGAAATGTCGTTCCATTTGTCGGCATCTGCAGCGTGGTCCACTTTTAAAGGGAACAGATCATAGAGCACGCGTGATTTTTGACTTTCTGGCAAGGGTGCGAATGGCCCGGCTTTGCAGCAAATGACTTGTGGTTGGAGGCGCTGGCAGCTTTCTACATCTCTGTACAGCACATTGGTGGTTCCCACCGGCGCTTGCAACTAGAGCGCGAGCGAATTGAGAGCAGCACGTTGGAGCGTTGTTTTTAACAGATGACGATATTCTACTTGTCAGAAGCTTGTTCCTTGAGGTGGGCAGCGCAACCCGGAGAGCGCGAGCCGAATAACACACAATACGAGCGCAGCTCATATTGTGTGCTTCTTTTTATGTGCGTATCCTAGTCCGCATCCTAGTACGTATCAGTATCATAGTACGTATCGTAGTACCTATGTACGTATCTTAGGAACATGTTCAATCACCAACTCGCGCAGCTTGCCGTGTTGTAAGAAGCTGTAAGTGATATATGTTGCTATGTTAACTGGGGATTCTAGACGAACAGGCTAAATGTCAAAAGATCTTCAATCAAACCAGCTCCGCCGTTCCCCGTTGATCCCATGTGTATTTGCGCCCGAGTAGCCGATCATACCTGCAGTTCAGGACCTATCAAACTGACACACTCCGTGCGCATTTGTCTGACATAAAACGCCTGCACCCTGTCTGCACCTTTGCATTCGTTTCGAGTGTCTCACTGAGCCTGCACTTCAGGAATCGAGCTGCAACATTTCTCAACTTCTCGTGAACCGCCGTGAACTGGTTCGCAGTGGTGCAGGCGAATCGAACGGACCCAGTAGCTGAATCCCGCGCAGTGGGTGTGGGTTCGATGCTGCCGGGAACTGGGATTTTTTTTCTTCTCATTCCTGGAGATACCTGCAAAAACCCCAGCACGAGCACACACTAAAGCAGCGCAGTTTGGCTGAATAATAAGGAAGCGTAATGAGCGATATTTGTAGTACCGCTGTTTCAGTTCCTAACATAACGATTTGCAACAGTACGGATTGGGGAACAAACGTACGAGTCAGGAAACAAAACCACACATAATTCATTCGTATGCCTTACATAAAAAAACACAAGAAAACAAAAACAAAAGCTGCAGTATTCATTGTCTTCAAACTGGCATGAATAAGCATTTCAAACGTAGAAACACCCAGAATTTGCATGAAAACCGCACATAACAGAAATGAACTATATTTAGTTACGTATATTGCGTTTATAGAATTTTACTTAATGGGATTGTTTGATCACGTGTAACAGTTCCTTGTTTTCATTAAAAGCTTAAGAATTTAATACCTCAAGCTTTGCATCGCATAATTAGTTCCAATCTAGGGTAGTTGATACTCAATCGTGCGAAAGTTTCAGTCTCTGGTCGTTTGAAGATAGGTAGGCTCAAAATCCGCCCAATTTTCGTTAATTCGTGTAAACATATAATGTGAGAGCTTCTCTGTATAAAGATTTGGTGCAACTAATCTATACCTTATTTTTTATATGAACACGTGGTATCATTGAAGCGGATGCCTTCAAGATCATGAACAGCTTCTGCTTGTAAAACCTCTGCTTTATTTAAATTGGTTGCTGTTGTAGAGCTACAGATCACTGAGCAGTATTGCAGATGAGACTGAATTAAGGCAACCGCTTTTTGTCTGCTTGGAATTAGAGAGCCATGTTTTAAAAAGTGCACCAATTGTTCGAGATAGCTTGTTTTAGAGGTGGGATATGTGCTCATTCGACGACAAATGTTCATGAAAAAAAAATACGCATAGGAACTTTATATTGCTCGTCTTTTCAACCACTGCGTCTTGAAAACGCAGGTTTAAACTATTATTTGTATGCGAGCTTTGAGCTCTTAAGATGAACACATTTTGGTTTATTTGTATTTAGCTGTAGCTCATTTGCACCTAACCACAGTGACAGTTCTCTCAGCCTTATATCAGCTTTTAATCCCGCATCTTCCAACTTTCTACTATAAAAAGAAAATGCACTTGTATCACTGGTGAAAAGCACTGTTTACTCAACATAGGGTATGTTGCAGACGTCATTAATATATAACAGAAATTGAAGCGAACCTAATATAGAGCCTTGTGGAACGTCCTTTGTGGTTATATTGTGATCTCAAGAACAGCTGTTTAATGTCACCTACGTTTGCGATTTATAGATAACTTTTGATAACCTGGTAAGCCTGGCCCCTTAAGTCGTAATAAGCTAACCTAGTTAATCATATAGTGTGAATAACTGAGTCAAAGGATTTCTTACTATCTAAGTGTATTCCCCCGTAGGCCTTTTTCAATATTCAGAACTAATTTTTCTTTAACGCCTAATAGCGACAGCTGAATGAAATTTTTTTAATTTTTTGAAGTCCAAAGTGCTGGGGTACTATGAATTTGTGTGTTTTACTATAAATTCAGTTGCTCTTTTAAAGGTAGCGGGTTCAATTACTTTCGAGAATACATTCAGAACGGAGAAAGCACGATAGTTGCCGAGCCATCTTTCTTTTTCCCCCACCTTTGTGTACAGCAGCTACACGTGCTACATTCAATTCATCGGGAAAGTATCCGCCTTTCAGAACGCAGGTACAAATGTGTGCTGGGGCGAACTGAAACAGTTCACGCCACTGCTTTGACCGAATCAGCCTCCAATCTCGTCGTGGCCAGCTGCAGGTTTACTTATTAATCGATTCATTTGCGATACAGACAGACAGACAGACAGACAGAGAAAGAACTTTCTTTGCAAGGTCCTGAGAAGGTCCTGACAGCTGTGAGCCGCTCCTACGTGGGGACCGGTGGGCCGAGCCTAACCGCCGCATCGTGGGCTCTCTGGACAGCCCAAGTTTGGCGTGAAAGTTCTGAGCTCTGGATGGCAGAGCTCCATTCTTCTTCCGTGATGCGATTGGGTCCCTGTAACGAGGGGCATCGCCAGAGCACGTGTGCGAGGTTGCTAACAGCCCCACAGTCGGGGCAGTTACCCTAAATCATTTCGAATTCGTCGCTAAAACCCTATCAATTCAACTTCGCAGCGTCGGACGCCGAGGACGCCGCCTGCCGCCAGGGCAAGCCCGTGTTCGTGCTGGCGACGAACGCGCGGCTGGACTCGGACGTCTTCTCGCGCGAGTACGGCGTCAACCTGACCGCGTGCGCCGAGGCGTGCCGCCGGGACGCGCGCTGCCGGTCGCTGACCTTCGTCAAGAACGCCACGGACAGCTACTGCCAGCTGATGGGCGCCGCGGCCGACGCGTCCTCCGTCGTCCACGAGCGCACCCTGTCGCCGGTCAACGGCGTCTACTACCTGGAGAAGGTCTGCCTCGAAGGTGAGCGACGGGCCCGAGTGTGGGCGAGACGCGATAACGTGACTCTCGGAGAGAGAAGAAAGGAGCTTAACCGATGGGCGGGGCCGAGTTTTTTTTAGTCATGTCATAAGAAGCCAACAAACACCGGCACTTGGTGCCATTGGTGTCATGATCTCAGAGAGGGAGAGTGACTTTCAGAGAGACCAGTTGCCTTCACCCAAAAAGATCACATACTCGTGACGTCTGCGGCAGAAAGGATGTTCCACATGCGCCGCCAAGGTTTGGGAGTGGTGGCGCTGGCTAACACTCCCAAGGTTAGTTGTAGTAATAAAAACAAACATAAACACCCAAGAAAGTGGGTGCGGAAACGGCGTCGCGGTAGCTCAATTGGTTATAGCATCGCACGAGCTTTGCGAAAGACGTGCAATCGTTCCCCACCTGCGGCGAGTTGTTTTTGCATCCACTTTCATGGCCGTTAATTTACCGTTTCTTTAATTCAATTCGTAAATACAAGTAATTTCCCCTTTGTTGCCCTTGGCGTCTTTGTTTGTTGGCTTCTCATGATATGATTGACAAAAATCGGGCCCCCCGGTTCTCTTCATTCTCTCTAAGAGAGAGAGAGAGAGAGAGAGAGAGAGAGAGAGAGATTACAAAGAGAGGAAAGGCGGGGAGGTCAATCAGACGGGCGTCCGGTTTGCTGCCCTACACTGGGGGAAGGGAAAGGGGGAATAGAAAGAGGAAATCGAGATAGAGTGAACGCTGTGACTCTCGCAAAAAGTTCACGCCCTGTAGGACTGATCCGGTGCCTGAGCAAGATCGCCATCTTATCTTAAGTGCCTCTCCTTTCTTTAACGCTGCTTGTCCGCTGCTTCAGGCCACGAATGGTGTGCGTGTTTTCAGCGTGACGTAAGTGTTATCGACAGGAAAGTAGCCAGCGCAGAGTTTTCAAGATAGGAAATGCAAGCAAGGTAGATGGCGAATATTGTTTGAGGTCAAGATACACCCCAGAGGGGGTGAAATTTTTTCAGAGCGTAGGGTGCCTTTTAGAGCGTCACTTACAAGAAAAAAAAAAAGAAAGATCACCTTCTGGCGCCAACTATGTCAATTGAAAGGCGGTGTCACTAGATCTCGTCTACTAAAAAAAGAAAAAGAAAGGAAAAAAGTAGAAACGTTTTTCAGAACAACCCGTTCATCATTTGCAATATTCTATGAGGTTTATCAAGATTTAAAGAAATGTGAGATATAGAGAAGTTAGTGATGAATTGCAGAGAGGTTAACTAGATTAGTTGCCTCGTTCGCTTACCCTGCAAGCAGATGTCCAGCATTCTCGGAGAGCACCAAGCTAGCCGCTTGACTAACACGCCTGATATTAAGCATTCTCACAAAGAGTAAGCGAAAGAGAAAAAAGAAGGGAGGGAGAGACTCGGAGGCCATGCTTAGAGCGAGATAGTATGTAAATGCACCCAGAACGAGATCTGTCGCTGGTGTCCATGCAGGCTTTTTAAACAGCACTTGAACCACTAAGCTGCACTTAACCAATGATATGAAGTGCCTGGATTTTCCTAAAGCTCGCCCTTCGAACTTTCGAACGAACACGAAGATTCTATGCTGAGCGTATTGAAGGTAATATTTCACTGGAAAATCATGTTGTGAAAGTTGTTGGTGCCGTTTGTCCTCTAATTTCTACCAATATGTGATGACTTTCAGGACATCACAGACGCTATGTATTTAGCTGTAAAGCAGTGATTTGGGCTTGTTGGTAAGACATCGTGAGGCTTATAGTGCGTGAAGAAGACAAGGACGAAAGTGAGACGCCTGTGTGGGTCACGTCTCACTTTCGTCCTTGTCTTTTTCACGCTCCATAAGCCTCGCTATGTATTTTGAATATACAAAAATGTCACTAACGGTGAGTCTTACGTACCGAACACCATTTAGAGTTAGTCAAACGCGTGGATGAAACTGCCGTAATCTTTATCTGCGTGACAAATTGCCAGCACGGGCCTGTATGCAAAAAGTTTGTGGGGGGGTATTCTGTAAGAAACCACTTAGTGGACTGTCCATTTCGGCCACTGCTGATTGGATGCAGCTCTACGAGAGAGCAGGAGACGAGTGGCCCTAGCCAATCAGCAGCGGCCGAAATGTACAGTCCACTAGGTGGATTCTTACAGAATATCCCCCCCCCAATAATAATAATAATAATAATAATAATAATAATAATAATAATAATAATAATAATAATACCTACATAGCCAAATTAATCAGCGCCCTTAAGCTACAGCTCAAAGCTAAATTGCCGGCCCTGTAATGTAATACCGCTTAATTTATTCTGAGGAACAAGTAAAAGAAAATCGCTCGCACACAATCAGGTACAAAAAAGAATACATAAAGGCCAGCGTTTCGTGTAGCCTCTGAATAATTACGGCGTATCGATCTTGATAAGGACGAACCACGATACCCACGCCACGAAGATTCTAGTTGACAGCGCACACGCCCTGCTACAACAGCTTACTAGTATAGCCGGCTGCTCGTGGTACGCGGCGTAATGAGTCGGACGCAACGCACTTCTCGTCCCACGCAAATGAACACACCGTATATAATGGTGCGCAGACGAACAACTGCGGGATCGCGCGTATGACGTTCGAGTAACGCGACTTGCCAGCTTTCGTAATAAGTTGGTGGAGGCCTGGCGGCGTACGGTATCGCGCCCGAGAAATGATATAGCCGATCGGGGCAATCCTTGATGATCGGAAATGCACATTCGTCGTAATTTCCCTGCGCGATGCGAACACGCGTCTCTCGGTAATTGCTGCGGGCTCGCAATAAGAATTGTGGCCTGCATGCTCGGTAGGTAAGGTACCGGTAAAAAAAAGAAAAGAAAAGAGAGAGAGAGAGAAGCACCGTCCCGCCAATCAGCGAGTGCGTGCCTGAACGGGCACGTCCGGCGGCCAATCAATAGACAGCTTTAGTTGCGCGTCCGCAGCAGCTCTGCGTACGCAGCAAACCCGCGGAGGCATGAGTGCGCATGCGCAGTAGCACGCACGGTAACTTGCGTGCGCCCGCAGCTTTTCAAAAGCTGCGTGTAGCGTTCGCTGCGGGCTTAAGCATGGCTTGACGGGACGTTCTTGCGTGTTCTCGCGTGTCCGCGAGAGGGCACTTTTCGATATCGCTCCTGCCGAAGATACGACTCCGGCTTGTGCTTCGACTGAGTGGCGGCTGATATAGGCTACACAGTTTCAGAAGGTGGCGCATATGGCGGCGCTGAGTAGCACACTACTGGTTCTTACGCGTGCAAGTCAGCAATCCCCTTTGCGTCCGGCCAACTATTAGAGAGCTTTAGTTTAGGGGATGCAAGCGGCTTGGGTACGCAAGAACTAGGGGCGACGATACTGCGCATGCGCAGACACTGACGTAGCGGTCTGCGCATGCGCAGTACCACCCCCCCCCCCTAGTTCTTGCGTACGCAACCTGCTTGCGTCCTCTAAACTTTAGTCTAGGGGACGCAAGCAGGTTGCCGTATGGTGTTCTCTATTGCCGTATGGTTCGCGCGTGCGCTCCGCTCCTCTCCGCTCCGCTTCGCGCACAACCTCGCGCGCTGTGTACGTGGGTGGTTGCGGACGCCCAACTAAAACTGCCTAATATATTGGCGAATGACTCTGGCGCTGCGAGGTGGTTCGACAGCCCGCGTGCGTGCGCGTGCTCATCGTCGCGAGTATTTCGGTGCGGTTGTGCGTGCGTGCCCTAAAACACAGTGCACGGCGAGTGGGCCGGATGGCGTGCCCGAACGCGTGAAATCCAGTGAAGACGTGTGTGTGCCATGACGAAACACCGAAGCAGCCGAGAAGCGAGCGCTTCCTACCGAGTGGGCACCGGTGATTTAGTCCGCTGCCGTCATGCGGGCGCCCACCACCACCGCGCGTTTCAAGTGATTGCCGCTGGGCATGCGAGAAGGCGACTCGCGCAACCGTTTCGTGGCTTACGTAACGTGCCAATCTGTAGCAGTGGTCTGTCTGTCCAGTCCCCGCCTGGGCAGATTCTTACAAAGAAAGAAAGAAAGGAAAAAGAAAGAAAGAAAGAAAGCGTTTGAGCACGCGAGGAATGTGTTAAGAAAAGCGGGAAAAAAAGGAAGTATGAGCTGAATTTGAGAAATTACAGTGGTTGGGAAATCGCTCGGACTGCATTCACACCGGTGACTGATGGACGTCGCGCGACCGACGACCGCGACTGGCGACTGGCGGCTACCGACGTTCACACCTGCAAGGCGCGACTGGCGGTCGCCACGGGCTAATGTCCTGCCTCGCGTCTGGTCGCACCGCCATTATAACGTGTAATATGACCGTCAGCATGTACGGACTTTTTGCCCCTGCGCCGTTGATTGGTTCGGTAGGTTTAATTGCAGCTGCACTCACGCGACTGAAAGACCTAGTAGCGACGAGCTACTGGCCGGAATCGCTAGCTCTTCTACTGAAGCGACCATTTGCGAGCGGTCGGTTTGCGAGCAAAAACTTGGTCGTGCGACTTCTGCGAGTCGCCCGTGTGAAGGAGTCCTTACTGCGACAGCAGCAGGTTGTGACAGCAGACGCTGACAACAATTCTGCGAAAATAGCTCCTCTGCAAAAGAAACGTGACAATAGCTCACAGGAACATTGGACATCTGGAAAATTCCCAGTGTGTGTGTAATATATATATATATATATATATATATATATATATATATATAATTAGTTAAAATACGATTTAACAAGGTGATAGCCACGCTCGAATTATTTCGTTAAATCAGGAAGTTCGTAAAATCGAGAAAGGAAGCTTTCGGTCCTTCGAAATCTAAAATTGTAACGTAGCGACGCGCAAAGGGCGCCGTGGCATTGCATGTGTCGCCAATCCAGCCATCTGTCGCGTAAACCATGAACTAACGAAAGCAACCACCGCCGCCCCTATCGAGTCGGCTGTTCCGTGCAGGGACGCGGCGTGCAGCCTCGGCGAAATAAAGCTAGGAATGGCGCCTGGATGTTTGAACGCGATAGCTTTTGAGCGCACGCTCGAATAAGCACCCGTCTATGTCAGAATTTGAAATCACATCTTGTTTGTCTGATTTATTTCAGGAAAAACTTCCTTAACTGGAGTTCGGCGAAGTTTGTTTCGTTAATGCGGGTTGGTGATGACATTGAACCCTATGTATCTGCCGAGGAATGTAAATTTCTTCGTTAGATCGGGAACTTTATAACATCGGGTTTCGTTACATCGAGTTTTAACTATATACATATATGTGCAACGCAGTTTTAATAGGTTAGCTATATCAACGTCATGTTCAAACTAAACTTATTCTGCAAAACAGCAATAGTAAGTCTTGCTAGCTAGACACACGTGTGGATTAAGTGGATTAATAGTAGATAAAACTAGAGATCACTCATGCATTTTCTGGGCGAAAATGGGGCAGGGCTGATAGGAGGAGGTCACTCCCTAAGCGATTCAGGACTGATCCTAATGGTGGCGAAGAGGCGCACATCTTAGGCTCAACATAACTCCTGCGAAAGGCTGAAGAAAGCGGAGTAAATTAGGCGTGTTTTATTGCCCCATCAACATGAACCTTGAATCCGTTGGCGATCCTTAGGGACGATATTGATTGCAATGATGCCGTCAACCTCGGGGATGGCAAGCTCATTGATGAGACTTGGGGCCTGTGGCAACTAGATATCATTTCTGGAGTCTTAACTTCGTCGTCCTCTGAATCAATCACCGCTGGGTTTTGCAAGACCACGTAAACAACATGCAACCGGTCTAAGAATCATAATTCTATTTCAGCCGCTCGCTTTGATGGAGCGTGACAGTGACAGGCGTCTTACGAAGCTAAGATAGTGAGGAAACGGAGATCAAACAACGTCGTGCTTGTACAGCTTCATTTTGCTGTAACTCCTGTGCGGCTTTATAATTCTAGGAAATGGTTATTGCCGCATTATACGACCAGCTATTTGCCTTCAGTCCGTGGACGTCTTTGAGTCAGGATACTGGTAGCAGTGGCACCATCATCGTCCCCGAGCCCAGCGGTGACATCTTCGGGCAACCGTGGCAACTAAATGTCATTTCCGAGCGCTTCCAGTTCGTCATCAGCCGAAGCACCGCCGCTAGACTTCGCGGGATTCGCAATTTGGGAAACAGGCATCATTACCGAGATAACTCCTTACCCGACGCCGGGTCACACGTGTCAGCGTTTTTGGGAGGTCCCATTTCCAGCTTCTCTCTCTCTCTTTTTTACATTTTCGTTTCCGTTCTCACGAATTCCTAGCGCACGAAGGAATGCGCAGACGAGGGCATTTGCAGGGAGACCGAACTTGGGAATGTCAGGGGGAATTAGAAGAGGAGAAGCTCGTATCCCGAATGAATGTGTTGCAGCCTCGGATCGGCGGCCGCCTCCTGACGTGGGAAGCCTGTGCTGCTTCAGCGAATAGCTTGATTGGGTCGCTCGCTTTCCTTTTTCTATCTGGCTTCTTTATCTCCTTAGCTGTCAGATAAGCAGAATGCCTAGAAGCTTGTTCCGAATACTTATCGTTCTTGCTTTGGGTGTTCACGTTTAGGCACTGGGGACGTCACTCTCCGGGTTTTCGGGGCCAATGGACGCTATCACGAAGTCTTAACGCGATAAAGCGAAAAAGCACATTCAGTGGCGATTCAGCGGTAAATGCGAGAAAATGCGTTGGCATTACGTTGCACCTTTCAGAGGTCCCAAATCCATGAGTTAAACCGCGTTTATCACACTGCAAAGTGTTGTTGAGGGGTTGACTCGACACACGGACTGTCTATTCGACGAGCGAAGTGCAACTGGCGGTGGCCTGCCGAGCACCATCGTCATTGGAACCGCACGCACGCACGCACGCACGCACGCACGCACGCACGCACGCACGCACGCACACGCACGCACGCATACACACGCACGCACGCACGCACGCGCGCCATTTCTATCGCACTTTCCCCACTGTAACACTCCTAATGCTCCCGCCTTAAAAGTGGTGCCCCGTAGCCGTCGACGCTGAGAATTGAACCAACTCTCTCACCAAGCACGAACCCATCGACATTGGTTCACAGCGGCGTGTCTGGCATATCTGCTATATACAGGCTCCATGACACCAACTTGCATTTCAGTGCATGCGAGCGTGCGTGTTCTCCTCCCGCTTTTATTTCTCCCTTTCATTTTCACACCCTTCGTCTTTCTTTGGGACGTTAGCTTGCTGTTCGGCATCAGAATTTTTTTCCTGAACGTTTTATTAAACATGAAGTAGCCTGCCATGCCTGTCACTAGGCTAACATTTGTAGTTTTTAAGCTATCGTTTTATCTGTCGTTCTCTCGTCCTCTCTCTGCTCGTGTATACATGTGAACATACATACGAACGCACAAATTTTATGTAGTTGAATAGACCTGCAATTCACGTGTGTATTGTACGGACCCACGTATACGTAAGTGTCACCGCTACGTCGTGGCCCCTTACGCTCCGGGTTCTGCTGTGCCGATCGGGACGCAACCTCTTCTTTGACCTCCGGCCCACTTTCTTGGATAAGAACCCTCGGATCCGGCTTGGAAATGGATGTCTCGAGGCGGCAAGGCTCACGTCGCGCAGCGAGCCACGCCCGCACGCCAGGCACGCCTCGCGCATGCATTGGCGTTCGAGAGAGCGTCACCGTCTCTGGTGCATAGTTCTGGCTTCGCCGAAATGCATGATGCTCTTCCGTTCCAGCGAGTGTCGAGAGTAACGCAAAGAGAGTATGAGACAAAATGGAAACAACAGGAAGGATGAGATTACGTATTCTTCTTACGTTCTGATGCACTTCGCCCTCCTTCGCTGACGTGCCCTTGCTTGAATCTTGAAGCTGCGGATATCTACAGTTTCACAGTAAGCACGCTAAAAGAACTTCTGGCACTAGTGTATGCGCGACCTGTCACTACGGCTGTAAGACCATGCATGTGGAATTATTTGCGTTTTTTTCTTTCTCCGCATGGCTTCGAACGACTTTTGCGATCATGCTAACGTTTCTAAATCTCATTCTTCATCGAGAATTTGTTTTATGACGAGGATTTGCCTGCAAACATTTTTCGCTCTAGTATTTTATTTTTGCTTCGATTGGTTGTTTTTTGATCACCCTGTGTGTGTGTTTTTCTTTTCTCAAGAGCTCCTCATTTTCCTTCGATCGCTCTCTCTCAACCGTTTTGGCGAACAGCCCTCTATATTCACCGAATCTTGACTCGAAGATGCGTTTACCGTCTGGTTACCAACGTGTGACGAAACTCTGATGCACCGGCCGTTATCCGATTTTGCTCGTTAACACCTCTGCTCTCTGCGCAGTCGTGCAACGAAACAGCAAATGCTTCTTAAATATCCTCTCTGCAGCAAGGATACGCCTTCAAGCGCACGATTCATTTAATGAAGCGAATTACCTTCTTGCAGCGTTTGGCCGCTCGCCTTCATTGACCGTCGTAGCGTACAGTTTCTGTACAATATTTTTACAGCGGAACTGTGTATGGCTTGACGATTCGCCTGTCCGTCCGTCGCCTGTACGCCGAAAACTCCGGCGAAAGAGAGGCTCCCCATTGGCTGCGCCGGTAGTGACGTCGTCCTCCATCGCAGCCGAGCGCGCGCGCAACAATTTCTCTCCGCCTCCGAAATGGGTAGACCATACGTCATACGTACTCCTGAGGAGCAGGCAGCCTTCGATCAGCAACGCCGCGAGCACAACCGGGAACGAGCTCGTCTACGCCGTGCCGATGCTGCTGCCCGGGCACGAGAACAGGCTCGCGCAGCCGAGCGCAAGCAGCAACTGCGTACCAAGGATCCGGCAGCATACCAAGCCGTCATTTAATGAATCGTCGGGATCAACCCAGCGACAAACACCGGGGCCGCACGTTTCAACTTCCGCTGGTTAACCAGGAAGGAAGGAAGGAAGGAAAAAGTGGAGGAGGAAAGGCAGGGAGGTTAACCAGTTTAGCTCAAGCGGTTTGCTACCCTACACATGGGAGCGGGATGGAGCGCCTATCCGCTTTTTAACCATCTGTGCGGAGTGCTTGGGCGGTGGTTTTTCGTTTCACTCGCGTCTCCCCGTTTATTTTGCAGGCGCCTGCGACCGGCTGTTCGTGGCCGAGTGGATCCAGGGCATGGAGCTGGAGGGCCACGACAACCGCGTGCTGCGCAACGCCACCCGGCGGGCCTGCCTCGAGGCGTGCGCCGCCGAGCGCTCGTTCGTCTGCCGCTCGGCCGAGTGGGACGAGCAGCGGGGCGGCGAGTGCCGGCTCAGCCGCTACGACCGCTTCTCGAGGCACGTGCACTTCGGCCGCTCGGCGGACCCGTCCGTCGCCTACTTCGACAACACGTGCGCCTACAAGCCCGGTGAGTGCGATAGGCGACGACGACGGCGTCGAAGTGTGTCTTCGTGCAAGGCGTGCGCCCTCTGCTATAAAGAAAGACATCAAGTCGAGCTGGACGATGCATAATTTGTGTGGAATTGCATGCAACGTTATTGAAGGCAAGTTCTTCTTAGGTGACTTCAGGCGAGTTTGCCTATCGGGGATGTAGCTATCTTGTAAGCACTTCCAGAAGAAGAAAACGCAGTTGATTAGATCACTTGCAGATGTGTTATGAACATGAATATCGTAGTATCAAATGAGTTCCCTTCACGCCGAGAACACGGAGATGAATGGGCTGGGATGTTAAAGCTTGAGTCGGTTGACTAATGGGTATGTATAGATTACCCGATTAGTTGAATCAGGCTAGTAGAGTATTTGTTAATGCGGAGCCTGCAGCGAGGGCAATGCCAAGCCTGCAGCGAGGGCAATGCCGCGCCCCTCGAGGCGACGTTCTACTTACGTCACCCACCGGGATGCAGCCAGCGCGCTGCGACAGCGAGGAGCAAGAAGCCCCGTCGGGCAGCACAAGACGGGGATTTTAGGGATCGCCCGACGTTTGCGCGCAGGCGCGAGTACGAGCGAGTGCGAGAGAGAGAATCTGGGTGCTTTTGCTCCTTGAATGTCTGTCTTAGCCTAGGTACTGCGGCGCAGAACTTGGAACTTCCCCCAAGGAAGTTCCCCACTCCGCAAGGAACTTCCTTGCGGAGTGGGGCCGAGTTTATGCTCCGAAGCTGGCTGCCCGCGCGGTGAGGCAGTGGGTCCGCCGGACGCATTTTTACAATTGGTAGTAGGTACTGCGGGGCGTGGCGTTTCTCGAGGTGCTCGGCATTTCTGCGCAGGCGCGACTAAGAGTGTGTGCGAGATAGAAAATCTTTTGGCCTTTGCTCCTTGAATATGTGTCACTTCCTAGGCACAGCGGTGTAGAATACAGGGTTGCCAGATTGGGCTCTTAATAGCCAAATTGGTCTACTTTTATGTGAGGTGGCTTCGAAAAAAATTGGCTGAAGGCTTAGCTTGGTTAAGCCTGGAATATTGCGAAAGCAATACCCTTGGCTGCGCCTTGGTTCGGCTGATGGTGTGGACATGTGGACATGTGGACACCAGCGAGCGCCCTCTCTCGGTAGCGCTGCAGCAGCGGCGCGCAAGGTTTCGCCTCCACCATCCATGCCGCGAGCTGGGGCCCCCTCTCTCGGTCTGGCGTGACGTCACATGGTCACGTGACGCGCAGCTGTGTAAATAGGCGCCACGACCACCGATGGGCCGAAAGTGAGAGCAGTATTGCTTTCGCAATAAAATTCCGAGTGGCTACATGGCTATGGTTGGGCTATTTGTGTCTTAAGGGCTTCCAAGTCCTGAGCACACGTCAACAAATAGAAAATTTGGGAACGTCGGTAAAAGTGATATTAAAGTGCGTATTAAAGTGATAAGCACTGTAAATATATGAAAAACGATGTTCGTTCACAGTGAAGTTGGCCGTCAGAATGATAACTCGTCGCTTTGTCCGTACGAGTAATTGCGATCATGGCTTACTTTTTGTATGCACATGCTTTATAATCATTGTAATTCAGCTTTGGGAGTCGTCGGTACATTGCACTTTACTCACGCCTATTTTCCAGCTGTGATGAGGAAAATTGCGTTCGATATACATAATAAACGCTTGTGGTACTGTTAAGTCCATATTTTATTGTTTTTGCACACATCGCAAGGTGGTTGGGAAGAGAGTTCTTGCCACTTTGTAAAGGAATAATAGTGTTCTACTGACTTCCTATTCTGATGTACAGTACTCGAATTTGCCAGACAAAGGCGTTTACTTTGTACTTCATTACGGCCGTGCACGACCCACATAATTCGACTTTGTGCATTCTCTAGCGGCATTACATTTCTTGAACTATATTTTTCATGTCACGCTGAAAGTAAGGTACGTGACACCCTCGGAGATCTGGCAACACACGTATTGGTGCCTGCATTCACAGAAACTTGCGTACACGTTTTCATATTGCAAGAAAGTTACTAGATAATCCCTGTTTAAGCATTGCGGAGTTCAACTCTTTTCGATACTAATGCCACCTGAATTATAGCCAGCGCCGTAGTCAGGCTGGCTGTTAAGGCCACAAACTTTAATTCACCTCTTCCGTTATGGGCCAGAAGGTCGTTCTGTTTGTTCCCACTCAAAGGCGAATTGCAGTCGCAACTGCCGCTCCTTCGCACGAGGGAAATGCGAGGTTTCAAGTTTTGCCTGGTGTCCCGTGTGCCTCTAAGCGGCAGCATTTGCTGACTCAGCGGCAAGCTGTTTTGGGGAAGTTGAAGAAGAAAGAGAGGGGACTGGAGCGCTCTGTGGTGTGTGTCTCTTCTGTGTGTATCGTCAAACTGTTGCGCATTTCAACCTCCAATATGCTATACCAACACGTCCAGTCGTCAACCTTGGCAAGGACTGGAGAGAACGTGTTTATTTTATGAACCGAGCTTAGAAATGGCATTCCTGTTTTAATGCCTAAAGTTCGAGCCGCTTCTTGGACACACGATCGTGAACAGCCGAAGGTGATCCTCAAGGTTGGAGCTGGGAATATTTTCCCCGACTCTTCTAGAAGCCAGGCGTGAACTAAAGTTAGCTCAGAACGTGGCTCAGTAAATACTAATAACGTCATGAGTAAAGCGAAAAGAAAACCTCCTGTTCATAGTAACAATAAGTGGTGTCCTAATCCACGTCTGGGTGGCGGCTTTCGCTAGAATCCTTTACGCAGATCTTAAAGCCAGTGTTGGGCTGGTTGGATGCGGCGGAAGTAATTTTCGAACCGGAAATACGCAGTAAGATTTTAATGCAGGAGCGTTAAGGAGCCCGTGTCGCAGAGAATCCGGCGGCGGCGCCCCGCCTCCAGCGTAGGGTGTCGTTGCGGAAAAACATTTTCGAACCACACATACACAGGCCTTCCATGTGACGCAAGGGACTTACTGAACTAATGGAATTTCTCAAGCTAAAATGCGCGGAAAAATCGGGAACTACGACTTACACACGACCTACAGACATGATAGCTCTCGGATTGCAATTTGAATATGCGAGAAAACGCAATTTTGTTACGCGAAAACTCAAACAAAACCCTTTTCCAGCGTTTCTACAATGCATAGACCGGTGACGGCGCCCGCAGTTTGCGCACGCCGGCGCGTAAATATCTCAGAGTCTACGGAGACGACCTCACTCCGCAATGCCGGCAGATCTAGGGGACAAACGCATGCAACACGCACCAAGAAACCTCCTCCGTAGTGCCTAGGCACGGTCATATATTCAAGGAGCAAAAGCCCCCAGCTTTTCTCTCTCGCGCCCGCTTTAACTCGCGCCTGCGCACAAACGGCTGGCCATCCCTAAAATTAACGTCTCGTGTGCTGCCCAGTGCTCGGGTGACGTAAACAGAAGGTCGCCCTGAGGGGCGCACTTTTGCGCTCGCTGCAACCTCCCAGTTTCGGTTTCGAGCACTCCGGTCAGTGAAATTCGTCGTGCCACAGTTGCGCAGGTAATCGCATTTTTCCATATCCAAAAGTTGACGTGGCTTATATGCAGTACTCGAGTTAATTTCCATATTACAATAAACTATGTTTGTTATGTTGTTAAAAGTTATGTATTTGTTAGATTAGCGGCTAATTACCGTGTTTCACCGGTCGCCTCGTGGTCGGCACAACTAACGTCGTGTCTTCAAAATAACCGTATTTTATTTCAAAACGGCTAGTTTTTAAATATTACCCGAAGTCTTCATAGAGACACCCGGTATATTGTAGAAGCATCATCTAGAAGCACCGAGTTTCCTATGTGCCCTCCTTCCTGTAACCTCTGGTGAGGGTGGTACTATTTAGAAATAAACTATTGAATGACAATGAATGAATGAATGAATGAATGAATGGGACTGTTAGAAAGCTTTCGTTATTCGCACCTCTCAGTAGTCGTTCGCTAAAGAACCAACTTTCGTTGATTACGGTCACGACATTCAGGGTATTGAGCAGACAAGGCTGCTCACACGCGGAATACACTGCCCTGGACCGTGCCATTAGTAACTGCGGACCCTTGCGAGCGAAGACACTATTTCTTCTAGGCTTTTACGCGACCTTTCCGGCGTCCTGTTTCCTTTCTTTTTTTGCTGAGTAGAACACTCGCTCTCTCGTTCTGTCAGCTAAGAGCAGAATAACGCGGAGAGACGAATAACACCGTTCATCTGTCTTCATTGGGGCAGCACTTCTCTGACGGCGTTGCGCTTGGGAGCCGCAGTTCCTGTTCCTTTGCTTTTACACGCGAGTCATCGTATCCTTCCGGTTGTGGAGTTCTGGGAGGGTCGTGGGAGAGAGAGGGGGGGGGGGGGGTGTATTAGATGAGCCGAGACCGCATCCCGCAACTTCTTATCTCTTAGTGTTATCTTTCTTCGTAGTATAGCGGAGAGAAAAGACGCTGTTCTGGGTGAAGAGAAAAAAAGAGCGGGTGGGTGAACGGGTGAAGCGTGCGCGATATTCCTGTGCGAAGTTGGCAGTGGTGTAGACGCGAGGGGCACTTGGCGTGCGGTCTTGTTCCGGTGATTGGAGCGCTCGGGGCCCTCAGAGCGCGGACCGCGGGCCAGAGTCTCCTTCGCCGCGAGCGTCCGGCATGTTTGCCTTGGGGTTGTTGTTGTCTCGGCTAATCGGATTTGCGGCTGGCCGCTCACGCTGCGGTCCCGAAAGTCGGCGGCGAGAGGATGCGGCCAAGTTTCCGGGAAGGAGGAGGCCGTCCCGCCGCGGCCTTTTCTGTCCGTCCCGTCGGCGCCCCAGTTGCGTGCACTGCGATGAAGTCGCAGCACCGAATTTCGTCCAGGTGCGAAAGGGAGAACGCAGTTCCGCTGCCGCCTATCTCTATAGCGGCCCGCTCTAGTTTTGGGTTAGTCGCGTGACAGTTCATCCACAATCCTCTGGTCTGTCTGCGTGTTGGTGTTGAAACACACTTTGAAAGTGGTTTAGCGTAGGTTTACGGGTACAAGAGGAAGGAATTAACACCAAAGTGCCAGTGCTCTCATCTTGTCCCATATGCAAGTCTGCGCTAAGATGATTTTCCTCCTTTTGTACACCAGTGTTCTGTGCACTCACCCGCCGTGGTGGCGTAGTGGCTTTGGCGTTGCGCCGCTGTCAACACTACCTAGGCTAGGCGGTGTTGCGAAAGCCTGACAGCGCGGCGTCAAATCCCGGCCGCGGCGGCCGCATTTTGATCAAGGTAAATGCAAAACGACAGTATACAGTGCATTGGCTGCACGGTAAAGAAACCCAGGTAGCCAACAATTGCCGAGAGTCCCCCACTACGGCGTACCTCGAAAGCATATCGTGGTTTTGGCACGTAAAACTCCAGAATTAATTTTTTTCCCCATTTCACTGCAGTCAAATCGTGTGCTTAATATCGCTTGGTGGCCTCCGAGATCGGGCCGGAGCATTTTGTTTTGTTGCGATTTCCAAGGTCCTGATCATCCATTCGGATGAGGAAGAAGGCTTTCCACACCCGGGCAACTCTAAAGTTCCGCGCCCCTTTTTTAGTTACTAACTTGACAGTCCCAGCCGCATTTTCTGACCATTCTCTGGTCATTCAGTGTTCTGTGCACTGCGCTGAACTGGGATTCTGTAAATCGTCTTATCGCGAGACAAATGAGTGCATTCCGCAGCTGATTACCTATAATGTTGCGCGCCTGTTTCGAGTTATTCAGGTGACAGTTTCATTTAATGAGTTTGTATTGGTTGTTGTCCCTTGTCAGCTAATGAAAGTCTGGTAAAAATAGGATACGGTAGAGCCGCCTTACCTGTAATCATTAATAATTGCCCCAACTGAGATAGAAAGGAAAATTAAGAAATAAAAAAGTTATCTACATTTGAAAATTTCTAAATAAGAACGAAGGAAGTTGAAAGGAATTGGAGAAAGTGGGCTGATACTTTTGCATGGACAAGCTGTTTGTTGGTAAACAAACGTAACGCAGAAAAGAGTGATCAAGCTGAGCTGAGCTATGAAAGATGGACTATAGACAACACATTTTATAAACCATTGTTGCAGTATCTCTATATAACGAGCCTGCATGGTTATATTTAGCTCCATTATGACGTTATGCCGCGTGGCAAACCAGTCAAAAGAAAGAAAGAGAGAGAGAGAGAGAGAGAGAGAGAGAGAGAGGCGTTTCTCCTTTGATGTTCATCGCTTCGAACATAAGTTCCTGCTGAATAAGTTTTCTAAGTATGGCCACGTCTATTATTTTCTTTTTCTGGCCGCATGGAATGCGATGACAGCGTTGCCGCTGTCTACGTGCAATCACGCTCTGCACCTTGTCTAGAGATACAAGCGAAGAAGCGCTTCTGTACTTTACGTACAAGAGAATAAGAAGCAGCGTCCGCGGGCAGTCGCGACTAATCCACTTCAATCCGCGTTATTCCGCTTTCATCCATCTTAATCCACATTAATCGAATTTTGGGAGTGGACCAGGTCGGTTTTTTGGGCGTGGGCCATGGCGTCCAGCCGATGCCGTCGCTGTTCACCGTGGCATATCGCAGTGCGAGCCGCAGCTGGTCCAACGCCGGGAACGGGACGTTATCACTTGGTCCCGGGGGTTTTGGTACCGTCGGATTATAATTCCGGACGCCGGATGTTTCGCTTCCTGGCGCATATAAGGTTTTCGGCGTAAAAAGTTGGATAAGCTCAACTGATGTAATCTAGCCCGCCTTCACTGTACGTATGCCTGATAACTTTGAGGAGTCTATATGTACATCGACGTGATGTTTCCATTAAACATCCATTTTAAGCTGGAGCCTGTCCTGTGCATTTACAGTCCCTGCTTATTTTGTGCTCGTTTAAGTCTTTCAAAGCGATGTGTGGTGAGCGTCACTTCCCGTTCTGATTTCGCTCCTGCCTTGTGCGAAACAGTGCATTTATTCGAAACAGAGTGTTACCCAACTGGACCCAGCGGAAGCTTTTCTATTGCGTTTTCGGTTATTCACGTGACATATGGGCTGTGGGCCCACTTGGATGCTTTTATTGCAGGTCAAACGCTTTCCGTATTGTGACAGAAAATGCGCTCCACCTTGAACTTCATAGTCCCGTGCACTTTCCGATGGACGCGTAAAACACCCTCCTGATATGGGAGAGGTCTTTGCACTGCAGTGGGCGTAACCAGGCTGATGATGATGATGATGATGATGATGATGATGATGATAAGCTCCTATATAATTGATCACTTCTACTGTAGGCTTTATGCGTTAAATGACGATCAGTGAGGGCGAACGTCGTCTTGCTTTTCTTGTCGGCGCATAGCCTTCACTAAAACATTAGGACGCTGTCGAATACAAGCCGCATAAGTTACCTGAGCGTGCGTTGGGCGTGAGTACGATGTCTCGGGGTTAGCGTTTCAACCTGGCTTGGTCTCTCAAGCCGCAGGAGTATGACAAGGGCGACAGCGCCTGTATGAGTAACGCGAGACGGCGAAGCTGTGCATCCACTAAAACGCGCTACACTTGCCATTCCGTTCACCTCTGAAAAAGAGCCGAGCCAGCTGAAGCCCGCTCACAGCTTAATGACCTTGCTCTGCTGACGTGAATAGTTCGTTGCTTTAGGCTAAACTATCATGTTTGTCTGAGCCCTGATATCAGGAACACCCATAACATTGGCTTGATGTTTCATCCTTAAACTAGCGACATAAAGAGAGATGTCAAAAAAAAAATACAGCTTCTAAAACGCTGCAATACCTGGTGGCGTCACGGAAATAAGTGAATGGCGAACCTCAATGGTGGTGTATAATTCGTGTATAATTGCGAATAGACGCGTAGGTGAAGGATGGATGTGCACTGCTTTTATGTGGTTGGAGCTTGCTCGTAATTTTTTAGGTCATCACCGACTTTAGGGGACTGTTTGCATGATGTTCATTCCTTCGCATTCCAGAACATACCTCTACCCAACACTTTGCCTCATCTCAGGAGAATGGATTGTAGCGCCACACCCCGACAGAAGTTGTCCTCGCGTTTCACTCTTCAAAAGTCCTCGGTACAGTTCATTTCATTGCTGAGTCCGTTTTACTCGTCAAACTTCACTGCCAACTAGAGTGAAACTTGACAGTAAATAGTTGCAGCGAAGCAAGCGTTTTATTTCAGTTAAATAGTGAATATGGCTTTCGCCATTGCATCATTATAACAGACTGGTGAAAACGTACAAAAATGCGCGCTTATAACTTTATTTTTGTGGTTACCGCCTTATTTAGGTAACAGGAAAAGTTTGAAGCACAAACCATTTGCAGCCTCGCGGAGGAACAGTGGCTGGCGGTTATGAGGGCGTGGGCGGGGCTTCATAGCAGACTTGAGTTGTATCCTACTATAGCGAAACGCCGGCACTACTTGTTGCATTAACACAAAAGCAGATGCTCCGCACGTGCGAGCGCGTGCGCGGAGCTTTGGCTGTGCTGCCACAGAAAATTGTCGTCGGGTATAGTTAACGTGGAGCTGGTAAGTAGACGTGATAGAAGAAGACGTGATAGAAGACGTAGTAGAAGTGATAAACTAAATTATGGATTACTGCCTTCATGGCGGATTACCGCCTTAATTACGGATTACTGCCTTAATTACGGATTACTGCTTAGTGAAGGATTACTGTCCTAATTACGGATTACCGCCTTATTAAGGACTACTGCCTTAGAAAAAAAAAAGAAACACCGCGCAACTACGTCGTAGTTATCTTTTCGAATGAGGTATACACAAGGCAGCCTTTGTTTTATAATTACTGATTATTACGTTTCAGGGAAAAAATGGCTGTGGCTTAGCTAAGGTTAAGCCCAGGATGCGAAACATACTATATATAGCCTTTATTTTAGTTGTTGAACCACTGTTTAGCCTGGTGAACTGCTGTTGCTTGGTTATATTTGGTTCGGCTAGACGAAGAAACACCTCATGCGTTATTCTGCTTCGCCTTCAAGAGTGGAACGCGACAGCGTTCCCGTCGACCCGCCAAGGGGTGTAAGACAATGGGCTACGGCGCAGCTACTACGCGCCCCGCATTGGACGCGGTGAGCGTCGAGCAACGCAGCGTTCGGGGCAGCAACGAAATGTGCGCCTGAGCAAGCGACGCACGCCTGAGCCTTAGAAACAGCTCGTTTCTAAGGCAACACCGCATTTACTAGAGGCGCTTTTGTACCGCTTTGAAGCATCGTACTCGTGGCTCAGTGGTAGCGTCTCCGTCTCACACTCCGGAGACCCTGGTTCGATTCCCACCCAGCCCATCTTGCAAGAGCTGAGCCAAAGCCACCTAGAAAATCAGTCTCTGTAGCACGCTGCAACCTTCGCTTCTCATTCCAACGAGCAGCTCTGTCTCCAGGAGGCATCTCACCTCCTGAGTGTCTAGCAGAGGCAAGCGCAGCTGCTTATATACCGCCGCGACGCCGCGAGCGACGGCGCGAGTTGGAGCCTCGTTTCTCCTCTGTCGTGACGTCATGGTGTCACGTGGTATTGAAGGCGACACCGCCGCGCCTGAGGAGCTGGGTTGAGCTCTCGTAATATGCTTCGCATAAAATAAATTTAAAAAAGTAAATAAAAAATAATACGACATTTAGGACTGTGGCTATTCTTTGATTAACAATTGATACGCATATGCCAGCATTGCTATAGGACGAACAGTCGCCCTGGATCCACTGCGGAGCCGATCGAGCGGTGCGTCCACTTTGTCGCATTCGTAGCCAAACACATTGCTCCCTTCTCGCCCGACACCGTGGCAGTACGATGGCGACGGCGCCTACGTGTGTCGTGTGTTGGTATAATTGTTATCGCTACAGTATAGTACCACCCGCATTCAACGTTCCTCCTCCTGAAACAAACAAACAAACAAACACACACACACACACACACACACACACACACACACACACACACACACACACACACACGTGCGTTTAGAGCATCAAGTTTATTACTGTGAAGACACTGGAAAATGTCGTAGAAAGAGAGGAAAGAGGCAAGGACAGGGAGCTGAATTCCAATTTGTTCAGTTTGCTATACTCCACATGAGGAGGAAGGGAGAGAGGTAGAAAGTACTAGAGTTCAGCTCATCGATGCGCACAAGACAAGCCCCAGTGCGTTAAGAGCTGGGAAAGGAAGCCCGTCGCTTCATGCCTCGTAGAAGAGCGTGCGTGGGTTTCTGGGCTGACGAGCTGTGAAGCCGGGATCTCCGAACCTCCGCTTCGGTAACTGGCCAGATCGGATAAGGCGCTGCACGCAACTACCGCGCCGTGTCGTTCAACGAAGGTCCGATGCGAACTTGAAAGGAGACCAGGGAGACCCAATGTTTGCTCTGCACGTCGCTTTATTCCGTCGGGTTATTTCCCGGTTGTCACTCGATGGCTAGTACATTTGTGCTTTGCGGACGTTCCGGCTGTGGACTGCGGTTCTTTTCGGCGAGTGAGTCCTAACTTCTTCCGGACGGGCGCACCACTCGGGTCGTATCTCTTGGGGGGCGTTGAATTGAATTAGGGAACCCGCGCTGTGGAGCCGGACCCGTCGTCGCCGTCGCGTCTTTGTCGCTCGGCGCGGCGAGCGCCGCGGGTCCTCAAATCAAGCAGCGGTCACTGGCTGGCCCCGGGGTTTGTTTGCAGTCCATCGCTCTCGACGTACGCGTCGTACATAGACCTAAGGACGCCAGCGGGGCCGGCATGTAGCATAGGGTCTGGATGTTTGCTTGGCCGCTCTCTGCGGCGCTCTTCATTGGTATTGTGTTGAGAGAGACCGAGAGAGAGAGAGAGGGAGAGAGAAATAGGATGGAGGTTAACCAAGTTGCGCCTTGTTTGCTACCCTACGTTGAGGAAGGCAAAAAGAAAGACAGTTAAGAGCAAAAGGGCAAGAAATGGTACGCGAACACACGCAGTCAAAGTCGTTAGGTAGTGTGCTGCAATCGTCGTTAGGTAGTGTGTTGCAATGTTAAATAATCTTGGGGTCTTCGCAGCAAGCACAGAAAATACCACTTTGGCAGAACTCAAAGAGATTATCTCGTAACTTTTACATATATCTCTGTACCATATTTACGTGTGGGGTTTGCCAAAATGCGTTAATGGACGTTCATCTCTGTGTTTTGTATTTCTTGCAAGTGTTCGCTTGTATTCCTAACCTCTTTTTTTTGTGTGTACCTACATTGCTGTTCGATTACGTCCAATGAATGACTGTAGTATCATGTTACTCTTGTGAATATTAGTAATGAGGCTGTTTGTCAATATAGGTTTGTATATTTCATATCTTTGTCCCCGTCTTATAAGGGCTGTTCTTGTTTCACGGTGTATTTCGTGTTCGTGCTCTTTTTTTTTCCGCCTGCAAATAGCGTATGTCGCTGCTTAACAGGTAATGGGAGATAGCCAAGGTTCTTTAGTGCAACCTTTTCTTCTGTCATTTTTTGTTGCATCAGATAAAATCAAAAATAATTTCGAATTCAGAATGCTCGTTAACTTTTACAACGTGAGAATTCGCTGACATTTCTCTGATTTAGATTTAGAATTATGAAGGAGGGTTAAACTTGCGATAAGCTTCATGTATAGAGTGTAAGAACATACAACGTTCCGCTGGAGATAGCCGAACCCACGTTACCCGCATGCGCTTGCGATGTTCTGCGAATTGAGCCACCGCATCGGCTGCCCTTCCGTTGGCTTTCTTGGTCATTTGTCCATTCACTTGTACTTAACCCAGCCCTGGGGGCGTTAGCCAGTGTCACTCGCGACCGTGGCTGCAGATGAGGCGCCGTCATGGCCTCAGTGACGTTGGCTAACACATTCCACGGTCAGGCTTTGTAAAAGCAAAAGCACCTTGTTTTTCATTATGCTATTTTCAGACAGCAGTTGCCTAAAGAGGGTTTCTCTTGAAAATCTGTGATAGTGACACAACGACACGGGTCAGGCAGCAAAGCCTCTAGCCTCTTGTATGTCAAATCAGCCAGTAAGTGTCTGGCCGAAAGGCAGAAGTCCCATGACTTCTAATGCGAATATTGTTATCGATTTCCAACGAAATGCATGTATCTGAGGGCATAAAAAATTTAGCTGTCTGCTATTTGGGAGGCACATAATGTTATCTGGCGGCCGGCAGTTCCAAGTTTATTTTCTTGTTGTGAAACGCGTGCTCGGCACAAACTGCACTCGTGCAGTTTGTAACGAGGGGCTTATCATTGGTAGAATTTTATAATACCTTCATAATTAATATTAGATTTTATTAGTATTTACTTCGGATACCATGACGGGTAATCATCTGCAGTGGAAGAAAGAAAAACGATAAGACTAGGCTTTTGTGACATGGACGTTAGTACGGCAATAACAAGTGCGGAGGCAATGTAATTAGTGCTTTAATATGGGTGCTAAACTATGCACTCCTAGGACCTTCCGAGTTTAAGCGTTTTGCTTCGTTTGGCTTGAGTTCGTGTGGGATGTCCACTGCTTGGAAGCACTTAAACTTCGCGCGTAGCTCCTGGTGTTTGCATGGATTTGCATTAATTGTGCGCTTCTGGCAACCCACTAAGAATTAGGGCCGATCATTCTGCCGCGTACGGCTTCTAATCTTACTTTATAAGCTGCGCTAGTTTGTGAAGATAAACTCAATATCAAAATAAGGGTTTGCAAATGGATAATAATGCTTGTTAGAACATGCAGTGTACTTAAAAAATTTATATGCATTAAAAAATAAAGGAGTCTTCGTCTTTGATGCTGCGGGAAGGAAGTAATTATGTGCTGTTCGATATGGAGCTGTTTCCTGAGGCTTCTTCGAGTTCCCCAAACCACTTCGAATCGCAGCACAGCTAATTGAGGAATGCAGAAGCAGGAAAGCACATTCCAGAGGAGCACCAGACAAGTGCAAACAAGCTTGCGGCCCCCAGGTCGTGCGCCGCCGGGATTAGAAGGGGCCGTCGGACAATAGAGCCCAATCATCACCCCTCTTCGCCTTTGAAGAAGGCATTTGCCAGTCTGCGTGGCAAGATCGCAGGGGGATCAAGTGATCAAGAGAGGAGGACCAGGCGCCGACTCTCTTCGCCGGGTATGACACCATCGCACGGGCGCCTACCATTGGTTGAAAATGGCGTCATCTGAGCGGACTCTCCCATTGGCCAAACATGACGCGACTTCCAGTCCTCGAAGAGTTTAAAAGAAGGATTCCAGAGAGACCAGAGCATTCCCTGATTCCCTGATTCACCTCTCTCGAACTTCTTGCCACGGGCCGCAGCGTCCGAGTTGCTGCCGGCCCGTAATGACTGTACGACTGTTACTTGACGCTCACCTCTCTGTATATAATGTAAAATAAATACTCCCAAGTTTTGTTTTTCATCCCGAAGTCCGTCCTCCAACCCCTACAGTGCACAGTGCACGATTGCACATGCGCGTTGTTGTTCGTTTAATACAGTCGAACCTTGATCATATAATCACGGTTAGTCGCAAAATGGAGGTCATGCGAATTTTGAAAAAAAAGAGAGAGAGAGAGAAAGAAAAGGAATCCCCTGCCGAAACTAATTGAGCACAATGCCTTCTCTTTACAGATGGATCGAATGTTTTAATGTCCCGACATGAGGCACCTCTAGGGTCCCTCGACAGTACAGCTTCTCGCCCTAGGCGTGCCAGACGCTTAGCGCCTTCTCTCAGCTTCTTCTCTGCTCTGTGTAACTCGATGGGATCGACATTTTGAAAAGTCAATATATCTCGAGGAACGCCTTACATTCAGCTTTGGTGTTACGATTGGGGTTTGATAATGGGCATCGTGCTAATGTCTGATAATACAACATTTGTCTAGGTCCCCAGACGTTTGTGTAATGGAGATTTTGCTGTACGGGAAGGAAGGCGAAGTGAAGCGTTGCCTAATGGACGTCACCCTATCTTGGTTTCGGGCAATAAGTGGTAAACGCTTTTTCGCTATGAGGTTATGTGGTGATATAGTTGTGCTATAAGGAAAGTAATTATTTGTGATTGTAAAACACTCAACTGTTATAAATAAATGTTCTGTGGCTAGTACGCGACACGTTCGAGTCACAGAGAACAGTGGGAGGAATGCGCGATGCGCTTTCTCAAGAAATCCATGCCTAATTGTGGCACAGATTTTTGCATAACGTACGTGGTGTGCCACGTTACGCAATGATTTCCACCGATAACTGAACGATTACAAAGCCAGATTTTCCTCTAGGGCGGGGACAACTTAAATATACAGTGCCAACTGCATGACCAATGCGAAGAGAACTTACGTAAATGTGGTAGTCACTTACGTTCGCTCGCTTCCGGGTCGTGCCGGAGGCGAACCTATTCCACTGTCTGCGTCAGGAACGATGTTTTGAACCGCGGAGGCACGGGCGGGCAGCTGCCGTACTGTTCTGTGAGCGGAGCTTCGGATTAATTATTGAGTTATCACCAAGTGCTGTAACTTCTGTATGAAAGTCAATGCTTTGGGGGTATTCGCTCCTCCCGAAAGAGTAGGCAGGCGTTGTGCCCCGCTCGGTGGCCGTCGTCAGCCTGCTCCCTCCGTGTTTCCTTTGTGTGTTTGCATGTTTCCATAAATAATAATAATAATAATAATAATAATAATAATAATAATAATAATAATAATAATAATAATAATAATAATAATAATAATAATAATAATAATAATAATAATCACACACCGAGTGATGGGATTGCTTGCAGGACGCTTTGTGCCTAAATGTTTCACTTGCGCCGTGACTGGGGAGTTTCTTCCTCACCTCAACCCCTACCCAGCTGGAGTTTGCTGTCGCATATCCTTCCAATAATCGCTTCGGAATACCAAATAGGTATATAGTGCTACAACCGTTAATAGACGACATGTATTTCAATGTTTTCAGATAAACGACGTGTGTTTCATTTATTTGCCACCTATACAATTAATTTAGGACGTATTTTGTCGCAAACGTTAGTCATATTATACGCTCATTAGTTGTAAAGCGAATGTGTTCGCTTGGGGGTGGATATCTAATTCTAAGTATACTCTTAGCTTGCATAATTGTACGTCACCTTAGCTGAAGCCGTCCTTCACTTATTGCGTGGAACAATGTGTGCTCGGTTCCAGGCCGCTAAATCCATAGCCATTCATGTATATAGGGGATAGGAAAATGGCGCCGTGGTAGCTCAGTTGGAAAGAGCATCGCACGCGCAATGCGAGAACGTGGATTCGTGCCCCAGCTGCTGCCAGTCTTTCTTTTTTTTTCATCCACTTTCATTTCCATTAACTTATTTCTTTAATTCAGTTAATAAGCACATGTAATTTACCCTGTGCTTGGTGTCTTTGTTTGTTGGCTTCTTATGATATGGCTAATAATTATCGGGAGCCCAGTTTCCTTTCTTCTCTTCATTACATAGCGAGGCCTCGAATGAGGTGGCGCGTGTCTGTTTATTGACCAGTTGCCTTCACCAAAAGCGATCACGTATACGTGACGCCTGCGACAAATAAGGATATTCCGCATCAGCCTCTAGGCCGTGAGATGGCGCGCTGGCTAACAAGTTTTAATTTTTCGATATATCGGCTGCCGCGGACAATCAGTGTCGCGCGGCACGTTTCAAACGGAGCGAAGTGTAACCCGACAGCCTTGCTTATCGGGAGATTGCGAGTGGCAGCGCGCGTGTGACCCGCGGGCGCGATTCACAGCCGCCGCCGCCGCAGACAAACCTCCGCTCATGCAGCGCTTTGTTTCCGTATATGCTATCGGTGGCGTCCTCGGAGAGCAGAAGACGCGCTTTACTCTGGCGTCATATCGTGGGCATCTTCGCCGCAAAGCCCCGTCTTGCGCAGCACTATGCTTTTCTTGTCACGCTTTCTCCATACCCTCCTCCTCCGCTTTCCCCCTCATCCTCGGCTTTCCTCTTCGCGCTCTCTTCGATGTCGCCGTTTTTCATTTTGCGCTCCGCGTTCGCTATTTCGTCCTTCACTGTCCTCGTTCGCTCAGTTACGAGTACGCCGAGGGACGACGCTGACTCTCCTCACAAGAACGGGCGCCTAGGAGCTGCGCTGTATAAGTCACTGCGTGTTAATGAACTTCCCCTCTTCTCTGCACTGATCAACAAGCGGCCGCCGCGGCCGGGAGTCGAACCGCAGCTTCGTCGTCAACAACGTAACGCGCCACAGCCACAACGCCGCGCTGCGACCGCTGAACGACGGCGCGAGGGAAAGCAGTTGCTTTCGAGAGCGCGTAGTTCAGTGCTAATACCTCGGTATATGGCGCGCGTGTCGAACAATGGCGGCTCACAGCTCGTCGACCCTGTGTCCGCGCGTATAGTCACCGGCGCGTGCTACCGAGTGGCCCACGGCTCATCGCGCTAGGCGTCCAAAAAGGTTTTCCCTCGCCCCGACAAGACCCCCCCCCCCTCCCCCCCTAACGCGAGTCCATTTCTCTCCCCGCCTGAATGGCTGGCCTGTCAGATCCAGGCCCCTTTTCTGTGGCACGTGAACGCGAACTGGCGAGACGGCGAGCGACTCGGTGCTTGCGATGGGCGGGAGAAGAACAGAGGCACCCGATCGGGGCTTATTAATCATCCGGCTGGGATTCCGCCCTGACGTTGGGGGGAGGGGGGGACGCCGGAAGCTTACTTCGGGAAGTCCCTCACGACAAGGTCCGGGTTAGCGCAGACAGGAGGGCCTGCCTGTTCTTGACAGTGTACGCGCGGGCGCTACTGCTCCACGGTCTGTGTACACGGTAAAACCGTACAGTGTCCCCGCGAACCAGCCGTCCGGCAATCCTGGCCCGAGGTCGCACCGCTTCCCGGCAATTGCGAGAAAAATCTTCGTGAGGACTTAGTGTACTATTTAAGACGTACTTAAAATCATGCGCGTTTGCTAATCTCGAACAAAGAACTGCTTTCCGAAGCGAACATGCATACATAATACCGCCCAGGTTGAATACGTGCAATTCCACATCTCTGTGCGATTTTTCAAATGAGTGTCTCACTCCGAACACCTTGAATCATCATTTTCGGAACGCGTGTGAGATTCGCCGTAACAAAATCTGTAAAATGTTCATTCAAAAAGAAACCCTAGGCTTTACGCGCGAAAAACGACATCACTGTGAGGGACGCCGTATAGTAGTGGACTCCGTATTAATTTTAAAATTTTTACCGCCTGGTGTTGTTCAACGTGCACCAAAACTTAAGTAAACCGCTTCTGCATTTCACTCAATTTTGATATACAGCCGCTGCGGCCGGGTTCATGCCGGCGACTTGATAAACTGTTGTACGCAGTGTTATTGTAATTGTGTTTTCATTGTTAGCGCTAGTGTGTTTTTGCTGCATATTGATGCGCCTGTTTAGTCGCCGACTGTAGTTACTGTCCTGCAGATGTATCGTCTTGCTCTACCTGTCGGTTTAACTTTGCACTTTATATTGACTATATTTCTTGTGAAGTTTCTGAGAGCAACTCCTTCGGAAGTCCTTGGACCGCAGTAGACCAAAATAAATGGACTTGACGTGTTTTTTTAATTATTATCATTAATGGACGCTCTAGATGTTTCGCGTGGCGATAAAGGACAACTCTGTCGGGAGGCGAGGTAGTCTACGAGAGTTGTGTAGGCGTTTGGTTCACCGCGTAAATTGAGTTATATAAAAGGCTGATCCAAAGTTGCCTGGGACACCGTGTGCTGATCAGCCCGACGACGACGGCATCGGAAAATCGGCTCGCGTTAAAGTACGCTTAAGCAGTTTGCGAATGTCTGTAGACATACTAAGGACTACTTTATAGGTTCTCATAAAATAAGTTTATGCAACCTGTACGGAGTGTGTAAAAGACTTCGAAAAGTACTGTTACTCGTCACGGATTCTTTTTTCTGTTTATACGTAACCTTTCTAGATACCCTCTAATGATCCTTCTGGTCAGTATCGGGCCATTCCGTGCCGCTCTGTTTCTTAGATTTCCTTTTTCCTTTTAGATTTCCTTCTAGAGGTAGAGGAGTTTCACTTCTGGCCGACCTCTTTGAATATCAAACAGAGAAAGATAAATGGGGTGGTGAAAGGCGGAAGGTTAATCGGAAGAGATTCTGGCTTGCTACCCTGCACTGGGGGAAGGGTAAGGGGAAATAAAAGCTGGAAACAATAGAGGAGAAATGAATGAATGGAATGAGAAAAAAATTACTCTAGTCCTCACTATCCCATAATAAATAGATAGTGGCCAAATCTATGATCCAGTGGTGGCGCCCTCTGGATAAAAAGATGCAGATATCAAACGTTATGCTTTTGCTGGCTTTCGCGTCGGAAGCGATTGCAGGACCCGGAAACACATCATGGACGTCGGGTTTCCGACGCAACCTGTTGATAAAAAAAGCTGTTTATATATCAAATTTAATGTGCAGACTTTCTGTAGAGTGTATTCCACAGACTGTGTGTGACGGCCTAGGGAATTGCGGGCAGCCTATAGGAGTCCTCCTCAAGCGGTCCCCAAATGTCCACACTTTCGGGGCAACATAGCTTCGTTGCGGACAAGCACGCTTCTAGTTAGGGATGGCCCAGTGACATTGTCAACCGATATGAAGACATGATATCGGGATAGCACAGCACTGCATGGATTTGGTAAAGTTTCAGCCGACCCGATATGTTTGAAAGGCTACGCATGAGTGGTGAGCGAAAGGGAAAGAGGGAAACGGTGTAGGGTGTGTGTACGAACATGCTGGGGAACTGCGGCGTGCCGCGCGTGCATCCGTTGCCGTATACGCCGCACCACCAAATCCGTGCAGCGTACCGAAGGCAGCGTTGCACGTCGGGCCAATCGGGAAAACGAGAATCGGGAAAGGGAAGGCTCGTTCAGTGCGTGGCTCTAATCGCCATCCGCGTCACGCTCGTTGCGTGGAGGGATTAGGAGTGGATTAGAGGCAGGCGTACGGGGCCAGCTGCTTGCCCTCCTTCCCCCGAGACGTTCCGCCGGTCCTCGTTCGTGGTTGGCTGGCGTGACCGATAGCTTCCGCCTCGCTGCACGCAATTGTCGGGAACGAGTTTTAGGTGTGCCGGACTCTTGTACAACGGCGCTGCTGTGACAGACAGGCGGGAAGACGGATCGGGCGGCGCCCGCGGAGCGGATGAACCGTGACTGCTTGTTGAACTTGCGAGTCGGTGGAGGGGCGAGCGTTCGGCGGCATTCGGATGCACGTCGTCTTAGCGCGGGCTCTGCTTTCTGGAAGGCGTGTGAGTGATGAGGATTTCACCCGATCGTACATCGGGAAAAAACTTCAGTACGAATCATAACACAAGCGTCTAAGAGCGACGGTCTGGGTACACCACGATATGTACGCATAAAAAAAGCGTGTATATCTGTTTGTGTGTGTGTGTGTGTGTGTGTGTGTGTGTGTGTGTGTGTGTGTGTGTGTGTGTGTTTGTGTGTGTGTGTGTGTGTCGTGGTGGTGGTGGTGGTGGTACTGGTGGTGGTGAAGTGGGAGGAGGAAGTTTTGTTACGCAACAAAGAATAACATCGTCTTTTAACGCGACTTGTTTCAAAAGACGGATCAAGTGCATTTAAGCTTCGGCCGACGGGGAGCATCAAGCGTGTTGCATCACGCGAACCGAAAGCGGGCTCCACGTGGTGCTATGTTACGCTCTCTCCCGTGTGTAGCGGTCAAATGCCCGAGTGCAGTTCTAATTACGGAGTTAACAACGGCGTAACAAATGAAATAATAATAATAATAATAATAATAATAATAATAATAATAATAGTAGTAGTAGTAGTAGTAGTAGTAGTAGTAGTAGTAGTAGTAGTAGTAGCAGCAGCAGCAGCAGCAGCAGCACTAGTAGTAGTAGTAGTAAAAACGAGACAAAAGACATTCGCGTCAACATATGACTCGATATTCGTGTCAGTGCACAAGTGAACGACAACCTCAGCTTCTATATTCCGCGCCGCTTAAATCGATGCCGGCTTTGATCTTCGCGCGCGGATTTTCCTGCGGGCGTTCACGGTCGGTTCCGGACGTTGCTTTAACCGCAGAGCGCGCTATAGCGCGACGGAAGCTAACTTCCTTCTCACCCCCCCTCCCGTCAAACCCTCCAATAGAGCACGTTCCTAAAGAGTTTCCCCGAGTGAGTCACTGGGGCGGAAATGAAGCGCGTCTCCGCGCATAACGCGGCCAACGCGACGCCGTAAGTGAATCCGGCGAGCAGTGATCCCAAACAAATGGGAGAGTGCGTGCGTGCGCGTGCGAAACCGCCTACGTGTGGCTCGCGCTCAGCGACGAACTATAGAAGAAGATCTGCGCGACACTCGTGATTTATGGAGTGAGAGAGGCTGAAGGAAAGTATATATATATATATATATTGACACGACTATATTTGGCAGAACCATAATTCAGCGGGTATGCGCCAGTGGGGACAACGCTGAAGTAGCGCGGGGTTTTAGGTGAAGCAGGGGAAACGAAGAAGACGTTGTTGTTGTTCCCTTGGACGACTGATAAAGTGCGTTTCTTGGCGGTGCTGCTACGCATACTCGTCGATCCCACGTCGTTACACTGGTGGAGGTGCGGGGTATTCTTCATGCTTGGCACCCCTTCGCGGAGCCGACGATCGAGCCCGGAATCACCATCGCGCATCGAAACACCTGTCCACCGCTTCAGTCGTCGCCTGCTAGGCTTAGCGCCCGAGTCCAGTACCCTGCAAGAAACTTCGAGAAATCGTTTGCCTCCTACAAATAACATGGCCACCGCAGCTCCATCGCAAGTAACACTACAGAATCCTATGGTCCCGGAGAGCTTTCATGGTGATGCCTTTGAAGACGTCCAAGATTGGCTAGACCAGTTCGAGCGCGTCGCCCAGTATAACCATAAGACCAGCTCGGCGGACAAACTCTCGAGTGTATATTTCTATTTGAAGGACAATGCTCGTACGTGGTACGTAAACCGGGAGAGGAGCTTTGCCACGTGGGACGACTTCCGCGCACAGCTGCTGGATACCTTTTCAAGCATCGACAGGAGGGAAAACGCGCAGCGTCTCCTCGAAATCCGCGTTCAAAAGCCCAATGAGAGCGTTGCTATGTTCTCGGAAGACATGGCCCGTCTTTTCCGAAGGGCAGACCCAGACATGCCAGAGGAAAGAAAGCTGCGATATCTCCTGCGAGGAGTGAAGGAGCAACTGTTTGCTGGCCTTGTGAGAAATCCACCGACAACAGTGGCACAGTTCACAAAAGAAGCTACAGCCATTGAACGGGCCCTGCATCAACGATACCGCCAGCATGACCTGGGCAACTCGACGGCGAACACTTCCGTACTGGCTGCGAGTAACGACATGTCTCTGCGTGAAGTTGTCCGAGAAGTGGTGCGAGAAGAGCTTCGGCAGCTCGGCTTTGTGGTTGCGCCTACGGAACCGATGCCAGCGTTATCTTTTGTTGCTGATGTTGTCCGGGAGGAAGTCCGGCAAGCTTTTTCAGCGCCAGACTGCGGCAACGTTCCGCGGCGCCTCACTTATGCGGAAGCTGTTCGCCGTCCACTCAACGCAACTTCAACGCCGTTGACACCGATAACTACAACACCACCTACGCCACAAGTAGAGCCGACATCGTCACCCTCGTCGACTCTACCGACCCCGCCGATCATGCCAGCACAAACAACGCCGTATTTTGGACATGCGCACGCCACTCCTTGGCTCCATGGAGAGTTACCGCCGAACTACCAGCGTCGGAAAACCGATTTGTGGCGCACCGTCGATCGTCGACCAGTGTGCTACCATTGTGGTGAAGCTGGACATGTCTATAGAGTTTGCCGCAAATGGAACAACTATCGCGCCGCTCAACACCCAAGCTTTCCTGCCAACTATGCTTACTCTCCGTGCGACGGTCGACGCGCTTACAACGACGCCCCTGTGAACAGTCAGCCACCAAATACGACGACGCCCCGACCACGTTCTCCTTCTCCATCTCCGGCGCGCTACAATTCGCCGACTCGTCGCAGTTTTGCCGACGTCACTAGGGGCCGGTCGCCTAGCCCTCGACGGGGAAACTAGCCGCTGCGACCTCCGGGGGTGAGGTTGCCAATACTCTAACTGCTCCACATCCCCCGTTATCGACGAACGACGACGTGAAGACTACATTGACGAAAAAGACGCCCAGCACAACGACGAATACGACGAATGGAAGTACGAAAGACGTAACTGACATCGTCAGCGCCGAGCTCATCGTTTACATTGACGGCCACGAAATAGCCGCTCTGGTTGACACTGGCTCCCATTTTTCTATCCTTAGCTTACAGGTCGCTGACAAACTGAGGAAGGTGAAGACACCATGGCACGGGCCCAACATAAGAACCGCCGGAGGTCAGTTGATGACACCTGTCGGGAAATGCACGGCCCGACTCTTAATCGCCGGTTCAACCTTCGTCGTCACCCTCGTCATCCTTACTGAGTGTTGTAAAGAACTTATACTGGGCATGGATTTCCTACGGGAGTACGGCGCCGTGATTAACATCCGTGACAGAAGCGTCACATTTGCCACGAGTTCGGATAATGTCACCGATGAGAAGCCACAACAACGTCTTCTTCGTTTCCCCTGCTTCACCTAAAACCCCGCGCTACTTCAGCGTTGTCCCCACTGGCGCATACCCGCTGAATTATGGTTCTGCCAAATATAGTCGTGTCACTTGGCAGCGTCTCCTCGAAATCCGCGTTCAAAAGCCCAATGAGAGCGTTGCTATGTTCTCGGAAGACATGGCCCGTCTTTTCCGAAGGGCAGACCCAGACATGCCAGAGGAAAGAAAGCTGCGATATCTCCTGCGAGGAGTGAAGGAGCAACTGTTTGCTGGCCTTGTGAGAAATCCACCGACAACAGTGGCACAGTTCACAAAAGAAGCTACAGCCATTGAACGGGCCCTGCATCAACGATACCGCCAGCATGACCTGGGCAACTCGACGGCGAACACTTCCGTACTGGCTGCGAGTAACGACATGTCTCTGCGTGAAGTTGTCCGAGAAGTGGTGCAAGAAGAACTTCTCGCCTAGTGGCAGCAACTACTTACTTGTTGTTCCATCACCGCTTCGACGTGAAATCTTACACGCCTGCCACAACGAGCCGACTGCTGGGCACTTGGGCTATACTCGCACATTGGCACGGATTCGGCAGAATTACTACTGGCCGAGACTTACTGCGGGCGTTAAACGTTACGTTCAGACATGTCTGGACTGCCAACGTCGTAAACCGCCATCCGTCAAACCAGCCGGCTTACTGCACCCTGTTGACGTACCAGCCACACCATTTGCGCAAGTAGGCATGGACTTTCTGGGCCCCTTCCCTACGTCTACTACTGGTAATAGGTGGATAATCGTTGCCACGGATTATCTCACTAGATATGCCGAGACAAGTGCCCTGCAACGGGCAACAGCAGATGAAGCGGCACGATTTTTTCTGGAATCCATCGTTTTAAGGCATGGCGCTCCCGCCGTAGTCGTCACCGACAGAGGTACTGCGTTCATGGCCCAGTTTTTAGATATCGTTCTACGTCTAAGTGGTACCGCCCACCGGAAGACAACAGCGTATCACCCCCAAACGAATGGACTGACAGAACGACTCAATAGGACATTGGCTGATATGATAAGCATGTACGTAGATGTAGAGCATAGGAACTGGGACGAGGTTTTACCTTATGTCACCTTCGCGTACAATACGGCTCGTCAAGAGACCACTCGCAAGACGCCCTTCAGTCTCGTATACGGCCGTGAGGTTACAACAACATTAGATGCAATGCTCCCTCATGAATTTGACGACAACGAGACGGGTGCTGAAGAGATAATACACCGAGCAGAGGCAGCTAGGCAGCTTGCGCGTCTGCGAATCCACGAGCAACAGGACATTGACGCCCGACGCTACAATCTTCGGCACAAAGCCGTAACATACAACATCGGCGACAAAGTGTGGGTGTGGACACCTATTCGACAGCGTGGGCTCTCTGAAAAGCTCCTACGCAAATACTTCGGGCCCTACATAGTTCTCCGACGCATCAGTGACGTCAACTACGAAGTCGTTCCAGACAGCTCGCACTGTTCAAAGCGCCGACGGCATTTACCCGAGGTGGTTCACGTGCTGCGTATGAAGCCGTACTATGAGGACTGCCAAGACTGCGCAGTTCTTTACCGCTGCTTTCCAAGCGTCTATCATCGGGACGATGATCTTTTCTAAAGGGGGACCAAGTGACACGACTATATTTGGCAGAACCATAATTCAGCGGGTATGCGCCAGTGGGGACAACGCTGAAGTAGCGCGGGGTTTTAGGTGAAGCAGGGGAAACGAAGAAGACGTTGTTGTTGTTCCCTTGGACGACTGATAAAGTGCGTTTCTTGGCGGTGCTGCTACGCATACTCGTCGATCCCACGTCGTTACAATATATATATATATATATATATATATATATATATGCGACGACATCGTTGCATGGGGTACGTGCGCGGAAGAAGTGCCTTCCGCTTCCACGCTGAGCTCATCCATCTTGGAGCATTATCAATGTCGGCGGGTGGGTTGCAAGGGGCCCCTTTCACTTTCTTTTCCCACAGCCGCGGCCGTTAGGCCTAGTTTCTTCTGTATATTTCTCTCTCTCTCTCTCTCTATCTTGTACTGTTGTTGTCGTTCGAGAAACAGAATAGATGCTGTTCCTAGCTCGTGGTATATATGAAGCCGGGACAAAAGCTGCCACTGCGGAGGCGTGCATGGTTCTGCTCTACCCGAATTCAGGTGAAGCGCGCTCCGAAAGCGCACGAATGGAGCTGCCTTGCGCAGGTATAGGCGCGTCCGCGTAAACATTGCGAATGAAAAAAAAAGAGTGTTGGTAAATGCCTTCATATCCTCCGACCAAACACCGCCGTTCCTGTCAAGGGGTGCGCGAACGGAGTTCGCCGGAAGTGCTGCGAAGGTGCGGGCATAAGCTGCGCTTCTGCTTTTCATTTTTTTAACGTTTGTTTGAGAATGGACTTTCCTCGTTCTTTTTCTGCGTCTTCTTTGTGAGCTTGAAGGTACTCTATTCACACGTCTTATACCTGTGAGAACCCGGTATTGACACTGGGTCTTTTGGTGAGGTGAGCACGTTTAGATGATTGAAAGCACGTCGTCTTGGTGTGGCCGGGGCCGCCGTATTTGCTGTTGAAACGTTGGACACGAAAGGCGGGTTTCTTCGAGGAGTATGACTGCGTTTACGCAAACAAATTATTAGGAAGCATTAGGGCGACAACCTTTGAAATTTCGGCGAAGCATGCCATGGGAAAGAGGGGTCTTCCCCCCGGCTCCCCAAAACTGTCGTTTCTCACTCTTAAATTTGCCTTTCCTTCGTCAAGAATATGAGCGTGTCCTCAAACTTCGCCCTACAATTTGTAGACACCTTTCATTGGGAAGGAAAAAAAAACAATAAACGAAGCTTTTCGTCCGTAAATGTTCTTCCCAAGTGGCCTTCTTGCCTTCGTTATAGTTGTGCGGCCAACACGACGATTAACTGCCATCTGTTTTTACAAACGGTTCTACCTTAAGAACCTTGAGCCGTATTCAGAAAAAAAAAATACCTTATGCTAGAAGTGTTCGTGAAAAGAAATCGCAGTGCTACATGAAATACTAGAGGCGGCCGGCCAGTGCAAATAGCACTTAGGAAAGAAAAGAATGGTGAAATTGGCTACTCCCCCCCCCCCCCTTTTAAAATTTTTGATGCACGGACCCAGAATGTTATTTCCCCTGCGCGTTTCTTTATGTTATACGGTATACTTCGTGTAGTTAGATTCAATACTGAGCACTACGGTACACTTCACTAGTCTTGCCTTAGAATATATTTTGTTTTAACTGCGAGCTAGCACTGCGATTAGAGACAAGAGCTTAAATATTTCTTTATTTTATTTCTTTTTCCAACTCGGGACACAACGGATCGGATCGAGTTGCGATGCCTTTCAATCAATATATCTCCGCAGAGCTGCGTGAGAATGGCCTGATAATAGCGGATATATATATATATATATATATATATATATATATATATATATATATATATATATATATATATATATATATATATGTGTGTGTGTGTGTGTGTGTGTGTGTGTGTGTGTGTGTGTGTGTGTGTGTGTGTGTGTGTGTGTGTGTCCTCCTTATTCCTCCTTTCTCACTTTTTCGTGTTTCCGCCGTGCTTTTGTGGCACCATTTTTTTCAATGTGGACTATTTAGAGGAGGAGGAATAAACTTTATTAGTAGAAATGAGCCGACGGTAAAATCGTCCGAGGTGGGCGGCTTCCCTAGTCCAGGATGCCGTGGGCCTGAGTTGATAACTTGGCCCTGCTCACCAGGCGATGCTGGTCTTCAGGGCTCGAGCTTGTCAGCTGGGCCTCCCACTGCTCGACGGTTGGTCCGATGATGGGCGGTGTCGATGCGTTTTGTTGACATTCCCATACCATGTGGTAGAGGGTATTGGGCCTAGAGCAGAAAGCGCATTTGTGGGTATAGCTCGTAGGGTACATCGCGTGTAGCAGGGTGCCGTGCGGGAATGTGCCGGTCTGTAGTTTTCGGAAGATCACCGCCTCTTCTCTTGTTAGCTGGGGATGCGGGGGTGGATAGATCCTCCTACCCAGCCTGTAGTGGCTCAGGATATCGGCGTATCTTTTCGGGACGCTATCTTGTTGGTCTACCGGGGCTCGTGAACCTGGTGGGATAGCCCGGAGAATGTGATCTCGGGCAGCGGCATTAGCCGCTACATTACCCGCCAGGGACTCGTGTCCCGGGGCCCAGACAATGTACAGTTCAGGAAAATTGTCTCGTTTTTCGAGGATGCTCAGGGCTTGTTTGGAAATGCGGCCCTTTTGGTAATTTCTACATGCTGTTTGCGAGTCGGTGATGATAGTGATTAGATCTTCCTCTCGCTGGCCCGTAGTGGCCGCCAGGGCTATCGCCGTTTCTTCCGCGCAGTCGATGTCTGGAGTGTTTACCGAGGCCGCAGCTACCTCTTGTCCTTGGCCGTTGATCACGCTGATAGCGTGGGCCGCTCTGTTCTTGTACTTTGCCGCGTCGGTGTATCGGACTTCTCCTTGTTTTGGTCCTTCGTAGGCCTTACGTAGAGCTTTCACTCTCGCTCGCCTCCTTTCTCTGTGGTATTCAGGGTGCATGTTTCTCGGGATGCTGGCCACCGTGATCTTCTCCCTCAGGGGTAGAGGAACCCGCTGTTTTGTAGACTCATATTCGACTGGGTAGCCCAGTCTTATTAGCATGTCCCTACCCGTGCTGGTGAGCTTGAGTCGCTCTATCTGGCTGGTCTTGTGGGCCTCTACAAGTTCCTCCCAAGTATTGTGTATGCCCAGGCTGAGTAGCTTCTCCGTCGACGTCGTCGGTGGAAGCCCCAGTGCCAGCTTGTAGGTTTTTCGTATTAGGGTGTTCAATTTGTCTCTCTCGCTGTTCTTGAGACCCAGGTACGGGGTGCCGTAAGTGACTCTGCTGATTATCAGGGCTTGTATTAATCTGATTGTGTCCTGCTCTTTCAGGCCGTGCTTTTTGTTTGTCACTCTTCGCACCAAGTGCGCGACTTGGATAACTGTCGCTTGCAGTTTTTTAATGGCGGCGAGACCGGCACCGTCCTTCTGGAAAGTGAGGCCCAGAATACGAAGTGTGTCCACCTTGGGTATGTCGACTCCATTTAGTGTCAACGTTGGGTCAGGTGTGTCCTGCGGAGGCCGCCCTCTTGTCCTCTTTTTGAGGATCAGGAGCTCCGACTTTTCCGGTGCGCATGAAAGACCGCAGGAGTGTAGATAATGCTCGGTCCTGTCGATGGCTTCCTGCAGGGCGTCTTGTTGTTCGCCCGCCGATCCCGTGCACGTCCACATGGTCAGGTCGTCTGCATAGATTGCGTGACGGATACCCCTGATGTTCTCCAAGAGGTTCGGCAATCCCCTCATCGCTATATTGAACAGCAACGGGGAGATCACCGACCCCTGGGGGGTTCCTTTCTGCGGTACTGGGAACTTCTCGGTCCTGAGATTCCCCAGGCCTATGGTCGCCGTTCTACCCGTCAGGAAGTCCCGGACGTAGTTGTATGTCCGCCGTCCGCAGTTGGTATGTTGTAGGCTGTTTAGCACTGCTTCGTGTGAGACGTTGTCGAAGGCTCCCTTCACGTCGAGTGCCAGGATGGCACTCTTGTGGCATGTGCTGAGGCCGTCGATGACTTCTTCTTTAAGCTGAAGTAGAATGTCCTGGGTGGAGAGGTTAGGCCGGAAACCGAACATAGTGTTCGGGAAGTGCCCACCTTCTTCCAGGTAGGGCGAGAGACGATTGTGGACCATGTGCTCGAAGAGTTTTCCCGCGCATGACGTAAGAGAGATCGGACGCAGGTTCTGTAGGTTGATGGGCTTGCCGGGTTTCGGGATCATCGTTACGTCCGCGTGCTTCCAGGAAGCCGGTATACTGCCCGTCTCCCAGCTTTCATTGATATACTTTAGCAAACTCTCTGTCGCCCCGTCGTCCAGGTTACGGAGGGTCTTGTTGTTAATTTTATCCCTGCCGGGCGTCGTGTTTCTTGTGAGATTTCTTAAGGTTGCCACGATCTCCGACTTGGTGAAAGGTTGGTCTAAATCCGGATTGGGTTCCCCCTCGCACTCCGGGTGAATGACTGGCTGCGTCTTCCGTTGTTGCTCGTCTCCGATGTATTTCGCAGTGATGGCTTCGAGCGCTTCTTCTTCGGTTCCCTGGAAGTTGTGTATAAGTCTTTGTATGTGTTGCCCCGTGACAGTTTTTGATTCCGTCTTCGCCAGAAGGGTCTTTAAAATGGCCCAGGTCTTTCGGGTGCTGAGGGTTCCCTGTAACTGGTCGCACACTTGATTCCAGTTCTGACGTCCGAGTTTTTCAGCATACTCCTCCGCCTGCCGCGAGACTGCGGCAATGCGGATCTTGAGTTTGCGGTTTCTCTTCTGCTTCTTCCATCTCTTCAAAAGTCCTCGCCTGGCCTCCCAGAGGTGAAGTAGGTGTGGGTCGACTTCGGGATTGTCCGCAGTGAGTTTGATGGTCTTTGTGTACTTGGTAACCAAGTCCATCACGTTCTTGGTCCACTCCTCGATGTTCTCTAGGCTGCTGGGGTGTTCATCTTTGCGGAAAGCAGGCCAGTCTGTAATTTTGGCTTGACCTAATCTCACGGGGGTTTTGTGGTGCATGATTTCGGTCTGGATGATATGATGGTCGCTGCCCAGAGTCTCGTCCAGTCTCGACCACTCGACTTGCCTGAAGCCAGTGGTGAAGGTCAGGTCTGGGCTGGTGTCTCTGGAGACACTGTTGCCGATTCTAGTTGGTATTAGAGGATCGGTCCACAACGTCAGCTGGTGGTGTTGTGCCGCGTTGTGCACGTCCATACCCTTCTTGTTGGTTGATCGGTAGCCCCAAGCCACGTGTGGAGCGTTAAAGTCGCCCACCACGAGAAGTTTCTGACCGTCGGTGACTTTCTTCACTTCTCTCAGTAACTTGTCCAAGTCCTTTAGTGTGTCGCGCGGAGGACTGTATACATTCAGGATGTAGAGGCTCTGCAGGGTTTTCTTGGGAGGAACCAGCTCAATCAGAGTGTGCTCGATTCTGTGGTTGATTTCGTGCTGCTGCGTCGTGTAGTGCTTCTTGATGAGGACGGCGGTCCGGGTCCTTCCTTGGGCAATGTGCGTTTTGTAGCCACGCATCGTAATATTATTTGTCTCTGTTACCTGTAACGCGATGACGTCAGGTTGGTGTAGGGTGCATAGGTGAAGTAAATTTTGCCGTTTCCGATTTATTCCTCTGCAATTCCACTGCCAAATTTTGAGGGTTTCGGTCGCTTCTTTCTTCTTTGCTATTTTATTCGCCATCTTGGCTTCCCAGAGCCTCGTTCATCGGGGCTTCTCTGATGGGGTATTTTGGCTTTTTCCTTGCCTGCTCTTTTTCCCTTTCTAGGATGGAGATGCGTTGGCTGAGCTCGTTGCCCATCTGGGTGATCTCCTGGCGGAGCGTTTGTAAGGCTGCTTGGACGGTGGCTGCCACAGACTTGCTTATGGTGTCGACGGCCCGAGCCAGTTCGGCTCGGAATTCATTTCTCAGTTCGGTCTTGTCTTCGGTTCGGGCCTTGTTCACCTTGTACTCTATTCCCGATTCTAGGTCCTCTATCGGGGGAGTATGTTCCCTCGGCGGCGTTGGCGTTATGGTCGGTGTCTGCTGTTTTTGCAATTGCTCAATGAGATGTTGGAGCTTCCTCTCCAGGGCTTGTTCCCTGGCCTGAGCTCTTTTGTCCCGTTCCTCCTGACGTCCTTCTTGCTCTTCTAGACGCTTCATGAGCACTTCATTCCGCTTCATCAGGTCGGCGTTTTGCCTTCTGAGGGAGGCGATGGTTTCCTCGTATCTCGAATTTCGCTCTTGTGTCGGCAGTGAGGGAAATGGGTCGGTTGTCGACTTGGAACTGGCTATCACTTCCGCCCAGCTGATCTTCTGCTGTTCTTGCTGTGGCTTACTTGTTCGATATTCCGAGGAGCTTGAACTTGTCTCCCTTGTTATAGGTGGTTGTCGGCCTCTTGATTTACTTCTCTCCCTCACGTACAGGGGTGGGAGTCTTGGCTTGAGCCTTTTCTTGCACTCCTTGCTTGCCGTCTCGTGAGGTAGTCCACATAGTTTGCACTGCAACTGGCAATCATGATCTGTTTGTGGGTTCTGCACCCCGCACCTGTTGCAAATGTGTTTGTCTGGGTTGGGGCATACGTCCTGCCGGTGGCCGATTTCTCCGCAGGCCTTGCAATACTGTACCGATCTGCGGTATGGGCGGCAACGTGTGTACGAGCCGGCCACCTTCACATAGAAAGGGATGTGCGGACCTTCGAAGGTGATAACTGCTGAGGTGGATTTGCCGAGCATCCTCGCATGCAGGATGCCACAGTTGTTGGCTGCCAGCAGTTCCGCAAGTCGTTTCTCCGTCGTACACGCAGTGATGCCGTGCACGACTCCACGTACTGTTCCTGGGAGCGGTTTGATGTATGGCGTCATCTCGTATGTGGCCGCCCCAAGTTCGATGCCGTTGATGGAACCGAGTTTCAGTGCGTAGTCCTCGTCTGCGGTGCTGGCAATTATCAGGTTCTGCTTCCACTGCGTTTGGATGGTTACGTTCGCGCAAAATTCTTGTGATATTTTGTGACTCGAAAGCAGCCCTCCAGAGCTTGCGAAGCTTACGACGTGGCAATTATGAACAGCTGGTGTCACAAATCAACGAAACCTGCCATTGCGCATCTGAACGAGGACATGACATCATATTTCAGTGGCTGCCGGGACACTGTGGCATCGTTGGTAATCACCTCGCCGATGACGCTGCCCGACGTGCCCAGGCTGGCTCACCGACAGTCCTTATACCTTTATCCAGAGTCGACGCTGCAAGAGAGCTTCGCAGTCTTGCTCGTGCAATCACGTTAGGTTGCTGGCATACACCACAGAACTCTAAGTGTCGTTTACACAGTCTCGACCCATCACTAAAACTTACATTACCAGCGAACCTTCCACGACGTGACGCAACACTGCTGTGTCGGCTGTGGGTAGGAGTAGCATTCACCAACTCCTACAGCTACCGCATTGGAATGGCGGATTCACCAATGTGCGCTAAGTGCAAGTGTGAAGAGACCATCAGTCACCTTCTGTGCCACTGTTCTCGCTTCGATAACCAACGTGAGACTCTCCAGTGTGCATTAAATAGACTGGATGACAGGCCATTCACGGAAGCGAAGATCTTGGGAGCCTGGCCTCACAGCTCATTGGCCCAGAAAGCAGTTAGAGCGCTTTTTCGCTACCTGAAGGCAACGGACTTGAGTGCCCGACTATAGACAACCTACACTTAAGTTCTCTCTCTTTCTCTTTCACTCCCCATTCCCCTCCCCACGCGTAGGGTAGCAAACTGGACTCAGTCTGGTTAACCTCCCTGCCTTTCCGTCTTCCCTTCTCTCTCTCTCTCTCTCTTTGAAAGGGGAACCACTTGCCCTTGCAAGTCCTTCGGTGATCTTCTCGTCCGGCCAGCTGGACAGTTTCAAGCCGGTTCTTGGTCGGTATACCACCTTGTAATCATTCTCTGGCAGCGGCGGCGTCACGCGTCGCGGCGGTGGCTTGCCGTTGGTTCGGCTTCCCTGATCTTGCTGCCGTTGGTGGTTGCTGGTGGCTTGCATGCTTGCTTCTACTCTCGGGTTGCTCCTCGCGTTCAGTCCTCCTTGCTGGTTCTGGGGGTTTCCTTGCTTTCCTCCCTCTTGTATGCGGTCCTCGTTCGGCGCCTTCTGGTTTTTCTTGCCTTGATTGCTTGGAACCATGGGCCAGCTTGACTCAGCGTCTTGCCGCTGTTCTCATCGAATTCCATGTTGCTCTGGACCGCTGTGGAGTCTTGGCTATTGTTCTCTATGTCCATTTCGTGAGCACTGCCGTTCGTTTCCCCTGCCATTCTAGGTGCTCGCGAGGCCATGCGGGCCCGCTCCTGGGGCGCGTGCGGCGTTCGAAGAACGGTGTTCGAATATGTCGAGGTGCTCGTTGCTCGGTGCGTCAAGGTAAACAAATCCACTCACCGTGGTAATTCTGGCGACTTTCGATGCCGATTGCCTTGTTGAGTTCAGTGGCACAAAATCGTGAAGGTTGATTAAGGTTAACCGCAATAACTCGCGATAAAAGCAGCAGCCCATGCGAAGCGCGTCCGCTCCACTCGGAGGAAAGGAAAGGAAAGGTGACAACGTCGCGGGCGGGAAATGCGTTAGCATCACGGCTTTTCCGTTTGCCAGAAGGTTTTAAGTGGTCGAACGCGTGCCCGAAATTTCGCTCAGGAGTGACTCATGGTCACGAACAATCCCCCAGTGGTTGGCAGCTATTGGTCGCCATCCCTGCTATGACGTCATCGACGGCAGCAAGAGAGAAGGAGCCTCGCGATCCGCAGGAGAGAGCGACCGACCTTTTATTTATTTATTTATTTATTTATTTATTTATTTATTTATTTATTTATTCAGTTACTTCACAGGCTCCCGAAGGAGTATTGCGTTAGGGTAGGATACAGGGAATTAGCAAAAAAAAAAAGGAGTACGATGAAATTATACATTGTTAGCGAGTAAACATGAAAGAACAAATATCTAACAATATAAATAACGCGATAAATTAAACAGAACGACTGTGTGAAGTAGCAAAAAAAAATTGTACCAAGAAATTATACAAATGGTAGCTGGTATAATACCTGCTACCTTTCATGCAAGATTGCTGGCTCCCTAACGCATGCAGTGGAATAATACGCCGCTCTCGCTTGCGCTGTCTACAGATAAGAAACGTTTTCTTACGGTGTTCGAAAAAAATAACGTTGCATTGTCCCGTCACTTCGCCCCGTGTTGCTCCTCCCGTGTGTTCCAATGCCACGTGCACCGACATTCACTTTATATCCTTGCTGAAGGAACCAGCGGCACCACGTCATACCGGCGAAGTCGTCCTAAAAGTTGAACTTTTACTTTAGGAAAAGAAAAGAATAGAAAGAAAAAAACGCAGTCCACTGAACGCACATGAAACCAAAGTAAACGTCCACCTATCTTCCCAGCATTCCTGTCACGATGAACGCCTCTCTCTACATTTCGTCAACGGGAAAGCCAAGGCTCGCTTCAGGCCGTGGCCACCCAAATGCGTTGTGCAATGGCATGAACGCAGCAAAAATAGTCATGCTTCCAGAATCTGCTAGCAAAAAGAACGAAAAAAAAAAGGAAAAGCGAGGGAGGAGTTACCATGTGGTTCGTTTCACAGATTTCTCCCCTGCCTTTTATTACATCTTCGGCACAAACGCGAATCGCCTCTATGCAAGAGCGTCAGGAAAGTGCGGGAGAAACGTTGGCAAAATTGTTGAGAAAGGTTTAAAAAAAGAAAGAAAGAAGAATGCAGTGACACGCCGCTGCAACACATACAAGGCAAGCCTGTTCTTTCGCCCAAGGCCCATTCAGGAACAGGGAGAACGTTATAAATCACCGCCCAAAGCGCCTTTTGTTGCCTCGGCTCTTTTCTCTCGCCGGGGAACGGCGAAATGGTTTGATGTAGAAAGCGTGTCATCACCGACGGATATCTTTATTCCTGATGTTTCTCAAGCCGCACTACTTTATTGGCCTCTCGTCTTCTCTCTCTCTCTCTCTCTCTCTCTCTCTCCGCTCGCGCTCGAATGCGACGAGACTAGCTCTACAGAAAGCGTGCCATCTGCATTCTGTCCAAAATAGGCAACTGCCGTCTTGCCGAATCCGTGCATTGTGGCGAATGCCACCGCCCATGTTAACTTTACACTGACCTGTGAAATTTTACCATTTTGTCGTAAGATGCCCGATATTAAGAGCTTGTTTAGGATTGTCGTGTTGGTACCAATTGTTGTCCGAGTATTCATTTGTGGGTAGACAGGAAAGAAATAAAAAAAAATGCTATAGAAGTTCCGAGAATTGCTTGAATTGCGTGAGCATTCTTTGGATCGGCTGCTACTCCGCTTTTGCTTGCTTGATTAGCTAGCTTAGGCATGTCCAGCCATTGCTACCAACCACCTCCTATTGCACTAATATAACGATGACATCTGTTGACTTACTGCGCAATTACTTTGCATATATACTGTATCAGCTGAGCCGAAACGTCGTCACAGCCAGTGTTTTTTTTTCTAACGACCAATCATCCACTACTATAACGATTACATGCCTTAACTTCTTTATTTTCCTTTTATTGTTATGACCTTGACGCGGCGACGTAAGCAGCTTTAATAATAATAATAATAATAATAATAATAATAATAATAATAATAATATTATTATTATTATTATTATTATTATTATTATTATTATTATTATTATTATTATTATTATTATTATTATTATTATTTTATGTGGCTCACAGACGGCCCTGCGGCGCTGCGGTCCATGATTCGAATCCTAGTTAGACGCTTTTTTTAACGCTGCCAATCAACTACTATTACACTAGTATAACTACTACATCTGTTAAGTTGACCAATTATGCATTTAGTTTGCAGTTATGAGGCGTCAGGGGACAGGCAGATCTTGCTGGGGTACTTGCCAAAGAATGATTACGCATTAAAGAATCATTTGGGGTGTTTTAGCAAATTATGCCTACACAATATACTAAGGATGTCACTGCAATAAGACATAATTAAAGGCGGGCTAGTTGGTCTGACTTCATTGTGCAAAGTTTTGCGCACGCTAAACGAACACAAGAAAAGGACACAACGAGTAGCGCAAACTGACATCAAGTTGTCAGTCTGCTCTGGTCTTTGTGCCCTTTTCTTGTCTTCGTTCAGTGCGCGCAAAACTTTGCACAAGGAATAAGAATGTCACTCTTAATGCGCCAGCAGTCATAATAAGCCAGAAAGGACGCAGAAACGAAAGACGGGTTGCGACGCCGGCTGGAGGTTCCCGCACCAGCTTGTTGTGACGTCATGAATTTTGACTGTGTCTGTAATTGCCTAGCTAATTTATTTATCGGCAAAGGTGGACTATACTGCAATCTAAAAGGGCTGAAGACTTATCTTAGATTTATCAGGTTTCAGGAACTTTCACGGAGCCACTATGGCCAAAATACGATAATTTACTTCGACAGCCACGACGTCACCACACTGACTGTACCGGTGTTTCGGCGAGAAAATTCTAAAAACCAAAATTTGACTTTCGTCTTTCTCGTCTAATTATTAACCTCTCAGCGCAAAATTAAGAACGACGGAGGTTTCAAAGCAGTGGAGAAATCCTCATCCTTCATCTGTTCGTCGCTGATCCCCTCGTTTGCGAAACCGGCTGGATTGAGAGATCACGGAAGGATTACCGCTGTGCAAGCCCTCCTCGCTGCGTTACGTGATGTTGCAGCGCGAAGTACGGACTTGGGGGCTTGACAAGAATGGACTACACGCAAGGGCTTTACATTCAACGGAAGACTTAGTGCAGCCAAATGGCGAATAAATGCTAAACGGAATGCGCCCAAGAGGGGGGGGGGGAGAGGTAAGGAAAGGAAAGGAAAGAAAGAAGAATTGAACTTTTACAAAATTGTATAAGTATAATACAGAAATTCATGGGCTTAAAGACAGTTCAAATGCGCACTTTCGCTAACCCACGCGGCTGTCGCTGGCTCCCCCGATTATTGGCGGACGCGACCAGTGTAAGTTTTCGCGGATATTGTACAGAGTTGGTGGGACTGTAGGCATCTCTCAGGGTTCGCTGGTTGTCCCTTTAGAGCCATCCCGAGTCTCCCGCGCCTCAATGCCGTGTTAGGGGGCGGGGTAGGCAAGAGACTGCGCAGAAAACCCGTTACTCGTCCCGATGTATTTTTGTACGCCGCGCCGTTCTGTCATTCATTCTGTCGATGAATACCGCTGTTGGAACCGACGTGGAAAAAAAAAAAAAACTCGGAGGCGAGCAGCGCGACGTGCTGAATCCTTCCGCTGCGCTTTCTTCATTACATTCTCTCTCTCTCTCTGGTTGGGTTTGAATTGAACGAAATCTCTGCGCGGTCGTTGTGATGAAAAACACGGGCTCCTCCCGGTTTCCGCGCTGCTTCCGGAAAGCGTGAATTCGCGGCACTGAATTCTGAATGGCGTTGGTAAAGTCATTCGAAATCTCTTCTTCGCCGCATATACATATATCTATATCTCGTCGTTTCCAATGCTTGTGGATGAGAGGCGGGCCAGCGGCTGCATTTCTTACCGACAAGCGCTGTTACTTTCGGTTTTTTTCTGCGCTTTGTAGGGGTGTGCACTGACCCATTTCCCTCCGATTCAGGGCACATATTTCACTATGCTATACACTTAAGTTCTCTCTCTTTCTCTTTCACTCCCCATTCCCCTCCCCACGCGTAGGGTAGCAAACTGGACTCAGTCTAGTTAACCTCCCTGCCTTTCCGTCTTCCCTTCTCTCTCTCTCTCTCTCTCTCCTTTATGGGTCACATTTTTTCCTTTTGCTTTGTCAGACAGCGAGCTTCTTTCTTTGGTTTTATTTTTCTGTGGTAGCATGGCGCGTTAACTTGATTGTTTGAATAACTAGTTACGTGACTGATTTCGGTCGTTAAAGGTTCGCCACTTTACTACTGCAGTCGACGGTTGACGGATTGACTGATTTTTCTGCTTAATAATGCCTTCATTAAATTACTGGCTGGCTCCAGCACAAAGAACGAATAAGTTATTAACTGGTCGACTCGCTAGATTTACGCTACATAAATGGACGAATGAAATTAAGACTGGACGGCTGGCTGATTTATTAACTGGCTTAATTATTGGCTGGCTGGCTGCCGGAATTAATTAATCACAAACAAAAGAAACAACTATTGACTGATAAAACGGTTTACTCTTTATAATGGCGCATAAATGGTTGATTCGCTCGAAAATCTATGGAAGATGATGGTGAGAAAGGTGATAAACTCGCCGGCTGGTAGGGGTGTCTGTAGAAGCGTATGAAAGAACGAAATAGCGATTCATCTTCAAATTATCTCTTTTTTCAGCGTGGGGAGCTGATTTCTTGCGATGAGAATACTGATTGATGGATTGATTGATTGATTGACTGATCCATTGATTGATTGGCTGATTGATTCACTGACTGACTGGTTGATTGATTGACCAGCTGGATGAAAGAATGAATGAACGAACGAATGGGTGGCTGAATAGTCAATTGGTTGAATGTTTCCAGGAACATAAAGATTTACAGACCACGTAGCAGTTTGATTGAGTGATTGATTGAGTGAGTGACTGACTGACTGACTGACTGACTGACTGACTGACTGACTGACTGACTGACTGACTGACTGACTGACTGACTGACTGACTGACTGACTGACTGACTGACTGACTGACTGACTGACTCTGTCGCAGTGAGCGGCGGCCACACGGCGGAGATCCTGCTGCTGGGCAACGTGGAGCACCCGTACAGCCTGGTCGAGTACCGGGGCCTGTCGGTCAGCGAGTGCGGCGAGTCGTGCCTGCGCAACGCGCTCTTCCCGTGCCGCTCGTTCCTGTTCGGCCGCCGGGCGCAGCAGCAGACCTACTGCGGACTCACGCACCAGAACCGGGCCGGCCTGCTGCAAAACCCGGGCAGCTTCGAGCCGTCGCACAGCCTCAACTACTACGAGATCGCCAGGAACCTCGACGGTGAGCCGCCCGCTGCAGCAGGCGTCGTTTTGTGCGAATCCGGCGCTTGCATTTGCAACTTGACACCGGCGACGCCGCCGCACGAAAACCGTTGCATTATATTTCTTAACAACTTCACTGCATTTGATAATAGAGACGTTTAGCGTGCCCGTTATTCCGGCAAGCGGGGGCGGTTTCGGCGGATTGCCGGATGGTCCGGGGCATAAACGTAAGCTGCCGGAGGGGTGCAGTCACCTGGTGTTGTAGAGCTCAAACAGACAAACACAAAACTAAAATTGCAGTAACCTACTTTTTTCTGCTTCGGCTTTTTTGGCAGCGGCGTAATTGTGTTCGCGATTCGCTAGAATAATATAGTAATTGGTTCTGTGTCTAGGTGGTTGAGCTTTGCACCACCAGCCGGCGCCACCAACCTGGCCGCTCACGTTTACGCCCCCGCTCATCCGGCAAACCGCCCGCGCTTGCCGGAATACCGGACGCACTAAGATTAGCCACTGTTAAAGGAACTAAAGGCGCCATCTCTAATCCTAGACGGTCGTCGTAGAAGCGTGCGTTATACGGCCGCCGACTTGAAAGGCTGTGCAAAAAGCGCGCGCGCGGCTTTCTGTTCTCTCTCTCGCAGCCTGCGACGACGAGGACGTCAAGTTCGAGCTCGTCTCCGGACGCTACATGACGGACCGGCCCCTGCGCTCGTCTCAGGTGTCGTCGGCGCACGAGTGCCTGGCGCTGTGCCGCGGCGACGCCAAGTGCCGCTCGGTGTCGTACGACTACCGGCGCCGGATGTGCCACGCTCACTCGGACACGCTGCGCACGGGCATCGACACGAACGTCAAGCGCAACCCGCAGATGAACTACTTCGAGAAGGCCTGCATCTCGGGTAAGCCCGCGGGCCTGACGCCGGTGCTACCCACTTCTTCGTTGGCGGAAGTTGTGCCAGGGTGCGGGTGTATACGGTCGTCCGATGCTATTGGAGGGCGTGATGCAACTCGCGCCGTTGCTTCGCCAGATTAAAAACAACGGGGTAAATAAAAACAGAAGAGAGACAGAATGCCTTCTCCGGCATCGAAATCGGCACCAACGCAGTATACTGTCGTTTTTGTTGCTTGGATACATACATGAATCGCATGAAGAGCAGGGAAACAGGCTAGCAATGGCCTCTTGAGAGAGACGCCACGCCCGCCCGCTTAGATAGAAGGAAAGAAAGAAGGGAAGGCACGGCACGGCAGAACAAATCACATCACCCGGCAGACATTATTGTTAGAGGGTGACGAGTTGTGAAGTCCCTCTGTTTCGGTGGATAGTCCCAAGGCCTCGTGTTTTTCTTGGCATGCTTCGCTGCTTCAATGGAGGGGATATACGCGCGAGGGTTCCCAGTGTTCTACAGTGTGCTTACACTCCGGCATCGATTAATTAGTTCTTTGGACCCGCCGTGGTTGCTCAGTGGCCGCGGTGTTTGGCTGCTGATCACGAAGTCGAGGGATCAAATCCCGGGCAAAATGTGAAAACACAGGTGGGCTTAGATTTAAGTGCACGTTAAAGAACCCCAGGTGGTCGAAATTTCCGGAGCACTCCACTACGGCGTGGCTCATAATCAGAAATTGGTTTTTAATCAATTTTGTTTATTAGAAAGAAAAGGTGTTGGCACGTAAAACTCCATAATTTAATTTTTAATGAATTTTTTGATTTGCCGAGTGATTCATTCATTGGTTCATTCATTCATTCATTCATTCATTCATTCATTCATTCATTCATTCATTCATTCATTCATTCATTCATTCATTGTTGAATCGCTTGTATATCGATTCATATTGCGACTCACTGGCTGATTCACTGCCTACATCACTGACGCACTCACCGAATTGTCTACGGAATCGTTCGCTGCAGCGGGCAGCGTGTGCGACAAGCACTGGGCGTTCGAGCGCGTTCCGGGCAAGGAGCTGGTCGTGGCCGGCGGGAGCTCGGGGTCGTCGCCCAAGGTCAGCGTGGAGGCCAACACCCGCGAGGAGTGCCAGGCGGCGTGCCTGGCCCACCGCGACTTCGTGTGCCACTCGGCCGAGTTCAACTACCAGCTGAGCGAGTGCCGCCTCAGCCCGCACTCGCGCTTCACGGGCACCTCGGGCGAGGCGAAGCTGGAGGACTCCAAGTTTGTCGTCGACTACTTCGAGAACAACTGCGTCCGAGGTAAGAGAGCGAAGAAAGGAGAGAACGGGGGGAGGGAGTGAGAGGGGAGGATGAGGTCAGTGAGTGGCATCCAAGTGATGCTGTCATTCTTACGCCAAAGACGTAGGAATTAGATAGGGAAATTTATTTGTAGCAGTTCATTTCGGCTGCACGAAAACTTCGCTTGACATAGATTCCAAGATTTATGTTGAATCCGCATAAATTAAACAACAACAAACAAACACAGTTATGGATTAACTGTGTTACGGGTTCGCCGTTACGGGTTAGCCATTGCCTGTTCAGTGCTTCTGTGGCATCTGCGACCAGGTGAACCTGCTTCGTGCGCTAATGCATAGCTATGACGACACGTACTATAGTGTCTCTAGCCTGCTATTATAGGCGCAAATGAGTGGCGTATGGTAAGAGGTAGAGGAAGACAGTGAGTGCTATATATAGCTGATGACACTTTGTTAAACGTGCACACGTGTAGGGAATGCTCGTTGTTTCTTTCTTTAAAATTTAAGCATGTCCTTGTCTCGACATCTACTTGATAAAATCGCATGTCAACTCAGACCCTGCACGGTCGGTTTGTTGCCGTTTGTTGCTGACATCGTTTAGTTGTCGCTTTCCTATTATTCTGCCATGTCGACTTGTCACGTCAGGTCATATCGATTTGAGTGCATATATATATTATTCCAGTTTGGGAATCGAGCAGTTCCTAGCGAATGCGCGTGCCTCTCGATTATTTGTGCCTCTACGTCGTCTTCGTCGCGTTGCACGGCTTAGGGTTAGAGTAAGAAATAGGTTCCGAGCGTTGTACTATAGTTACCGTCACACTGCTCGCGGATACTGAGGACCTCGTGGAAAGAGAAGGACGGTGGCGAAGGGGCAACGCTGACGTTTTTCTCCGCGTCTCTCGCGAACTTTCTGTCGCAGAGGTGCGAGGTTTCTGCAGCACGAAGAAGTACCGGGACCAGGAGCTGGTGCTCGCGGACCTCGTCATCGGCACCATGTCGCAGGAGGACTGCCTGCAGCGGTGCCTCAACAGCGTCGACTTCGTCTGCCGCTCGTTCAGCTTCGAGCACGACACGCAGACCTGCTTCCTCAGCCACCACACGCGCAAGTCGGCTCCCAAGGGCGCCACGCTCCGGCTGCCTGGCACCGACCTCGTCGAGCTCGGGGCATGCTTCGATGGTGAGTCTCGCGGCGGTGACTGTGCGTATCTCGGATCAGTGCCTACTTCTCCTGTAACTCTTTTTTTACGAGCTCATGGCAGAAAGCTGGGCTAGTTGGATTTCCGATTACTGATGCATTTCCAGCACTTCTGAAGAAACGCGAGAAATCTGAGAGTAAAAATGAACGGGAGAGAGAGGACGCTGGTCTTCAACTGATTTTAATACCGGAGCATACACCCACGTGGCACGCCGTTGCACAAGGGAGAACTAGAATCGTGGCGCATGCGTCAAGCCACTCGTCACAGATGTTCATTACGCAAGTTTCGACGCAGATAGTCACACTGTTTCATTGTCAATGCGATAGAGGCAGTCCTAATAATACATTTATCGGACTGTTTCTTTTCTGTTCTCGGCTTTGAGGATCAATCTGCATCTTTGGTCTCTGTACTTTCCCATACCTGGTGTGCTATGAAACAGAGGTCTGCACTCGCATCGCTTACAGAGGTCTGCTAAGCGGCCTGATCCCGCTAATGCCCGCACTATGGGCACGATGTTCCCTGTTTGTCGTTTACGTTGCGCTCAATCTGGCCAGCGCAGCACTTGCCACATGACAGGGGGACGCTACAAGCAACGCCCGTACGGGACGCAATGAAAGTGGTGGCGTTCTTTTTTGAGCAGACAGGCCCTTTGTGCCTTTTGAAACCCGTCTTTTAATAGACACCTCGCCCTGACCCGCACAACCTTACACCGCTAGAGAGGCGACCGATGGGGTCCTCACGGTGGGGTGTTGGCCATAGCGTTAATATAGCGAACTCTACAGGAAAAGCTGCGCATAGCGCCCATGCATTGAAATGTTGCCGCTCTGTGCAGGAGCGTAGGCGCGCACGACGAGGCGCGATTCAAGCAACACCGCATAGATAGCACAAGGCTTGTTCACTCCGATCCGTGTCGTCACGCTACTGGCCCGAAATTTCCATTGCCTAGGCTGGCGTGATGAAAGCGGTGACGCCAAAATCACCGCGGCTTACTCGGGAGCATATCCATTAGATTCTGTGGCAGTCGGGCTTGTAGCATGATGTCATGTATGGGAGTGAACAAATCTTCTGCTATCTAGGTGCTGTTGATGCACGCAGGATGCGCAATCAGCGCGATCACGAGCCTCGGTTATTTGGCTAATTAGTCTACTCAATATGGTGACGACATTTAGCTCAGGCGCCTGAGAATGCGTCCCTGCATTAGCTGCAATAGCCCATTCTCAGGTCTGCAATAGCTCAGGCCTGCAATAGCCAATTCACTTTACACGTTCTCCATGCGTAAAGGCTATGTGTAAAAGCTTATTTTTGCATTATGTTTAGATTATCTTATTCGCTACGAATATGACGTAGCAACATGTCGGCATTTTCTGTGGTTGCTATCTTTGTCGCCAAGCTTTGCTTTTAGTGTTAGTATAATAACTCTTTTCATGTTGGTGTCAGCAGGCATGGTAAGCCTGGTATACTTGACCGGTAACTGCCTCACAGATGTATACTTGCCAATCTGCATACAGTTCTGCTATTTGTGCTTTTGGCGCTCAATTTAAATTCACTTCTATTACTCACTTCGAGGGCGTAAGTCCGAATCCCGCCGCTGCCACCAATATTTACACCAATACACCAACGCGCCAGGGTAAAACATATCTTACTTTCTTCAGGCACTTTCATCAGTCTAGTTGGTTGGTTGGTCGGCTTTCCTCTACGAGTGGTTCGTTCCCAGTGTGGGGGATTGACCAAGGATCGGGCGAGTTAGGAAACTAGTCTAGTCTAAAAAGAAACTCATTAGAAATTTTGAATCGATAAAGAAAAAGGTGAAGTTTTAAAAATTAAGATTTAGAAGTTTAGCAAAGAAATCGGCCCGATTCAATTATAGACCTCAGAATAGCTACACCGACATTTCTACGATAATTTCCTACAGAGGAGACTCAAGATAGAATATCGGGAACTATAAGAGTCTTCCGTATGGCTCATCCCAAGCAGCTTCAGTTTCCTCGACTTTCATTGTCTTGCATGACTCACCCTAGTCTTTTCACCTGTAACATAAAAATAATTGACCGTCTTCTCTAACTTGCAGTTACGCAGGGGCGCGTCCGTAATTGAAATCAGTTACGCAGACTCTTGCGTGCTAGCTTGGAATGTGGATGTGCGCTTTGACAACAAAAAGTAGGCCGCGGCAACTTCCTTGGGTAAAGTAATTGCTTCTCTCATACGCGATTGTGTGTTCTTTTTCTCGCTTCTCTCTCTGTTTTTTTTTTATTCTTGTACTTCACTATAGAGCAGCTACGACCTACTTCAAGTAGCACACCAAACGCGAGCTAACTTGTACTTTGACATAACCCCGGGACCGGTTCTAACCAACCGGTAACAAGTGAACTGAACCCATTTCACGAAGCGATCGCTTCAACCACGTCTTTGTGAATCGAGAAGAAGGGTAACGCAAAAGGCAGGTAGTTTGTCTCCACGTGTGCCGGAGATCTAAGGATAACCACGTTACCGCCCGTGTGACTGCTAGGTTAGAGCGAAGCTACGATGCCTGACACCGTCTGTCAACCCTGCTTAACAGGCCTTAGGAGAAAGCATGAGGGCAAGAGCGGTCGGTGAAATGGTCTCTCGATAGGGGAAACAGACGCTGTAGAAACAGCCATACCATGATGGCTACGGAAACGCTAGCGTCTGGGGTGAAAGGCGGGCTCTTGAGTTTTTTCTTCCCGTCGTTATATCTCGAGGATCTTTTTTTGGCTTTTAACTGCATTGTACGCACTAAGCAAAGCGGGAAACCTATCACTCGCTGCTTGCCCTTAACGTATCGCCCCATTTTCTCGGTTACGTTTCTTTTCGCCGTACCGAGAACCGTCTTACGAACCCGAGATCCTGATAGCCTTGCAGGGAAAAAGTGCAAAAGGTAGCCCGGCGTTGCCGAAGAACGGCGTATACAGGAAGGAGACTTTGATGGACGTCCGCGGGAAAACGAGGCGTAAAATGCAGGTAGGGAGCAAACGGCCCGTACTCTGCTCCTTATTCTTCGATGGCAAAAATTGTGACATTGCAAGCAACGACAACATCGTCTCTCGCAGCTGCTTAACGGTTCGGAAGGTTCCCGACTTCCCTCTGGCCAGCGTGGAGGACGGGCTTCCGGGCACCAGTGCTTTCCTTCTTTCATTCTTTCCTTCTCTTCCTTTATTTCTTTCCTTTCTTGCTTTTCATTCTTCTTTCCTTCCTTCTTTAGTTCCTTTTTTCTTTTTCTTTCACTCCTTCTTTCTTTGATTTGTTTCTTTCTTTCTTCCTTCCTTTCTTTCTTTCTTTCTTGCATGACAGCACTTATTTGCCTTGCCTTCTTCGTGGATGATACGAGTGGCCGTCGAGGCGCTAACAACTTTGTGTATCAGCCGAGCCTCGTTTGAAAGGCCATTGCGAGAGGCGTCATTTTTCGAGAATCACCACCCTTAGGCAGGGGGGGGGGGGGCGGGGGGGAGGACTAGAACGAGGATTCTAAGGAAAGCAACAGTGCCGAAGCTACTGTATACGAAAGAAGAATTTTTGACGGCAGCCTAGGCGATGGTGGCATTCGACGATCTGCAGCTGCACTGTGCGTAGATCCTTCGTTTCGCCGCGGGGCGCGTTGTGAACATCGTTGCAATAAACTTGGCTGCAGTTCGAACCTTCTGTCAAATTGTGTGCAAAAAAGCTCGTTGCCTTGTATCACTTAGTCTCTCTTACATTCGCGTATAAAAGTATGTATTCCTTTCTTTTTATTGAACATGCTTAGATTGCTCTCGTGTGAGCGGTAGGGTGCGCGGCCCTTGCAACGAAGTAACCTGAATAACGAAGAATTTTGGAAGTGCCGAGCACTTCGTTATAAAGGTGTTTGATTGTATATACATTAAGTACTTCGAAACACAGCCAGTCTCCAAATTTTTTTATACCACCTCGTACTTCAACAGAAACGAATATTCGAAAATTTACACTAGGGGATTCTCAAGTCAAATACGAATCGAATAGAAAAGATTCTATTGGAATATTCGGCTGCCTCATGTGTTGCTATATTTCAGATATGGTAACCAGCCGTGGTGGCGTACTGGCTAAGGCGTTGCGCTACTATAAGCCTGAGGGCGTGGGATCGAATCCCGGCCGTGGCGGTGCGGCCGCATTTCGATGGAGGTGAAATGCAGAAACGCCCGCGCATCGGGTGCATGTTAAAGAACCCCAGGTGGTCGAAATCCATCCGGGGTCCCTCACTACCGCGTGCCTCATAATGAAATAGTGGTTTCTCAACGTAAAACTCTACACTTTAATTTTCTTTTCACATGTCGCAGGAAATTGCACCATGTTCTTCCTACACGCACGATCAAGTCAAACAGCAAATCGTGGTACCGAAAAAAAAAATTCAGGAGCAATTCCACCCTGTTAAGGTGGTTGACCAGCGATGCTGCTATGGTGGTATTTATTATGTTGGTATAGAGTTTTGCTGGTATGTAACTATAAATATAATTATGTATATGTTATTTATGCGAAATACAAAGAAATGTGAGGCGCGCGCTACGTCACGCACTACCCCATACGTATACGGAGCTACTGCCGAATGTGTTTTACAACGCCGCTCTTAAAGACGCAGCTGTTGTTGACGCTGCTGCGACGGAGCGCCGTTTAGACGCAGGTGGCCGTTAAGCCGAGCCTCGACACGAGCTACGATAGGCGTTGACTTCGACGCAGTCCAAAGGAGCACACGCAACACAACATGTTTGTTTGTAATTCGCGATTGAGCATACTTCCTAACTAATCAGCTGAATGAAACTAGGAAAGTCTAGAGGACTATTCTAGTGGATAAGTATGGGGCTATCCGTTTCCCTTCCGGTAGAAGCCCATGTATTGACACCAGATGGGAATTCCACAATATTTGCAACTTCACTGTGAACTATGCAGTTACGAAAAGTAAATGAAACTCGGCGTGATGTCAGAGTCGTCCTAGCGGCTAATTGTAATATAATTTGTTTCGGGATAGTTTCGTTAAAACAAGAGTTGCAGCCGTTTTCTGTAGCCATACTCCCGCCGTAGATGCCCATGTATTGACAGCAGACGGGAATTCTGCAACGTTTACAACTTCACTGTGAACTAATTATGACAAGTAAATGAAACTTTGTGTAATACAGAGACGTCTTAGTGGCCAATTTCAGTGAGACATTTTCTCAAGATACGTACATTAGATGGAGAGCTACAGAGCATTCGGGAGAAAGTTGGCTTTGCCGCTAGGCGTTTTCTGTTCACCGCCACGTTTTCTCCGGAGGGTAGCCATATACAGCTTCGCTGTAAAGGTTATGCTGTAGAAGACTGGTGTCAGCCCCTATTCAAATGACCATGCACCCCACTATCACATCACTGATTGTGCCAGTAGCAGGGCAACACTGCCTGTTGAAACTGAAAAAAAAAAGTTTTTGTTTTCCCCTTCAGCTTCAGTAGTGATTAGGCCCAATCAACGTATCCATGCCTTAGAAACCGGACGCCCTTTAAGAAGTGCCGTCTTGTTACGTTCCTACTAAGAATAGATCGTGTCCGCAATTTCTTTTCTCGATTGAAATAGCCGTTTTTCAGCTGTCATTCGTTCCAGCGGCTGTGACTAAATGAAAACGAATGCTTATGATCAAAGCGCCTCTGTCTACGTCGTGTCAGTCCGTGATATTAATCCGTAGCTTTTGTAACAGTCGTTGCTTTTGCCCGTTGTACCAGGACCATTACAGTGCGCAAATGCTGCCTTTGCGTTTCACGTACCATCGCTTTTCACAAGCCCATTTGGATACTTCTGCAAGGTCGCCTGATTTCATTCATCGCATACACTTCCAGTGTTTTGTGAGCGATGCGAGTGCATGATTGTTAAGCAATCCTTTTAAATATGGTATCGGTGCTTTCGTCAGCGCGAACACGGCCGCTGAATTGAGAAAGCAGTCGGCCTCGTTGCGTGGGACAAATTAACTTTATAATAATGATTTCGCAACGAGCGTAATGATCTTTATTTTATGTGCTAGTAATGGCCTCTGAAAGGCTGAGACAAAAAGCGCCCTCACTCGTTGAAAGCGAACAGAGAGGTCCCTTCAATTGCCGAGTTGAAAAGCTTGGTCGAGGGGCGGTCCTTACTTTTTCGGTGCGGGAAATGGCTTCGGGGAGCCCTTTTGTCTCCCACGAGAGCACGCGCAGCTCGAAATAAGCAGAGGACCGGCGCAGGCACGCATCGCGCCATTGTTAGGACGTATTCACGGCGCTTTTCCATTGCAAGCGTCAGTAAAAAGCGTACAGCGTTGTAGAGGCTGGAGCCAATCAGGAGTGCCAGCTTGCCCACCGTGCCACTGTATCGCTCCGCGGCGTACAGCATCGTCTGCGACAGAGTCCTCTGCTAGCTAGCGTCACCCAATCAGGAGTGCGAGCTTATTTGCCCACTGAACGACTGTATCACTCCGCGGCAAAAACATCGTCTGCGACAGTGTCGTCTGCTAGCTAGCGTTACCCAATCACGAGTGCGAACGTACACACCGGAGCATTGCATTCCTCCGCGGTTTACAGCACCGTCGCCTGGCTCGTGTCTACCATGGGGGATTTAAAACAAAGTGAACAAAATAAAACCGTCTTAAGGTCAACCAATCATCAGCAAAAGCTTGCAAGGCGCAGTGTAGTGTGCCTCCCCAGTAGCATGTGTCGAAACAAGAGTGTACTAGGCAGCCGTATCCTAGTACACTCTAGTAATAGTAGTGGAGCATTCTATTCGTCTGCGGCGTACTACATCGTCTGCGATTCAAGAATAGTCTCTGTCCTCTCCTAGCGCCATATATACATGACACAAGCGACAAGAAAGAAAGGATGACAAAGTACTTTTATCAGTGTTGTTGTAGTAGGAAGAATAATACCTTGCATGTGTTTATTTTCGCTAGCCACTCTTATTAGGCAGTTGGCGAAGCCCTCTATGTTCCTTAGACCTTGTCACACCTGTCGCGCAGGTAAATTACATAGAAGCGATAGATAAGCCTAAATTCTCAGCGCGGTCTTCAAGTTTTCTCTGTCCATTTCTTGAGATCGATAAGACACATTATTATTCGGAAGAAATGTTAGAGTTAACGCTCATGTTGTTAAATTTTGTGTTCAAAGCGCGGTATAGTGACAACTTCAGCGTTGATGCCACAGGTTTCAGAGCATTTTCGTCCATTTAAGCCGTTTTTACTGAGAGTTGTCAGGGACTTCATATGTGTTTCTATTGGCTCGTGGATTCAATCCGGTTTTTCTTAGTTGATTAATATTTAACTACCCCCCCAACAGGCACTGTCAAAGGTCATGTCATGGGCAGTTAGTGCGGAACATTTTTTTAGCGCGACTTTTCGACTCAAATTAGTCTTTTTTTTCATTTTGTGTAGCTTACCAAGTCTCTTTCTGCACTTCCCCCCTTCCATCTAACTCCGTGTTAGACAACTCTCCCGATTCCACAAGTGTAATCCACCAATCAAGCTGTTTAGTGCCCCTCTACAAATGTATCAGATGATTCGTTAGGGGAACCTCATTGCTTTCACACACCTGTATAGAGAATAGGTCACTTTCGCTGTGTACTATCTTTTGGCGCGCGAAAAAGTTATTCAGAACCGCAGTACTGGTGTCGAGCCCGCGTTCCAGTCGCAAAGCACGTCACACTCACGCCCTGATTGTATCAGCAGCAGGACACTACTTGGTGAAAAATAAAACCTCTTTCTATACCCACTAGCTTCGGTAACTATTTGACGAAAGACAATAACGTGTTTTCATAAAGAGCGAAACAGCGACGCTAATATATATTCGCATAGAGACGAAATCAATGTTGATGGGATGAGAACTGGCGTGGAATAAGAAACATTGGTTGACGCACCTGCAAGTAATATTTTGTTTAGAAAGACAACTTGCATACGCCCACCACGTCGCCATTTTGCGCCTTTGTGAATGCATTCTTCTGCAACGCTATCAAAATACTTTCTGACATCTAAAAGTTCCTAAACGTGTTGTTTCTGATCATAAATGTCAACCTTGTTTTCATATTCACCTTGAAAGGTTACCTTTATGTTGCGCAGATGTCAGAGAGACTCGGCACTACACTGTCTGACTCGCACTGTAGTCGGCGCGCGGCAGCCTCCTCAAGCGTGCATGGTTTTATCGAGATAGACTTGGGCCATCGAACATTCGCAACAAAAGATGTTCCAAATGAACTGATCCGGAAGCCTTTTTAAGGCAAGCACGCACCAATTCCTCGTACGATTTGAAAGAATCGCAGCTGTCCTTATTCTCGGTAGTCTCGCACTTGGTCCGTGAACGTGCTTTTGCTTGCATATCGCCGCGCCGCAGGGCGAGTGGAAATATGTTATATATATTTTTTTTCTTTTTGCCATACGCGATTTTGAGGACAGCGCCTCCATTTTATTCGGTCGGAAGAGCCCTGCGTTCATTGTTAACGTCTTCGTGCGACGGTAGCTTAACCGATGAATTGAGTCAAGTTAGAATGACTCGAGTGAATGGTTCGGAGACGGAAGAATGGATGCGATTGAGGCCCGGCAAAAATGAAAAGAAAGAAAACGTGAGAAAAATGTTTATGCTTTCATACGCCTACACATCGTTATTGCATTGCACTCCAGAAAAACCCTGTCAAAGTTAGCAGCATCTATGGTTTTCAAAGACGTAACGGGCTTTCTGAGTTGTGAATGGGACAAGAACGACGAGACGGAATTGGCAGTGGCACATGGTCGAGTCCATGATCGGAAGGCGGTATTGCGTAGGTTTCCCGTTGTTATGTATATTATAAGAAACACCCGGGAAGTGATGTCGCCAATGTAAGGATTAAAATCGGAATACGTCGCAAGTTGTTGAAGGGGGGTATGTGGGGAACGCAGAGAGCAGTAGTTTTTTTGTGGAAGCCATAGAACTTGGCGAGGGAGCCTTATGATTTAATACTTAGCGTGGCAGTAGACGTTCGCGTGCATGCATAATTGAGCAGGTGAGGCAATCGTACGATTCAAAAGTGGTAGGACGCTTAAAAGGATCCAATATTTGAAACCCAGATCCTTTTACAAGTGCGCCCAGGTGACGGCAAATAACCGCCTTGACTTTTGAAGTGAGCCCTTCTTCAAAAGCCTGAATGCCAAAGTTAGAGTCGGTGACCGATCGCACCTGTGTATCCTGATTATAACTGCGTGCTTAATGATGTTGTAGACGTGAGCTTGTGTTGCGTATACCTATCTTGGTCTTTGGCTGCACTCTAAATTTCGTTAATATAATGCAATGCCAAGCAAGCCACGTATCTATCCTATTCCCATTGTCTCAGACTTTATGCGAGCAGGATTATAGCAAATTAAATGCTCTCTAGGTTTCATCGTAGTAGATAAATTGACGCAAATGCAATGCCCTTTTTTTAGCAGGAGTTGCCAGTTAGCCCGGCCTATTTTGTCGTCTGCCTGCCACGTGCTAAACCTGGCCAGCCAATAAATAGTAACTTCGAGGGCAATATTAGTCACGCTTTCCCAAGTTCAGCTGGCAACGTTGACGGTCAGATTCTGCACAGCTTCCTGCTACTGATGGGAACACGCTTCAACTGAAGCCGGCGCTGAATCCAACAGCAAAAATTTTTGACAGCTGGCATGAACAAAAATTGACTTCGCATAATGAAAACTGTAAAAGTGCCAGTACTAGGAGACATTCAATTGGCGTCAGGCACTGCCATGGTGCCACAAGACGGCTGTATCTGGTGCGTTTCCAAGACAGGCATGACTCTGTGTTTCACAACTCTGGAAAAACGCGACTGCTTTCTTTTCTTACTGCTTTTTTTTGTTGCTCTCTGCACATACATTCTAGTGGTGGTCCCATGGCAAATCGCAAAAGAAAAATTACCTTTAATCGAGACCGGCTTACCCTGGATAACTACTAGACAAAAGTCCTTGGTTTGCGTTGAAAGCAAGCGTACACTCACCCACAAAAAGATGAAGATAGGGGACATCTTGGTAAAGAATAGAAGCGAACGAAAAACCTTAGCGCGGCAAATGACATGCTATTCATTCGTATTACTGTCGCCACTTGGTTCAGACGAAATTTTATTCCACCGGACTATAAGGGATTACAAGACCCGGCAACAGACGCGCCAAGAGATGAGTGCTTATGGAGTGTGGTGTCCCGTCACATTTCAACCTTGTTATGATTGCGAATCGACACGATTTTTTCTCACACAAACCTGTCATCGTAATCATATTCCTCGAGAATTCACTGTCACGCCTGGCGTTATTTCTTCGTCGCCCTTTTTCTCGCGTTCTTGCGCTTCTTCTTGGTGGTCGTCGGTCTTCGTTTTTCGCAATTAATGAATGCCCTGTCCTTCATACGTTTCACTTACGAGTGTTTTGACAGCGCGTCTCGGTAACGCTAAGACTGCTTTTTGACACCAACGAGCAAAAGCGGTGTTGTGGAGAAGTAACCGTCGTCCGGGATGGTTTATCTTACTCAGTGTCCCTTGCAAGGATGAACTCTTTATGGAAATCATTTTTTTTATATCTCGCCATGAACGTTTCACTCTAAAAACAATTATGTTTTATCAAGCTTTCCCCTTTGCTGGAGGTATTTCACTCCGCTTTTTCTAGAATTGTCGAGCTCCCATGGGTGGTACGTCTACAGGGCTTGAGTCCAATCAAAACGCACGTACGCTTTTAGGGCTAATGAATACGCTGAAAAGAAGGTAAACACTGGACGGGCACTCCCGGCCCCAAGAAGAGGGTCACCAGCGCTTTCTTTATTTGTAGGGTACGCAGCTTTCAACGGTTTCTTTAGCGACATTGTTAAACCTTGATGAAATTTGTTACGAGAATTTGCTCTTGTATAGCCAACTGCATGCTGCCCTTCTATAACGAGTTTTGTGTGCAAAGCTTCTCAAATAATAAGGACGTGCATCTTATTCGGAAGTGTTCACTGATACCCTCATTTTCAACACTTGCTGCTTTTATTTCACGCGAAGCACCTATAGAAATGGAAAATGTCGAAATATCGAAGCGTAAATTTTGAACTTATAAGTAAACTTGCTGTTTGAGGCAGGGAATTCGTACGACCACTACTCTCTCTCTCTCTCTCTCTCTCTCTCTCTCTCTCTCTCTCTCTCTCACACACACACACACACACACACACACACACACACACACACACACACACACACACACACACACACACACACACACACACACACATGGCTAAGAATGTACACGCGTTTGTTCCATATATCTCAACAACGAAGATATGCGGTTGCGCATTTTTTTCGTGAAAGTAATCCTGAAAGCAGTGTAGAACAAAATGTTGCCGTAAACGGCGCGCATGTCTCGTGTCAAGGGTAATGGAAAATCAACGCAGCGTTTAAAAAAAATTAAGGCAAGCACTATTCGCACACAAATTACGAAAGACCGTAATTTCCTGAGCACCGCGCTCCGAAAAGCACAACGTTTATGCTAATTCGTTTCTTATTGCCTGAGAATTGTCGCTCCATTCGTTGTCTTCGCCGTCCCTGAATTCAAATTGAATTCCCGCCAGACGAGGGTAATTCCGCGAGAACAAAGACACGCGCTCGCGCGAAATTTCCCTCCACCTCGACGCCTTCGCTTTGCCATTGCGGTATGCTAACGAGTACAAATGTTTCCGCGCACTTTCCGGAACTTTCGCATTCCAATGTGTCCTCTCTCCTCTGTTTGCTGTTTTGTTATTTCTATCTGTCGGTTCTGTTACTTCGTTATTTCCTGAAATCTTTTCTTTTTAACCTCGTGTAGCCCACAAAGCATTTCAACTCCGTCGAAACGCACTTTTTCTCACTTTATTTCTGTTTTCTTCTTCTAAAAGGGCGCTGCTCTTGCAGATGCCAGCTGGCTCCAAAAATTACGAATTTAGGGTGTAGGAACGTTCGAACGTTCTTATACGAATGTCATGAATTTCGCCGTCTCATTTGAGAAGTATTATTGAACGTTTCTGAATATTTGCAAATGGCGCAACATAGCACATGCGTGTGACTTATCAGAGCCGCATGGGCGAGTTTGACGCAGGTGGCGCCTGTGTAGTGGAAGCTTCAAATGCCAAGCTGCTGTTAACCCTTTCAGACGCCACTTTATCCTGTTGATTGAAAACTTGCTTTCACTACATGTCTTGGATCTTCAGAATCATAGAAAGTGTACAGCTGCAGAAAAGATTAAGAATTTTCAATTGTTTAGCGCGTTTTGTCAAGTTTACAAAATTTCGACTCCATACAACATACTGACACCACATACGACATACTGACACATTGTAAAAACACCCAGCCGTCTACCTTCCCACCCATTTTGCTAAAACATTCTGCACATTATTCAAAATTGCAGCACAGTTCCAATAGTAAGTAGTTCAAGATGCATGAAAAATTCATCAGTGCTTTTGCCATTGATACACTATCCTGCTGTGAACAGTTGTGCAGACAGCGTCTCAAAGGGTGACCAACTGTGCCGTGACATACTCTGTGGCCCCGAGAGGCGTTGCTGTTATCGGAATCCCTGTTTCGAGCAAAACGTTACATTATCCTGAGCATTCGAGCTGAGGAACCCAAGTAATTCGTGAGCACCGCGATGTTTGCACATCCATCTGCGGTTATAGGCTATTTGATTCTTTGATCGTGGATCGGAAGTTGAGACGCATAGCTGGAACGGTAGTGCAACGAACATGATCCCGCACACAGGATAATGCGTGAAACAACTGGTTTAATTCACATTCAGAAAGAAATACATGCAGGATACGTGTCCACGGAAAGTGAGAAATCAACATGTATGAAAATGATGTTAGTCAAGCGTGTCCATTCACAACCAGGCCGGTTTGCCGGTTTTATGAATGAGCATGCGTGTTACGCATGTTTTACCTCAAAAATGGCTTTTGTCGAGGTCGCCTGCAGAGTTCAGGATGCAACTGAAATTACGTCATCGCCTGACCTGACGGCACCTGGCCTGCTAGGTCAGCCCGCTTCAGGCTGAGTGGGTAGCCGTTTGCTTCCCTTAGGAGAAGGGAATGGTGTTGTGGACTTGCGCTGCGCTTTATCTCACCTCGGCAGCAAAGATTATGCGTTATCTCGGTGGTCTTTGAGAGATTTTCGGTATTGATGGATGATGACCTAGCCTATGGTCACACTCAGGTAGTCACAACCAGTCACTCTTTTCGCCTCCCCTGCCTTTTTCCTGTGGTTGTTTTTTTTTTTAATGTGCAACTTGGTTATTCAAAGCACTGCGCCAAGTAGCCCAGGAATAAGTTCTAAACTCAGGGAGCTCGTGACGTCACTGCAACAAAACGGTGACGCCATCTGTTACCGCTATGGCAATGCAAGGCGAAACACGGCGCTCGGGGATAGATGGCGACGCTGTTCCGTTGCAGAAAGATCGGCATCTTTTGAACCATGTCGCCACATGCGACACGCACTTGCCATTGTATTCGACTAGATGTTGCTTCAGGCAGGATACAACCTCCCCGCGCTTGTGTATTAACACTCGGACGCGTCAGATTGGTTCTAAAAACATTTCGTTGCTCCTTAAGGAATCGTGTATGCGTGAGCTCCTCGCAGTTAAACTTTATGCTTCCGTGACGTGCCTGACAATCCTGCATGCCTCCGTCAGGAGCGATGGCTGCATCGACTGCACAGATTTCAACAGAGGTTACAGCTTCAGCGGTAAACTATTTGGTTCTGAAATCAAACAGTCCTATTTATGTTCCTTTGTTACTTTTCACTGACACGTGTTCATATATTTTGACTTTTTAATCTCACTAAAACAGTTGTCAGTTCGCGCTTCATCCTGTGTATGTATGATGCCGTTTCTTCGTTTTGTGTCTTGCAAATATGCAGCGCAACGGCTCATCCGTTAGGGAAGGGGTAAAGGACGTCGACTGTATGCAAATAGCGTCGATGCAGCGCTTTCACTAGCTCGCTCTCATTACAACGTAATTCAAGTTCAAAGAAACGCCACGTTTCTTTTTTATTCATTTAAAGCACCCTCTCGTCTAGGCGCCGAACTTATCTCTGATCCTGAAAGAAACCATCTATTCGTGCTTTGAAACTTTCGTTTCGCTCTTTGGGCTTCTCAGATCCCGTACTTCCTAATCACTATTTGATCTACCACGACTCCGCTAGGTGCCGCTTACGAGCGTTTTCGTACGATTTATACGAAAAGTTCGTAGTGAACTTCAAACTGGGAACTCTGTGAAACAAGATTGCAGTGCACTTCAAACAAGGTTGGTCTGGACTGGAGCCGTATAATCGCTGGAAAATGGGACCCAGCTCGGCATAGGTGACGTGAACGAGTCCGCTCCGGCGAGTCCTTTGTGCATAACGTGGCAAGGCTATATGCCGAAGAACAAACTTTGCAAATGCGCGGAACCAGGAAGTCGCATTTGCATTTCGGCGCGCACACTGTCAAAGTAGCGCGGCCTGATGGGTTCGACAGTATTGAATTGCGCAGAATAAATGCGCCATGGAAACGGGCGAGTACTTCATTTGCGGCCCTCTAAAATCTACAGTGAGAAACATTGATTTCATTGCACCAACCTTTCTCCTCTAACTGTTTAATTGACAAAGGGTACATCTTCAAAGCTGATAGGTTGTACTGTTACAGTATGAACAGCCTATATTGGAGATCAAACGTTGAAGCGGGCTTTATGAATGCTTATGTACCTAAACTGTCATAGTCTAAGTGAGTTTTTATATCGCCGACCGCTTTAACATAGCAAGATACACCTCCATCAAATTTGGATCATCTAAGCATATAGCGAAAACAATTTCTTAATGAACACATCACTCACTAATAGAAAGTTTTAGAATAGGGGCCCCAATAGTTTGGGGTCCCAAAAAGCTTTGCGAGTGTTAGCGTTGGGGCACGCAGGAGGGAAGAGCTTTAGAATAGGGCTTTGCGTTTGCGGATAGCGTCTTACGCTGACAGCGCCACTACGGCGTCAAAGGCAAGCTATTAGAAATAAATAAAATATGTCATTTTATGATAAGTAGAGTAATTTTGATTTTCGTGTTTTAGTGTTTAACTACAACTTAGAGGTTATTCTATTAATAGCAAACAATTAGTTGTGCTTAGTTTTGTGTAACCAACTTTACGTGCCTTCACCAGCCAAGCTAAACCGTATTAGGCCTATGAGCCATGAAACCCACAATCAAAATCGGAATCAGCGTGGTCTTATGAATCAATTTTCGTAACACACGCTAGTTAAGAGAAAGCGATAACCGCAGTCACTTCTCGTAGCTTGCGAACTTCACGTGTTACCACAAGTCGAGCACAGTTAGAGCTGCCGCTTCGATGGGTGCCGCCATGTTTGTTTACGCAAAACTTTTGGGCCAGCTTTTGGGGCTCCCGCTAAATCTGTGAAATAGCGTGCCCGACGCAAAACTCAAACGCAGTTTGTGTCTCGCGCATGCGCAGTGGCTTCGACGCTATTTCTTTGGGGCCCCAAACATTTGGGGCCCCTATTCTAAAATTCTCCAATAAAGAAAAAAACACAGCGAACTTTCGTCATAGCAGAACACGTTAATAACACGGGCCGCAGGATAAACTGGGACAATGCTAGGTACATTTTCAGGAAAGAAAACATAAACTGTGAGGAAGACTTGAATCGTCGGTTATATAAATCACAGCAAGGAAACATAAATTTGTACGTGTACACTGGAACCTTGCAGCGAAGCGTACGTCAGTGAATCTTACAATATTTCACGATTATGAACATACGATCGTTACTGACCACAAAGCATCGATGCAGGTGGATGTATTTGACATTGGTTGATGACCTCCATTTTACTAATATTACTTTTACCTGACCGAATGGTGTTCCGTAGAAGTTCAGTATTGTTTCCTGGCAGGCTAACTTGTGATGCGTTCTCCGTAGCAGGGTAACAACGCATATGCATGTAGGAACAAAAAAGCCAAGGGACAGGGCAGAGTGCTGACTTCAGAATTCTGTTCCTTCTTGTCCTTTTCTTCCGCGTTTCTGTATGCTGTAAAACATGAGTTAAAGCGCGAGAAGAATTAGGACAACAGAAGGGAACGAATACACAGCGCTACTAACTGACATTTTATTGCACATGGTTACCAAATATATACCACATGGTACATATGCTTTGAAGTTCTCCTTTTGCTTGTCGTCTTGAATTTCCGTCTCCCGCCTTCGCCGTGTATTTACATCCTTTATATGTGGCATAGATGGGGCATAGATGGGGCATACGTGGGGCATACGTGGGGCATACGTGGGGCATATGTGGGGCATATATGTGGCATATATGTGGTACATATGTGGCATATATGTGGTATATGTGTGGTATATGGTTTAGTATCAATCCAAACGATAATAAATTTGAGCGAATTCGTCGAAGTGCTAGATGAAGAAGAGGGAGCTTGACGAAAATTTTTTGATAAGGATGTCTACCTATTGTTGTCATTGACATGGTTTCAATACTTGTAGCACTTACTCATGGGAGGTATTGGCCACGTAGATCATGCTTCTGCCTACTGTTATCGTTTTTGTCTTCACGCTTGATACTTCAAGCCAGTGAATTTGGTTTAGAAAACATGAGCGATAGAATCGTTATCCTTTTTTTTTTGTAGCACAAGACATAGACTGCCTTTCATAAAGCTCCACTATTTATGGTGTTTTTCACACTTATACGGTACGTGATATAACACTACACATAACACCATGACACTGTTTTGTTGTGTACAATATTGTAAACTTCTCTAGTGTTGCACTGGCAAAACTTTGCCAGGTAATTGTATACGTTCTGCACTCCAAATAGAGTGTGATCATCATTATCATAGTAATTTATTATTGCTTCATTTATGTGCTTCCCTTTATGCTGTTTGCTTAATGCATGTTCCCGCGCCCTGTCTAGGTGCCATCGTGAATATGTTTTCCGTCTTCCTTATGTCTGCATTGTCTCTGATTTTCAGGTAAACTGGAGTTAGAGGCCCTACAAGTGGACATTTCCACAGTTACTGTTTTTTTTTTGGCGCCCTGGTATATTCCCGAAAAGTTCCTGCGGATGGCATAAGGTTCCACTTGATTTGGTTATCTCGCGCAGTGTCCGTGGAGTGCGAGCCGCACGTGATGAGAGCCCGTGTGCGGAGCAACATGGTGTTCAAAGGCAAGGTCTACACCCGGGGCAGACCCTCCACCTGCTCTCAAGACATCAGCAGCAGCATGGACTTCACGCTGCCGATCCAGCTGGCCGGATCAGATTGCGGCACCGTCAGCAAGGTTTGCACGAAGGACTTCGTTTCCACTGTTACCGCGGCTTTCGAGCGTGTGTCGTCATCATTTTTTTTTAATTTTCTGCCGCGATAACTCTCAGCACTCACGCCGAGGCGCTGATGCGGAGAGGTCTAAGCGAGGTGACGATGTCGCAGGAACGTTTGGGTGGGTCATCAGTGGGCGAACGCGTGAAGCGTTTATTTGGGTCTTTGGCCTCGAGCCAACGTCTTCGTCAGTGCACTGACGAAGGCGAGTCCCTTCTTCGAAAAGTTGGCTTAGAAGAACCTGTTCTGGAGTGCTCGGTTCATTTATACCACGTGCCCTGGACGACCTCTAAGAGAACTGCTGCTCCTGGCGCGCAGCATGGTCCGAGCTCTGGCGTATGTCTCCAGAACGCCCGGCCGTTTGAGCTGGCATTGGTTAGCCGGAGGAAATACTTAAAGACCACTTGACCGTGGTGTTGAAGACCACTGCCAATACCGAGACCTCAGGTCCTCCACGATTGGTACCCAACGTAGGTCGCGCCACGTTTGACCAGCACGAGACCTGCCGGCCGGTGATTTGTGGCCGCGACCATCCCCTCAATACTGAAAGCAAGAAGCGTAACGATAACGTGACGGACACAAGAACGGTTACGGGAGCGTTTGAACTGCCACCATTACTGTGTTGCTCATGTCAACAGTACACAGTTAACGGTACACGGTGCAGGAAGGCCCGAGTTTTGCAATGTTCGGGATCTCCGCGACCTCTGGCTACGTCCTCAGACGAATGAGCTAGTGGTGTCAAGACATTAAACTCAGACCTTCGGCTTGCGTCTAGTTTCATTGGTTTATCTATAGATTCACCCTAGGGTCATCGTCACTTGTGCATTGCCTCATGGGCCGCCGAAAGAGGATGATTTACGTGGTCAAACCGTAAGTGCCTTCTTTAATTTCTTTATCGTTCCACCCACTGCGTTACCTGTGCAAGTAATTTATCAAAAAAAAAACACGTTATCTTTTAACGCGTTCGAAAGAAAGAATAGGGTTGGCTTGAGTGTGCCACGTATGCACTGTTCCCATTCCACGGTGGATGGACAGATAATGTTCGAAATAACAGATAGGCCCGGGACGTGCCCGCGGGAAAGGCGGGGCAAGCGGCTTGCATCGAGTGCGTAGATAGATAGTTGGGCAGTCATGATATTGCAATGTTGAGATATTGCGTTGGTAAGAATAAGCGGCGCTGGCACTTAACAGTACCCAGTCTTCTGAGTTTGAAACGAGAAAGCAACGTGTGCGGGGTGCACTTCTGTTCAAATATGCGGCTTTATATCGATATCTTATATCCGACTGCTCTCGCGCATTCCGCGCTATCTTTGTTCATTGACTACCGTCGGCCAGACTCAAGCGAGCGATAGACGCGGAGCATCCTGTATACGACCCCAAGCCAAAGGCTCCAAGCCTAGGCCTTTTACGTTCTCCCACTTGTGATCGATGTGGAGATGTGTTCGTTAGGGAAATCGATGATCAACGGCTATCGCTTTCTTTCCTTTTTTTCCCTCTAAGATTGCCTTTACGATGAGCCTACCTGAGCTATACTGAACGTGGCTTCGAATAGGGAACTACATTTCCCCTGCGAAGTCCCCTTGTGCGCCCGTAAACTTCACTGAGTATCACCTTGTATCCAAGTCGCATTTTACAATTCTGAAAGCCAACATTTCCGGAAGGCTTTTCTTCTGTTCGCTCCATGTACGCATGTATGAATGCGTTGCCACGCATTGCAGTGAAAAATTCGGCAGCATGTTACAGTCCTGCAACACGTGAAGGCCAAAGCCTGCCGCACACATGGTAGTGTATTAAGTTATACGATCGGATGGGTCATACCTCTTGCAACACGTAACGAGCCGCAGTGTGAAGTAAACGTATGTCGCTGTAGGTCGACCTCCTCAACGACACATGCGAGCACCTAATGCACTACTGAAAGGTCCTTTCTTTCTTATTGTCTTTTTTTCTTCCTTTCTTTCTTTCGTTGCTTCATTCATATTCATCCATTGCATCTTTCCTTGCTTACGCGTACATGAGCCATTCCTGATGATGATATTTTTCGCATCACTGGACTAGACGCCGACTTTTTCGGGTATGTGCCATTGCAACGAGCCGCTTAAAGCTGTCGCCTTGGAAGTTAAATTCTCAGGTTTTACGTGCTAAAACCACGATAAGATCATGAGGCGCGCCTTAGGGGAGGGAGGGGGGGCTCGGAATTAATTGATCGTTTACAACCTGGGGTTCCTTAACGTGCCCCCTATGCACGGTATGTGGGTGTCTGCATTTCGCCCCCATCGAAATGAGGCCGCCGCGGTTTCAATTTTATCACGCCCTCGAACTTAACAGCCGCAACACGAAAGTCATTACGCCACCAGGGCGGCTTCCATGTATTGTGCCGTGCGAAGAATGTGTTTTCTTCTGATGCAAAAAATTGGATGACGCTTAAGCTTTGAACGCGACGGCGTTCAAAGGCCCCTTACTTCTTTTCGTGCTTGCCGGCAACTGCAGCTTACGTAACCGTAACGTTTACCGGGAAACGCTGGCTGCGGACGCTATGCACGAAGGCGAACGTTTCTGGTAGAAACGCGGCCTCTTGCGTTGGTCGGTCTCCTGTTATTGTTTCGTGCTTTTAATGTTTCACTCTGAGAAGAGGTAACATAAAAGACACGTGCTGTCGATGTTTTTTTTTTCATTACATTTGTTTGTCGGTTCCCGTTGTAAAAATTCCGAGGAATAACTTTGTAAAGAATGAAAGAAGCGGTGTGAGCAACATTGGTGGTAGAGAAGTAGTCGCGCATGCGTGGTTCGTAAATTGGATTCGGTCTGAAACCCGGCACCTCCGGTTACCAAGTCCTCTTCCCTTCTGACAACGGCACCTGATTTTCTGCGACACGAGCTCCTTAACGCTGTCTCGTTAAAACGTGTACTACCTCGCGCATTCAACGCAAACTCCCTGCTTTCCCGACAAGTCTCCGTACATGATTCCTAGTGTGCGCTTGGCCGTGTACAGGGACGTATGCACCATGTTTTTTTATGCGAAGCATATTACGAGGGCTCAACCCAGCTCCTCAGGCGCGGCGGTGACCATGAAATCACGTGACACCGTGACGTCACGACAGAGGAGAAGTGGCTTTGGCTCAACTCTTGCAAGACGGGCTGGGTGGGAATCGAACCAGGGTCTCCGGAGTGTGGGACGGAGACGCTACCACTGAGCCACGAGTACAACGCTTCAAAGCGGTACAAAAGCGCCTCTAGTGAATGCGGTGTTGCCTTAGAAACGCGCTGTTTCTAAGGCGTGCGTCTCTTGCTCAGGCGCACATTTCGTTGCCGCGCCGAACGCTGCTTTGCTCGACGCTCACCGCGTCCAATGCGGGGCGCGTAGTCGCTGCCCTGTAGCCCATTGTCTTACACCCCTTGGCGGGTCGACGGGAACGCTGTCGCGTTCCACTCTTGAAGGCGAAGAAGTAATGCATGAGTTGTTTCTTCGTCTAGCCGAACCAAATATAGCCAAGCAACAGCAGTTCACCAGGCTAAACAGTGGTTCAACAACTAAAATAAAGGCTAGTATGCTTCGCATCCTGGGCTTAACCTTACCTAAGCCACAGCCATTTTTTTTTTTACAGCGCTGTAGTTTGGTAGTTCGTTGCACGTTTTCTGTGTGGACATTTGTTTGCCGACTGCATAATTCTGTACTTCACAATCTCCGCATTACTTTTCGCATACCCCTCTCTGACTTGGGACGAAGTTTCTTAGCAATCCCGTCAACGCATCAGGCTTCATAGCTTCCCTAGAGCACTCGTTCTCGTACTTCACACACATAAAAACTCGCATAAAGCTAGCCTTCATGAACCCAGAGTAGCCAGCCTTGACAAGCTTCCGAGTGCACCACTACTTGCACGCTGGCTTCATCGAGCTAGGCGCTTGGAGGAAAAAAAAAACGAAGTTGGTATTCCGCCTAAAAGGAAATCGTGATTTTTCGTGCGTGTAGAGTGTATATGAGAGTGCCCGTGTTGCTTCCATATGCAAAATCCGTTTGCAACGACAATACAGAGCAGAAACCGCTCTCCACGTCCAAGGTTTCACATTTATCAAAGCGAATGGCCGTGCATGGAACTTACCCCTACGGCAGGATGCTTCGTAAAGTGCAAGAAGAATGGAGTCCGGAGGCCAAAAAAGGGGGAAAAAAAGAAAAAGAGATGGAGCGCGCGTACAACGTTGCGCATGAAGAGGGGAACGTGTTTAATCCTCAACCCCGCTCCGCGCATGACTCGATGCAGTCAATGTTCACGTGCCCGCGAAAGAGAAAACGAGCCATTGCGAAGTCAGTAACGCCTCCTTTCAACACATTTGTGCTGGGCGGTGGCGACGCCGTTATGTCTCGCCTGGTTTCACTTTTCTTCTTCCTTTCCTACATTTCTTTTTCTTCCTTTCTTTCTTTCTTTCTTTCTTTCTTTCTTTCTTTCTTTCTTTCTTTCTTTCTTTCTTTCTTTCTTTTCTTTTCTTCCGCGCCACCAAGCGCGCAAATTGCATCTGCCCGTAGTCATCCATCACAACTTCCAAACTCGGCAAGAAGAACGTCTGGACCGAGCGGACTGCCCGTGTTCCCCACGATTCAGTCTTTCTTTCTTTCTTTCTTTCTTTCTTTCTTTCTTTCTTTCTTTCTTTCTTTCTTTCTTTCTTTCTTTCTTTCTTTCTTTCTTTCTTTCTTTCCCTCCTTCTGTCTTTCTTTCTGTCTCTCTCTTCTCTCTTCCTTTCTTCTCGTCGTCGTCTCGTACGTGCCGGAGCATGTATGGCCATAGATGCGATTGCGAGCCGCATACTTCTCCGCACGGCTTGCGTCTGCCGCGCCAATCTGTGTTCCCGCGACCGAGAAACATCGACATGCTTCTCCTCCTTCTGCTGCTTTTACTCTGGGCCCTGCAGTGCCAACGGTATTCGTTCGCTGCCTGTACCGCTTCGCGGTTGTGTGAACCCGCATTGGGCGCGGGCGATGCGGCCTTGCTTCGCGCGTCTTCTTCTTGTGGCGTTTTTCTCCGCGTCGCACTTTTGCTGCGACTTCGTCGCTTCGAACCGCCAGTGTTCATGCGTTCTTCGATTCGATCGCCCGCGCCATATATGTCCTTTTGCTTCTCTGTCATTGCTCAACTACAGGCGAAGTGCAAAAGCATTTGGGGTGGCGAAAGTGAGTGGGAGGGGTGGGGGAGGGGGAGGCTGTCACGGCGAGGTTGGGCGTTTGGTGAGGAGGTCGAAGAGGCTGGTGCTGTTTTCTCACGTGCGTGGCAGTGTTGTGACGTGAGCTGCTTGGCATTCAAACGAAGACGGATCTTTCCGGGATTTCCGCGCCGAAGCCAAAAGCAAGCCAGCGTAGAATTCATTGTCGTTTCCTGTGGCAGCGTGCTCACCTTTATCCACTCTTTCTTGCTTTTTTTTGTTTTTTCAGCCTTGTGCTCCTCTCTTCTTCTTCTTTTGTTTCTTTAGTGGAAGTCGAGGGATGTGGTGAACTCGTCCGCTGCGCTGGTGAGGCGATCGGGGCAGTAAAAGTGGGCTATCGGAAAGAAAGAGAGAGAGAGAAAGCTAGAGAGGTTTGGATTTGCCTGAAATACGCTGGTCCAGAGCTCCTTAAAACTTTGATGGACGAGAGCTTTCCCGGTGCCATGGAAGCATTGGTTTTACTTATTCGTTCTGTTTTACATTTTCTTTATTATTATTTTTTTCTGTATAACGTGACATCACGAAGAGTGCCTGTGGCAACCGCTCCTGCACCTTCGGCTGGCAGCTTACGGTCGAAAAACAAAAACAATTTGATGAAAAAAATTTTACCGTACATGGCTTGGCCTGTCAGCTTTCGGACAAAATGAGTGATAGTTCAGGCACCTCAGTTTTTTTCCACTGTGGTTCTACAGGGCAAGGGTTATGAATATAAACGCAAATGAGGTAGACGTTGGGAAACGTAATTTTGACGTCATCTACGGGTCGAAGTCAAAACGCCGATACGAGCTGACGCTCCCGTAGGTACGCACTTGAGTGCGGCAGGTTTGAACCTGTCAGTTTTGTTGGCAGCCGCGTTCCTCATAATATTGAAACATGAATTACTATTCATGACGGAAAACAGCGCAGTAACATAAAATATGACAAGAAGACATGACTACGCACTGTAGCACCTCGCCTACAGTACGTAGTCCTGTCTTCTCGTTCTTGTGGCTTCAACCGTGGCTTCAGCTGTGGCTTCAGCTGTGCCATCGGCTGTGGCTTCGGTTATGGCGGGGGCTGCCACTTTCGTAGCGCGGGCCAAGCTTCAGTGTCGGTGTTGTGCGGCACGACCTTAGACTCGACTCCGCCAGGCCTAGGGGGCAGAGGAGGAGTTGTCGGTTGTGGCGCGCTCTTCGCGGAGGCATTTGTGTTCTTTGAAGTCCGACGGCGTCGGGAGCGTCGCTTTCTAGCGGCCGCAACAGCTTCCCGACGAGACGAACGAACGGTCTCTCGCCATCTGCTTCAAGACCTCCGGTTCCTTTTTCATTTTGGGCCAGTCCTTTGAGGTATAGCATCATGGGACCCAGTGCAATTGGGGCATTTGAGAACAGTGCTACACAGGAATCTGCAGCGTGCGGTTCTGCGCAGCACGGGCAAACTCTTGTGTTCTTGCACACAGCACTTACGTGCCCCAGCCTGATGCTGTTGCGGCGTCGGAGTAGCCTTGGGATAAATGGTCGTAATGCTCGTTGTCGATCGTGCAAAAGCAGAACTGATGGTCGAATATGTGGCCGGTATTTATGCGCGCATCACAGTACATTCTAGAATGATCGCTCGCACGCGCTTACATTCGGGAATGTACTACAGTCTTCGTGTCTAAAGTGGCCTACCTTGATTTGTGAGGGAAGAGATTGGCCGGTAAAAATTACCTTCACACAGCGGCATTTGCCGAGTCGGGACACGTGAGTTATGGTGAAGCCATCAACGGCTGGCTTCACTAGAATAGGCAAGTCAGCGCTGGAGACGGAGACGTCCACGTCGTAGATGACACGAGCAGTGATGTCACTGTCCAGAGGAATATACGAGCGGACCTTCATGCCGCCAAATTCCGTAAGTTTATTCAGAATCCGCAGCGCAGTCACATGTACAACGTCAATAGCCAAGACATTTTTTCGTGTGTTGACTCTGACGTGCTCACTGCTTCAAGAAGCACCGCGACAGACTGTCTATTGAGTCGCCTTAGGTTGTCGGTAGCGAGTTCTGGTACAAATATAATCGTACTGACTGAAGTATTCCGAGTTGGTCCTACAGTCTACTTAGACCAGGCAGGTAGGTCCTGGTGTTTGTTCCTTTCGCCTTGCGTCCGCACAGGCTGAAAGTTGTCATTGGAGAAATCCTCACTCTTGAGAGAGTAGACACCGGTATCGTCGCGGTCGTTGTCGCTCTGGAAGCCAGTGCGCTTCCTAGACGCAGCCACCGCGTAAGTCGCCATTCCCGGCTGAGGCGCGGCGACGTCAAGTTGCATCCGTGCCGCAACCCATGGCGGCTTCCCCGTGATATACACAGAAATAAGGCGAAAACAGCGGAGCTAGAAGAATATCGCCCTGGCTACCAGTCACTTCGTCTTCGTCCGCCGACCAGGGTCTAGGAATTTTGTTTATCCTAAGTGGACCGTAGTTATGCTTGTCGAGCGTGGTTCAGAGCACTTTTCCTTGTGCGCTGAAACGAATACATTCGCGAAAGAAGTGAGCATTCGTGAATGCTACTCCAAGCCGTAGACGACTAATGAGAGTTAGGTCACGCCGTGATATAAGCTGCGCGGAAGGGACAACTGCATGAAAGGGTCCACGGAACAAAGGCGGCTGGTTTGTTAAGTCAAAATTATTCTCCGGCCTTCGAGCGCGGCGTATATTATAGATACAGCGCATATTTGGCGCGTTAAACACCACGAATCAATCAGTAATCAGCGTTACGTGTAGCGTTCTTTATTGTGCTCGATGTGCTTGCTCTGGTGCTACTTGTTGAGATCTTCACGGTTAATTGTTAAGGTAATAAATTCCCAGCGTGCGTCTTCCCGCAGGCCGAGGGTCACTTTGCCAACGTGTTGGTCATTCAGAGCAACGACCAGGTCGTCACTGCGATGGACAAAGCCATCGGCGTCTCCTGCACTTTCGACGTCGGCAACAAGACGGAATTCGCGTCCGCGAAGGTCTCGTAAGTGCACGAATTTTGTCGATCACATGGTATACAACGTCGGTCCCTTGAAAACGGATCGTAGAAGTTCGATTAGAAGTTAATTAGTTATTTCGCTCGAGCTTCGCTAAGTATGCATTGTTTCCAGTTTTCCAGTTTTTTCGTTCCGGCGACGGGGGCGGGGGGGGGGGGAGATACTGCTGTTTGAACTGAAGCACAAAAATAGCTAGAACGCTGATGTGTTTTGTTTTAGACCCCATTTTTAGACTGCACTATTCCGGGATCGGTGCACGTTTTTTTGGTGGGATAGCTAGGCAGCTAGACAGCTGGAAAGAAAGATATGAGAATGCCGATAATGATGTTCGCCTTAGAAATGGTCACCTGCAGAAAGGAAACGGTGTATGCGTTGCAATATCGCTCTTCTTCGTGCCGCTGCTTTTCCAGGGACCCGAGGCAGACCGACCACAGCCGGGGAAAGCCTCCCCTGCCGGAGTTGTCGCTGCACATCCTCGACATGCGAGGCAACGAGCGCGAGTCAGTGTCGCTCGGCGAGCTGGTGCGCGTGCAAGTGCGCATGTCCGAAGAAGGTGAGCTTTCAGCGGCGGTTTGGCCTCCGAGGTAGAGGGCTCGATCACTTTTGAAACTGCGCCTTGGCTCGCGTCGTGGCTTATTCAAATACGTGTAAAACGCACAAACGCTTTTTTGAGATAACACCCGGACAGATTTTATAGAAATATGTTGCATTTGAGAGACAAAGTTGAATTCTAATGACTGCTGGTTGCAGAATTTAGATTTAGGACCTCAATTTTGTTTAAAAAATCGTCAAATATTCGAAAGTTCGAAAAAATATTACAAGTGCGAAGTTTACGAATTAATAGCTCTGCATCAAGAACAGATATCGCGGTTCTGTAAGCGGCATCCATTAAATCATTCAAAGCGGGCAAAGTCAATTTGTCAATTTGTATCTTTCGTAAATTCGTTAAGCTGTGTACAAGGGTTCAGCGAAGGTTGTATTTCTAGATTACTAAAACTTTTCAGATTCAGGTGTAACATATCAGTTTTGTCCGCTTTAGATGTACTATTAGATGCAATTCACATAAATGGGATATCATTTCTCATTACTCAGTTAGAGTTTTAAACTTGATAGTTTCGTTGTGTAAAAAGATTTTCATTTTTGCCAATCTTTAATAAAACATTGACGCCCTAAATCGAAAATTCTAAACTAACACTCACTAGATTTTAAGTTTTTCTTTTAAACGCAATACACCTCGTCAAAATTCGTGCAGTGATTGACGAGAAAAACGAATTCTCGTTTTACATGCACTTAGATAGGAGCGCCCGAGCTAAAGCTTCCTCTTCACATGAAAATAAAGAAAATAAAGCGTATGGCTGTGAAGAAATCGTTAGAAATGTGATTCTTTAAGGGTACAAGTTTCAGTAACCGGAAAAAAAACCACTGAGCAAATACAAGAAAAACAGACAGGACATCGTTGAAGACGCGGCGAATCAAGCGATTACACAAACACGGAGAATACTGTGCTAAATAAAGGTAAAATAAGTATGAAGTATACTTAAAAGTACGATGTGTGCTGTTTTCTAATCATGTACGATAGTTGTAGGTGTGTGATTTGTTACAAATTGTGGGGTTCTCACCCGTGTTCTTGGGACAAAGGAACGACAACCCAGTAGTGCAGACATTCACAAGGGCATTCATTGCACCTTTTATACACCAATTTATGGCCTGCCGAATTATCGATAGAACATGCCGATAACGATAACCGGATAACGAGCGAATGTGTTCGCCCCATGCTGAACACTAACGCCTGGTCGTTCGCGCCTGCGGTCACGCGAATGGTGGCGCGTTCGAACGATCATGTTAATCCATTCCGGTGTAGGCCTCGCGAGACGATCTCGCAGAAGCATGGATTGGCGCACGCGCGGTACGTCCGCGCCGCTTGTCGATCCGGAGCTAGGGCGGTGGTACAGTGGCTAGAAAGGGGAAGTGTGATTATCCCCGAGCGGCCACTATGGGAGTCGCTGACGCTGCCTAGCGATGCCACCACCAGATGGCGCTCGATCCCGTTTACACGTCGTCGTCGAGTTGACCGCTTTTACAGCGGGTGACTGCGAGTTTCCTACACGTGTTGTCGGAGTTTTTTCAGTCTGCTTGCTAAGATTTTCGTCGAAGTTTGTGCGAATGACGCACAATGAGCCGCCGTCAAAGCCATTGTTTTGTGCCCGGATGCACGATTGGTTACAAGTCATGCAAGAACAAGTTTTTATTGTTCGGAGTCCCGAAGGAAGACGCCGTGTTTCAGAAGTGCCAAAGGAACATACCGAGAGCAGACAAGCCGCTTGAATGCAACGCAGCCGTATGGGAGCTGCCTTTCGATCAGCAGTTCATCTCACGACACTTTGAACACTCAATTGACGGCCAAACAGTGCTCTTGGACCGAAGCAGGCCACTTCTTCTGCCGGGCGCCGTACCGACGATATTTCCAAATGTACCAAAGTACCTCTCCAAGGCAGTTCCGAAGAAAAGAAAGCCTTAAGAGAGGTCAAGCTTGCATTCCCCAGTGCCATCAAAAAGGCGTCGAAAGGATGGTCCGCTGCAACCACCTTCGCAAAACGATGTTGATCACGTTGATCTACCTGTGCCTTCCGACAATGAAGACGCACATCACTATAAGAATGTCCGTTTTCCGTTCAGCCGGTGGGGAAAGCACATTCTCAGCGAAGAACCGTTAAAGGTAGCTTACCGTTATATTTGCTGACTTCCCGCCTGAGCCAGGATCCCATGGAGAAGTTGTTTGGCGTAATTCGCCAGTTTTCGGGATGTAATGATCATCCAACCTCAGCACAGTTCCTTACTGCTGTTAACTGTCTGAGCTTCAATAATTTAGTAAAAGCTCTAGACACAGGCAACTGCTCAGGTGGCGCAATCGTGTCATTTGTCGGACCAGCTGAGGCAGCCGACCAAGTGGACAACTTGATTGGTGCAGGAAGAATTGACGAAGCCTCCAGCGTGCTTGAAACATCATCCTTGTGCACTGATCATCCTTATCCGGGGAAGCATAGTGATGCAAGGCTGGTATTTTATTTGGCTGTCTATGTGGCCCGACGGAAAATACTAACAACGAAATGTCGGGACTGCTTTGAGCAGCTGCTGACATCGGTTGAGAATTCAGATGAAGCTCTCTCATCTTTCACCCAATTTTGTGATAAAGGAGGGCTTCTATATCTCTCAAGACAACTTTTTTCATTCGTGGAAGCTTTGGAGGATAGCTTCACAATGTGCACATGGTTCAGTTGGAAGAAAGTTCAAAGAGATAGCGTCACCGATATTTTGCATTGTATGCAACACGTGCCTTCCATTGGTTATGATGCCCACAAAGAAGCACTGTCAAGCAATATAGTGAATTTTTTTTTATCTTGACACGACTTCACTTTTACATCAAGTCTTTGAACAAAGAAAGAATAACGCGAGAAAAAAAGAAACATCTGAAGATGCGCCGCACTACATAACCAACATAACAATGCGGATGCTCACTTTGCCTAATCTTAACTTGCTGAATAAAACTGATAAAGATTAAGAAGCTTGTGTGGATCTCAGTTATTTTTTATTTTCATACACAGTGCTATATGGGGCCTGTTTGTTAGGAATTAGTATAGTCAACACCAGCATGCCAGCAATTTTGAATCTCCAGTAATGCAGGTCATCTCACAAGGTGAACCGATTAACTAACTCAGACCTCACGGGTTAATGAGGAGCAAGATCGGCAGGAGGGCACAGAGGCAGTTACAATAAGGTCATTCTCGCAGTATTATTTAGAAGCTAATGCCGCGGTCGTGATAAATTAGTTTCGGATATAAGTCAAACATGGCGCCGTTCAACAGATCAGCGTCGCTTGTCGAATGGATAAACGCAGGTCTCGGCACTAATACGCTCTGTGTTTAGTCTAGTAAACATGTGAAACTGCGATCGCGTGGCCTCCGCTGTAGAATCAACGCCACCAGACGCATGTACGGATTAGGCAGCTGTAAATGCATTTTGGACCGGCTTTTGCAACAGCGCAAAGCGAAGTGCGGAGGCCATGCGATCGTAGCTGCCTCAGATATGGCTTCGCTAATCTAAAAAAAGGAATGTAGAACACCAAGCTGCCTCAGTGCCTACAGCAGACCGCCGCCTCCGAGCGACGTGGATGGATGGATGGATGGATATGGATGTTATGAGCGTCCCCTTTGGAACGGGGCGGTGGCTTGCGCCACCAAGCTCTTGCTACTATGCTGCCTAATATCCTACCTAGGTTAACCAATGAGAAAAAAAAAAAAAACACTATGAACTACCACGTCCAAATTTTCTGATACCCTATTGCGAACTGTGCTTTTGTACGTCTCCGTCCTTTGTCGTTTCCCTACTTTTCTTCCACCAATCCTCCAATCGCCTCTTACTGATGTCTATTGCGGACCTGTTTGCTTTACCACTGCTCCCGCTGAACCCAAGGGCTTCAAGGAGGCCAGTGGTGCCTAAATCGACCGCTGGATAGATGTCTTCACATTCTAATAAAATATGCTCCGTCGTTTCCCTAGCTTTACCGCAGCAAGCGAACGTGTAAGCGAATGCGAGCGCCACCTGAGCGGAACATCCGAGAAGCCCACGCGAGAGGCGGCGCCTTGCGCACACTTCCCCTATTCTAGCCACTGTAGCGGTGGAGCCAAAGAGGAAGCGCCTAATTCCTGTCGCGCCCGACTAATACTGCCGCTAGGTGGCGCTAGCAGCTGAATACTCGCGCCATCTCTCGTAATGAGTTGCAACCAGACGGACCGCTGCCGGCACCAAGCCAAGCGGTGAAGCCGGGTTGCAGGATATGCAAGACATGCGGGGAAAACCGCATATCAGGCAGGGGACGATCACCCAGCGTGGTTGCTTAGTGACTACGGCGCTGGGCTGCTAAGCTCGAGGTTGCGGGTTCGAATCCTGGCCACAGCGTGGCCGCATTCTGGTGCAGGCGAAATGCGAAAACACCCGTGTACTTAGATTTAGGTGCACGTTAAATAACCCCAGCTGGTCAAAATTTCCGGAGTCGCGGTTCTCGCTCATAAAACCCCATAATTAAATTTTTGATTTTTTTCTATGGTGCAATGACAACTGCGCTTTGCACTTCATAGTTCGACGAGAGGCGTGGCATAAAAACTATCCTTTATTGTTTCTCAGACACATATGGCATCTTCATCAAGAACCTGATCGCCCGCGATGGAACGGGATCAACTAATCTGACGCTGATCGACAAAACAGGGTGAGTCCGTGCCGCCATAGTTTGTTCTCTCGTGAGCTGCTTCCATTCTGTCTCGCCTCCTCCTTTCCGTTTTTACTTGTTACCCGCCAACGAAGCTCAGTGACCATGGTGCTTTGCTCCTTAACAGCTAGGCGATCGCTAGCTTGAATCCCGTGTGTTGCGGCCGACTGCGGACGGCGACTAAATTCAAAGACGCTCGTTTACCGAGGTTTTGATGCATGTTAAAGAGCACTAAATGGTAAAAATTAATCAGCAGCTCCTCGACTACTCTGTGTCTCACAGACCCAATGTTGCTTCATCTGCTGCCGTGGCGCGGTGACCGTTCTATTCGGCTGCTCCGCACGAGGTCGCTGTTTTGGTGACCGATCGCAGCGGATGAGTTAGAGTGGCGGCATTATGCAAATGCACACGTTTACTGAGCATGGAGCGCACACTAAAGCATCCCAGCGAGTTAAAATTTGTACGGCGCCCCCCTATGCAGGGTCTGTAATATGCCCTGTGCTGCTTGGCTAACTGCAAGGAAACGATGTCGAAACTTTTCAAAAAAGGGAGAAAAATAACACCACTGCCATTACGGCTTAGCAGTCGAGAAAACGCGCATGATTGTGAAAGTTCAGAACCATCGCGGCTCCCTGACAGGACTACCGAAGTTAGGCGGCGCCCCCGTGACGAGCTGAAAAAAATCTCGGAGGCGAGATGCCTGGGAGTTGCGTCACATCCGGTAACCACAAGGTGCTCGCGTATTCTGCTTAGGTGAGATTCATAAGTAGTTAGAAAATTTGACAGTTGTCAGCCGCGGAACCCGGCCAAGATTACTTAAGTAGCATACGTATACTGTTGTATTAATTCTACCGTCGTATTTAGCTAAAATGAATTACTGTCGCAGTTGACCTTTAGGACTGGTCAATGAAACATCGCTTGATAATGGGAAATCTTTTTGGTCAATCAAATCGTGTTCTTTTAAGTGCAGCTGTGCACGCTGGCGCGCGATGTTGCAGGTGCCCGGTGGAGGCCAAAATGATGCGCGAGATTCGTACCATCGACTCGCACAGCAAGTCCCTGGAGAGCTACCTGGAGGCGTTCGCCTTCACCGGCAGCAGCACGCTGGAACTCGAGGCCGAAGTGGTCACGTGCCTCGAGCGCTGCAAACCGGTGAGTTGAGATAAAGTCACACACACACACAAAAAAAATGGCTGTGGCTTAGCTAAGGTTAAGCCCAGGATGCGAAGCATACTAGCCTTTATTTTAGTTGTTGAACCACTGTTTAGCCTGGTGAACTGCTGTTGCTTGGCTATACAGTGAAAGCTCGTTAATTCGAACTTCAATAATTCGAACTTATGGATAATTCGAACTGTACGATTTGGTCCTGCCAAGCTCCACAGAAGTCTATGTATAAAAAAGTCCGTTAATTCGAACGCGAGAAGGTTCCCTCACCGATAATTCGAACTACGCTCGCCTGGCACACGGCCAGAGAAACGCGCCTACAGCCTACACACAAGGCTGTATTGCCTCCGAAACGGAAAGAACGGCGAGAGAAGGCCAAATCGGAAAAAAATCTAATCGACTCGGGGTCAGCCAGAAGGCAGCGGCGGCTACCGCCTCTCCGTTCTACATAACCTCCGAGACTTCTTGCCCGTTGAGGATCTCGGAGGCTTTGCAAATCTTGTACAGCTGCTAATGTTGTGCGGAGATGGCACAGCAAGCGCCAAAACACAGCGAATCAAGTACGTCGCAGCTGCGCTTGCAATCAGGAACCAATGAATCAGGACCTTCGCCACCTTTTCATGTTCAGCGTCTTTGTCTCGGCAGTCTTCATCGGTTGTGCACCTCTGTTTTCAGCTTAGGAGGTATCGGCCGCTGCGATTCATTTTGATGGTGTTAAGCCTCGGCTAACGTTCGTTTCGGTGGACACCGGTGGCGTGGGACAGTTGGACCCAGAGCTTCGACTTGAAGATGGCGTGTGCCGCAGGCACACGCCATCACTTTCTGACTCGCCAAATTTCTGACATGCCCTACTGCTTCCATATCGCAGTGTACTGTTGCTCTCCTTCACTTTCGTTAGTTCGAACTTTCGTTAATTCGAACTGAAGCGACTTCCCTTTGCGGTTCGAATTAACGAGCTTTTACTGTATTTGGTTCGGCTAGACGAAGAAACAACTCATGCATTAGCGGGAGGAATGGGAGTTAGGCCGCAGCACCGGCTGTGCGACCGCAGGCGAGCGCAAGAGTTGAGCCCGGCTTGCAGCTGTTGTGACGTCAGTGCCCTAGCGGGAGGAGAGGGAGTTAGGCCGCAGTACCATCTGTGCGACCGCAGGCGAGCGCACGAGCTGAGACCCGGCTATGTAGCTACGCGGCCGCAAGCGAGCGCACGAGTTGAGCCTCCGCTTTTGGAGCTGTTATGACGTCATATGGCAGCTACGCGGCCGCGCGCGGCGCAGCAAGGAAGAGCGTGGTTGTGCGGCTAGTATGCTTCAGAATCACTGCAGGCAGCGGCTGACGCAGTGCAGAAACACGCTCGCAACAATGGCCTGAGCTGTTCGCCGAAAAAGTCAGAATTGCTTATAGTCCGGAAAAAAAATCCCGCAAATGCGGCTGCTATTTTGCCGGCACACATTCAGGTGCAGGTAGCTGGACAACCGGTCCCACCCGTTCCTAAAATCAGAGTGTTAGGATTGTGGATCCAGCAAAACACGCACAACCAAGAAGCCATAGCACGACTCCAAACTACAGCTGGGCAATTACAGAACCTTCTCAGGAGGGTCTCCAACCGACGGCACGGAGTTAAGGAGAAAGATGCCTGCAGGTTAATCCAGGCTTTCTTTCTGAGCCGAGTGGCGTATGTCTGCCCTTACCTGCATCTCAGGAAGAGGGATTTGGAACGGATTAACGGTCTAATCCGAACGTTATTCAAACAGGCTCTTGGGCTACCAAAATGGACTAATACAGAGGCACTCTTGAGTCTAGGGGTGCATAATAACGTTGAGGAAATCATAGAGGCCCACAAATGGGCTCAAACAGTTCGATTATCCGGCACACATGCGGGACAGCGGATCCTCGACAGCTTAGGGTATCGTCCAGCCTTAGACATCCCGCAACGACAGCGAATACCTAACACTATCCGGACCAAGATCATTATCCCCCCGCTTCCGAAAAACATGAGCACTGAAAACAGCGGTAGACGCAAAGCTAGGGCGGCGGCACTCTGGCAATGTTACAAAAACCAACCCGCCATATACGTGGATGCTGCTCGCACCAGTGATGGTCGACACACCATAGCCGTCACTAATGGCGACGGGCACACCATCAGCTGTGCGACGGTAAACACATCTTCCATTGTGGAGGCGGAAGAGGCCGCCATCGCCATGGGCACCTCCATTCCGGGCACCAAGATTATTATATCCGACTCGAAAACAGCGATTCGTAACTACACCTCAGGTTTCATTTCCCCTCGAGCATTCAGAATAATTAACAAAAACCTCAATCAATTGAAGTTGGTGTGGGTACCCGCTCATGCGGGCAACCCTGGCAATGAGGCCGCCCATCTAGCCGCCCGAGTAGTAACCGGGAGGTGGGCTCCTCCGTCGGGGTTGACCGACATGAAGGTATCCACACCTACACCGAAATGACCGTTTATTACCGCGAATCCAGGCGAATATATCCATCCCCGCACGAGACACTGACAAGAATACAGGCCACTAACCTCAGGAGAGTACAGACTAGATCTGTACTTAGTCCAAAAAGGCTAGCTGCAATGACCGGTGGTGAATATCCACCAAACTGCAAACATTGTAGCTGTCCCCTTGCGGACCAAGATCACATCTTGTGGGGATGCCAAAAGAACCCTCCCCCGAGAGAACTCTTTAGGCGAGCTCCCTCACATGACGAGTGGGAGAAAAAAACGAAAACGTCCAACCCGCAAGACCAGATACGGTTGGCGGAATGGGCTGATAGCGTCGCGGCTAAGCAGACGCCACGCTAGCCCACACCGCTGGGAAAGAAAGCTCCACTAAAACTTTACAATAAAAGTTTTCTCTCTCTCTCTCTCTCTCTCGCATAAAAGAAGAAAATTAAGAAAGTCGCGGTTTCACCCGGCGACTTCCGACAAATACATACCCACACCCAAAATACATTAACAAAATCACAGGGGGGCAGGAAACGCGACAAATGTAGGCTCTGTTCAGGAACAGGAACACTGACACACATAATGTGGGAATGCACCTCGCTCCCGTTCTCTCATCCCCCCGTCAGCAGCGAGACTGAATGGACAGCCTGGCTCAGGTCCGGGGACGTCGGCCGACAGCTTGAACTGGTGGACTGGGCGGAAAAGGCCAAGCAGGCCCAGGGCCTTACTTGAGCCCTAACCCTCAGCCACGTCCCTCTTTACCATTTCCCCTTTCAATAAAGTTTATCACCACCACCACCACCACCCGAAAGGCGAAGCATGGATTGCGATTGTAAATTAGTGGGCAGTTAGCTACGCGAAGTAGGGATAGTAGTTTTATCGGCCCTATAAACTTGTAAACGAAGGCACGCTAAGTTAACGAGCATGGTGTCACGTGCACACAAACAAACATGAACACTTCTTAGTCTATGACCGCGGAAACTGTCAACACGCTTGATTGAGGAAACGCGGCAGCAGCAGTGAGCGAATCGACCTTCGTGCTGCATCTCGCATCAACGCGAACTAAGCTGTAAAAACACAGCGTGCGGCGGATTCTGTCCCCGTCGCAGATGGCTAGCTCAGCTTAGCTTAAAGAAAAAAAAACTTCTAATGATAAAAACGAGCAATAAAGACATGGCCTGGTTTCCACTAAAATTAGATCAGAGCTGTGGAAGTCGCTGAAGTCTGCTGATATTGTCCAAAATGTAATACATTGTATATCCTACAAAATAAAAAAGATAGGCGGTATATTATGCATCACTTTGTGGAAATGTTTGTTATATGCTTCACGTTTTAGTGCTTCTCTGTTCTAAGCCCCGTCGAGCTGCCATTTTATCCACCATAGCGGCACCACATTTACAAGACCTGCTTCGCCGCAGGAAAAGCAAACGACAACATTGAGTGCTTTTGAACCGTAGGTTCCAAACGCAGGGATGGAAGTGCTGCGCCAATTGCACCGAAACACTATTCTCGAATGAAATCGCTTAATTTTGCGGGATGTTTGTCTTCAGTGGCAACCACACAGCCATGTTCTGGCTAGCATATAACGCTAGAAGCCAAGCTAAAGCAATCCGTTTCAGCGTCGGCGTCCTTGGAGTGTGGGCGTGTTTGCCGTACGAGGCCCTTGCGCCTTTAAACACGACATATCATCACTCCTGAATCTCTCTCTCTCTCTCTATCTGTATTCTGCACAACCACACCATACAAAATAAGACTTTTGGGACCGCAAAATGCGAACCGAGGATGTGAAGCTTCGGTTTTAGTCTACCGTAGCAGCCGAATGGCGGTCGTGAAGAGTCGGGGAGTATTACGCGATTGACAGAATATGCGTTCGCGTTAATGATGCTCACGACGTGACTTGCGCAGACGGAGTGCGAAAATTTAATGAAACATTTGTTTGGCACTCGAAATATCGGTCGCCGCTTTACACTGACTCGATGGGGCAGCCCGAATAATCAAGTTTGTGCAAAATATGAGTGTGCGACGCTGATCGGGAAGCCTCTAAACACTTTTCTTCCCTTTAATCATTTCATAAATGTCAGAGCTTTTCTTTTTCTCTTTCTTCTCCCCAAGTTATGTGGAAAACGGGAAAACATGCAATGACAGACAAAATAACTTAGCATTTATTCTTTGGTACTGTACTACGCCAACAGAACTTCACCAAGAATCAAAGAAATAACTAAGCACGTTACAGGAACAGCGTTCACTGTATGTTGATGGGTGTTGTTGGTGGTTGTCACGGCACATTCAGTATTTCTTTTACATTGTGCACGAATACGTCAAATGAGCTAAATTTACAAACTTACCTAATCGACGCGGTGTCAATGAAAAAGTTGTAGAGGCTGTTGAAACATGAGCGATAACTGGATTTAAAGCAACCTAGAATTTGCATTATCCAATTTCCGTATCCAATATGGGAGGTAATTAATTTTACTTAATGAAATTTAAATATTAGTTGCATGTGCACAAACACTAAAAACTTGAATAGCAATAACAAAAACCTATTAACGTACAATGGGTGTCGTTCGCATAAACCCCTTGATTATTTGTTCTTTCTTGGCCACATTTAGTTGGCACGTCTGGTAAGTAACTTAATAGTGGTTTCCGAGTTTCTTGTTTTTCTTCCTTCTTTTTTTTTTTAGTCAGGTGTACGGCATTTCCTGGCTTTAGTGAACTTTCCTCCACCTCCAACTAATTCGCCGTAACCTAGTAGCGTTCAGGAAAGTGAAATAAAGAACGATTTTTCTTGATTTGCCTGTATTTCACTCATGTTGCGCCTAACCTAGTGTTCTCCAAAAAGGCGTATCTTTTGCTCCACAACGTATGATTCCTGCTCTAGTGGGCCAAATTTGCTGCTCCCAGATCTGCTCCAAAACTCCCTTGGGCGCTTCCATCGCTGTCAACGGCGGCAAAAGCATTAAATTGTGAAATTTTAGTTATTTGTGCAAGTGGCCGCGCAGTAACAAGCACAATTTTTTCTTCTTGTGTTTTCTATGTTCTTTCTTTCTTTTTTTCTTTCTTCCTTTATGTGAGGATGACGCTGAGCCGGAGCTGGAGAGGCCCGTCGAGGTTGGAAGAGAGACACAATATTTAAGGTTTCTGCTATTCAAGGCAAACACGTACGCGAAATACTCTTCTTCCTAAAAGGAATAAGCGAAAAAATAATAATGCGGTGAGCGACGCCACAGAGAGCGGCTTAGCGTTCGAAAGAAAGCAGGCCAGAGACAGTGTCAACCGTAGCGGCTTAATCGTTATGACCTAATTACCCTGCAGCGAAAACCAACGCGGCGTACTCGGGAAAGGACATTGCGGAAACAGGGGATTAAAATGAGGTGTGGTGATTGAGCGGCGGAACGTGAAACGACGAAATGAAAAGCAAAAGTGAAAAGGCAGGAAGAAATCTGGATTTCCTTTTTGGACGTCAGCTTCTTTCAGATTTGTTTGATGGTGGAACTTCACGGCCACCGTTCCGCAGCTGTCGGCTGTATTCAGGGCTGTTCGAGCGACCGAAAAAGTGGCTTCGGGTTATTGATGGGGAGGCATGTAAATTGAGCGCTGGGAAATGTACGGTAATGACCTGAAATAGCTCATTACGCTTTCTCGATTCTGTGTAGCGGAAAGGATTGATCAGGTTGTTTGATCAACGAAATAACAGTGAGATACGCGTATTCAAAGTTGACGCTTTGTTGGTGATCCCCGGGAAACAAAACTACGCCCTGATTTGAAGAAACGATAGAAAGAAGAAACATGCGTTTATGAAAGTCAGCACAGCAATTCGTTCAGCCCTGACGTAATTTACTGTGACAATTCCTTCATTTTCCCTCAGCGAAGACCACCATCTTATCTGTTTGTTCGTTTTCGTAGCCTGCTCCTTTCTCTAGTATTTGGGTTCATCGTGGACGCTTTCTACGTTGTCGCCCCCCCCCTAACAACATTATTATCGCGCGTCCTCTATTTTGGTCACGTGTCATGCGTGAGGCTTATCATCGCCATTGACGTGTGTGTGCCCTCTTCGTGTCGTCGAAACCCTCCCCCCCCCCCGCCTTTTTTTTTTTCACGACCATGATGAACGAAGAATCGCGCCCAAACACACCACCGTCTCGCAGCAACAGTTTCAATTTGGTCCACATAACGCAACCCTCGTCCACTACAGTATCGCACGTTATGGCCTGCCAAATACATGCACGGATGCCACTGCTTGCGGAGTCTGCGTGTAGCGCAAGGCCTAGTTTGCACTACTAATTTGCCGTCGCTGTTGCACGATAGCTCAGTAGTGGGCGCGCTCGCCTCCAAAACGCGCGTTGCTTCATAAAAGTGGGTTCAAATCGCAGTGGAGGTGGTTGTGGAGAAGCTTCACTTTTTTGCTCGCGCCGTGGCAATAGCTAAACCGCTAATGGCGGGGTCACCTGACGTCAAAAGACAAAAGTCGTCGTTGTGTGTCATCGATGCTGGCGACAGTGTTAGCAAATGCACAGACGCGCAAACCCATTTTCGAACACTTAGCTGCTGTCGCAGTAGAATGCCGCAGCGAATGAATTGCACGCAACTTGTTGTTTGGTGTCCCCCCCCCCTCCCCCGTACATCCTTTGTGGAACTTCCGTAAAGGTATATTTCGGCACTAAGTGTGACGCTGAAGCCTAGGCCCTATCCTATACGTCGCATGAAAGACGTCGAAAAACTGTAATTATTCCCATTCTTGTGTTCTTGGACTCCTCCAATAAAAAGCTATTCAGAGTTGAGCAGCCCTTCAAAACTCATTGTCTGATAGTGTTTCAGTAGCGAAAGTCGAAATAGTCTCGCTCGCGAGGAAAGCTGAGCCTAAGGGGATCAGGGCGAGGTAATTTCTTCAGGCCTTAATGGAGAACTGGTTTCGACCTTTCATTTTATCTTCCTTTACGAAACGAGGGTGCTGCGGCAGCCAACAAAATAAAGGAAGGAATGAGGCCTGACACCTAGTTATTTTCCCCCTTTCTCTCTCTCTCTATCTCTTTCCTTTTTACTTTAGTTCTCTCTTTCTCGTCCCTCCTCTGAAATTGACTGTTCTAGACGGCAAAAAACATCAAAACTACTCGAAGCACGCGGCCCGCAGCGCGCTGAGTCGCGTACCTCAGGACCTTATTAAAGTTTCGCATCCATCCATCCATCCATCCATCCATCTCGAAGCACAATGCCAATCATTCGCAAAATTTGGTGCCTCGTTAACCTAAAGAACGTAAATATTTCCAGCTGCTCTGACCTCCTTCACGGGGCCCTGAGAAAGGGCTCCGTCGAATCCCGGCCACGGCGGCCGCATTTCGATGGGGGCGAAATGCGAAAACACCCGTGTACTTAGATTTAGGTGCACGTTAAAGAACCCCAGGTGGTCGAAATTTCCGGAGTCCTCCACTACGGCGTGCCTCATAATCAGAAAGTGGTTTTGGCACGTAAAACCCCATAATTTAATTTTTTAAGGGCTCCGTCGCAAAGTTTCATTATGCTCTCGAGGTTGTAACCTTCTAAAGTTATACACTAGAAGTTGTGAAGCTGCGCCGAGGAAACGTAACACATTAAGATTTTTTCGGACGAGTTATAGTTACAGCTGACACAGGAGCAAGGTGTGTTGTGGCGAGGCGATTGTTCAACCAGGTGAACTCGCCTCCTCCCTGCAGCAGAGCGAATGAGATCCAGCTCGCCACTGTCTTGAGAAGCGGCCGCAGGCGGTGGCCTATTCTGCTTTCTCCTTTATCGGAGCCCACGGCCCAGGGGTCCGAGAGCCAACATATGGAGATTCCGCCATATATACTGTGTGGTGACAGTATGCGGCGACGGTGACCGACTGTGATTGTATGTCTATGCTCCTTTCTTTCTTTGTCTCTACTTTGTTGTCACTTTACCTCCCCTCCCCTCTCTCCCCAGCGTAGGGTAGCAAACCGGATCTTCCCCTCTGGTTAACCTTCCTGCCTTTCCCCTTTCCTCTGTCTCTCTCTCTCCGCCATATTATCTAATTCTGTTGTGGTAGCATTTGAGCCAATCAGAGAGGCCGTAGCAGCCCTCTGCGGCGACAATCGGAGCTGACGAGATTGCGAATTTGACAATATGGCGCCATTCGACAGTGTCCGGAAGGGTACCCCTAGTCACGTTCGCGTCACAAGCCCTACCTCCTTTGCAGGCTCTGCGTTTCGCGGGCATTCCAGGATCAGTGTTTCTGCAGGTTGTTTGTTCTCCTGGTTCTCCCTGTCTTTCCTTTGCCTTTCTCCATCTCTCTCTCTCTCTTTCTTTGTTGGCGACGTCATGCACCGACCTCTGACGTTTCGAGCGACACCTGTGACGTGGTGTGCGGAGACCTGTGACGTCCTCTTTGATGGTGACAGGGCTGGGCAAAGATACTTCGCAGTTGTATCAATACAACACAAAATTTTCGAGCAACAAGTATTTGCGATACAGATCGAAGATAGTACAGGCAATTATTGTATCCCAAATGATACGCACCATTTGTATATTAAGTTATTTCGATGCATTAGCAAATTTCTTATACATTTGTATAATGTAGCGTCAAACACGTATGCACAAAATGTTTGCTTGGAAATTTCTTAACTCCGACCAACCTAGCTTGATATGAATGAAATGTATTTTAGTATTTCGAAGCGTCTGCCTTTCTTGCTCAAATTATAATATTTTCATTCCGAAGAAATAAATTGGGGTTCTTTTCGCTGCTTAATATGAAAGCTCCTTATAGACTGCACACCGAGCGGTTACTGCTTGTCGCTTCTTTAATTGATGAGAGTCGCTGCTCCGCTTGTCGACCAGCTAGCGGGTCGCCATCTAACTACAAGAACGACCCGCCGCGGTGGATTGTGCAAGTGGCTGTAGGTTTGCGCTGCTAAGCACGACGTCGCGGGGTCAAAACCCGGCCACGACGACCGCGTTTCTATGAGGGGCGAAATGCGAAAAACACCCGTGTCCCGTGCATGGCAGGCGCGTTGAGAGAGCTCCTGATGGTCAAAATCAATCTGGAGCCCCCCACTATGGCGTGCGTCATAATGAAGTCGTGGTTATATGACACGTAAAACCCCAGAATTCATTCAATTCGTCGTCGTTGTCGTCGTCGTCGTCGTCGTCGTCGTCGTCGTCATCGTCATCATCATCACCACCACCACCACCATCATCATCATCATCATCATCATCATCATCATTAGCCTGGCTACGCCCACGGCATGGCAAAGGCCTCTCCCATACTTCTCCAACTACCTCGGCCATGTACTAATTGTGGCCGTGTTGTCCCTGCAAACTTCTTAATCTCATCCGCCCACCTAACTTTCTGCCGTCCCCTGCTACGCTTTCCTTCCCTTGGAATCCAGTCCGTAACCCTTAATGACAATCGGTTATCTTCCCCCCTCATTACATGTACTGCCCGGCCCTGCCCATTTCTTTTTCTTGATTTCAATTAAGATTGTTCAGTTCAGGACGTCGTCCTCCTTACAAATTCTGTTCGTCGTGTGTAGCGCCTCTTACCCGCCCGCTATAATCGCAGTCTGCTAGCGTACCCCTGGTACTGATCCTAACGTTGTTGCGGAATTCCATGCAACATTGCGTTCGGTAATTGAATTACATTACCACTCTCCGACATTACTGTTCAGTGATTTTAGCTTTCCCGCAATGACCTGAACTAACCTGACATCAGCAACTTCGCAACACAGGCGATTTTTTCAGCTCATGCCTAACCTTTGGACGCAACTTGTCATTGAATCCGCACGCCAAAAGTTCGAATTCTTCTAACACGCTCGACCTCATTTTCTGCCTCTGATCTTGGCAAAGTATTGCGATGGCGCATTTGCCCGGTCTGAGTGACCATTCCACCATCCATGCATCGTACTTCCGTCAGCTTACACAACTTGCCAAGGTATGACAGACTGTATGACAAAGAGAATTAGTCGGCAATTAACTAGGAACTGGCCGATACTGCTGCTTCATTTCACGTCTATTTCGGTGTGTTTTGTCGACGCTAACTGGCTCCTTTTCAAGAACAATGATGCTCGATGTGTTCGCAAAATACGTACCTGTTATCACCCTAACAGAAAAACGCTCATCCCCGTAGTTTAACATCACACTAAAGCGTCTTAACAATAAAAAGAAAAGGCTTCTTTTTGCTTGGCTAAACAGTCAAGAAAAACTGTCATCATCAAGGGCTCATAATCCCTTGAGCAAACAAAAAAATGCAGTGGCTCATCGGCGCGTAAGGCAGAGCCCACAAACACTCAGCACAGTGAAGCGAACAGTGGTTGCATTCTTTTTTTTATCCCGAATACAATGTAGAGAACAGCATGTCGAAAACTGTCATCATCAGTGGCTCATGCGCCTGGAAACAATGGCTCATACCCCCGTAAGCAAGCAAAAGGTGTAATGGCTCATAGTTCTGTAAGGTACGTGGCTACGGATCTTGCGTGAATTAGCTGCGATGACACTGCCTCTGTTGTCGTCGGTGAATTCAATGCAGATGTGTCCGGGCCGAAAAGGGAGTGGTTTACGCGTTTCGTGTTGCGGACAAATATCGCTTGCGATGCCCACACCGATCCGGCCCAACCGACCCCAGCGCAGTACGTGCATCGATTTGACATTATCGAGGAATGTGTTTGCATGTATCTCCTGACACGCCCAAGAGAGATACTGAAAAGTTCATGACCACGCTCTTTGCATGGGTTAGCCGTGCCGACACTACCCCTGTGATCATCGTTCGAGGCTTCAGTGTGGACATTTCAGAACCAGACAAGAAATGCTTCACTCAGTTTGTGCTAAAAAAGTTTGTTTTGAAATGCCACGCCAATCCAAGTCATTCAACTACTGAACAACGGTCTTGTACATATTTAATTTTGACCAACATTCCGTAAAAGGCCGTCACCGCACCAATCGGTGTATCTCACAGTAATCGCAAAGCTATCGTCAATGCCATTACGAAATAATGAAAATAAATACATTCGCGCTTGTCTAACCCTGTGTGATGTGCTAGTTTTCCTGGTTATCGACCTTCACAGAGTATTATTGCTCAAGTTATTTTTTTTTATCCACAAGGCGGTCATGAAGGCGCCGACGCACATTGTTGGCGATGAAGGCGAGTTGCCATCAACGTATGTCAAGCGTAGCTCAAGAAAATCATTACCGTCTAACTTAGATATTCATTTTAATGTAATATGATCTACATTAATCAGAGTAGGAGAGAGCAAATGATAAAGGAAAGGTAGGGAGGTTAACCAGGACTGAGCCCGGTTGGCTACCCTACACAGGGGAAAGGGAAAGGGGGACGGAAAGATTAAAAGAAGAAGAGAAAGTCTACTGGGTCGATCGTGCGGTCACTCAGTCCGGATCGCAGACGCTGACTCAATCCAGTGGCTTTCAAATATCGCAGCAGAGCTTTTGTGGCCTTTTGTAGCTGCGGTATACGAGGCCATGGTCCCAAGATCTTCTTCAAGGTGAACGGTGTTCTATCTAGCTGATTGAGAGCTGTGCAGAGGTCATGTCTTTCGTTTTGAAAAGACGAAAGTACATGTTCTATAGTTTCCTCGACACCGCAAACACTACAGCCGGCGCTATCAGTCATTCCAATCAAAAACGTATATGCATTGGTGAATGCGACGCCCAAGCGTAAGCGGAATCCGAATCATTAATCAGAATCCGCTGCTTACAGAGTTTCTCACTGTCTATAGGCACAATTCGCACAATTTGAAACGCGAACAAGAAATAACTCGTGAGTGTTACTGAGCGACGTGTAAGCGCTCTGTAGCGGGTTTCTTAGCGCAGAGTACTCGCAACTGTAGGTTTCGGAGTCTCAGTTAAGCCGCTGTTACAAATTCGGGTCAACCTGAAAACGAAACAACGCGTTGGGGGTAGTTTCCAAACTGTTCGCGTTTGAATTGAGACTGATAGTACGTCATCGAAACGTCAATCAATCAATGGCGCAAGCAAACCACGAGTCTGCGGGCTCTAGATGTAATCGACACCAGGCCCTCATTCTCTCCGGAAACACAATTCAATCAATCAAGGGATCGATTATAGGGTGCCTGTACGTTGTCCGTGACGTTGCCGCATCTCTATCCGACTAATGGACCGCGTTTGGCCGTCAAGCCCCCCCCCCTTTCCTCCCCTTCCTTCACACCACCACCGTCGTTATGCCTCGAAGCAGCGCAGTCAGTGTAGCGTGGAGGGCCAATTTATAAATTGGGCCCGGATAGAAATCACTTTGCCTCCCTCGCCCTACGCTTCCTGATCGGCGCTATGCGTCTTAATTGGTCTCTGCTTAATTAGGCCATCGCTTTTGGGCGTCCAGGCACCGCCTCCGGTGCTCTGCTTTTTCTCCAGATACCGCGCTGGTACAGCCCTCGCGTAACCGGCTCGTGGTTTACCGTAACTCCATTAGCTCCTTTGTGTGCCCAATTTATTTCTGTTTAATCGTTTGCGTACATAGTTTTGATAGTTTTGATCGCGTAAGGTATGACCGCCCTTACTCGAGTTGCAAGTGTAGATTACCATAATTTCTCCGCGTCTGCTCCCAAACAACTTTATCTATTTTTGGCAAGCGAGGACTTGAGGATATTGAGACGGGGAAAGGGAGTGGGGGTCGGGAAACGGGCTACGGGTATTGCGAGTTTTATATTACCTGTGTCATTTATTACCTTTCGCTTTAATTCGTGGCCCACGCAGCGTTATTAAGGTCACGTATGTAGAGCCATTTCTCTTAAGCGTTCACCACGGCCGCTCATTTTTCTTGCACCCAGACAGAGCGGTTGTCGTGACCGCGCGACTTTTTTCATGGGTATGACGATAATTTAAGGCTCTCAATTATACCTACTTCTTTCTTTCTTTCTTTCTTTCTTTCTTTCTTTCTTTCTTTCTTTCTTTCTTTCTTTCTTTCTTTCTTTCTTTCTTTCCCCTAGCCGCGTTCATCTCTTTATTGCAATAATCTCGACGATTTCGTGAGCAATATTTCAGCACTGTGAGCGTGATTAAGATGTCAATAATCGGCTTATTTCTTATCAGACCTAAATCTTAATCAACCACGCTTCGTAGAGGTCCTGTATTTAACGCTGCTTCAGTGATCGAGAACGCTTTGGTGCTCATCGTGAGGTAAGTGGTCGTATCAGATCTCGTGTGACTTAAACACAGGAAAGTTCGACCCACGTTTCTTTTTTCCTTCCCCACATTCTTATGAATGGAGTAGGCATTACAGGGATAGCCCTGGGGTTTTACGAAACAAGCGAATTTGTACGAAGTGTGCCTGTCAGTAGATGCCGGCGTGACGAAATTCGACAATGCGGCGGAGCTAGACAGTCTCCGGCTGAGAGAGTACTATTCGCGTGACGTTGCGAGCGCCATTTTGTAGTCCTATTGGCAGCTTCCACTCTGTTGCCAGAGATAAGCGGGATGTATAGAGAACGCGGCGTTTTCTTCGCGATACAGTAGTACGGCGACTTCGATAGCGTCACTTCATGCCACATCGTGGTCGAATCCTGCGGTACGTGACATCGGTTTGCCACTCACATCGCATTGACATTTATCGCGTTAGGCTGCCAAAAGAATTCACGGCTGATACACGTTCCATCTTGCGCTTTCGCGTCTTTGCTGCCGCTTTGGGCGTGTGGATGAGACACGTGACGCATATCATCCGGTAGCGCTTTAGCCTCTGCGAGGACGTCCACCTACACTAGTGGAGCAGATGGCTCCAGGTGATTTTCAAGCCGTCGCCACAGGGAGATCGAAGATCATATCGAGGTGAAATATTGCGAGAGCGAGGACGACCTTGTGTGCATTCTGGTGGAAGCGCTAGTAAGCGCTTGGAAAAGGTATAATGTTCTTAAATAAATACTAAACATATAATGGACATTAACCCGTCAAGGTGCACCGCAGCAGCAGGGGAGCCTTTCTATCGTTCCTTTCCGTATGCACGTAATTTTCGGGAGGCTCCGGTGGTCTCAATTATGATTCATAAACCGGCTAACGATTGGGTTTCGCAGTCCTTGTGTACGCCCTTCGATTTCACTTCCAGCTGACGCTTTTCTTTGCGTGTGGCTCGCTAGCGTTTCGCTGAGCATGGGGTCGTTTCTCACAGTAACGCGAATACTCGCCTTACGGTGAGCGCCCTATTCATTCCCCGTGCTGTTTATGGTTGGCCCATGTTTCCTTTATTCAGGCTGTTCCGGCTTTGGGACTTCCCGTCGCGTTCTGTTTCGAATGCACTTCTTTCGCGAACCGCTCGTATCGCGAACCAAACAGACTTTCCGCGCATTACAACGGCGGTTTTTTCATGCCCCCGCCACATGGATATACCGTATACCGCTTGCACATCTAATCCCTCAACACAACAACGCCTTATGCTCGACTTGCCGCTAGACCAATTCGCTCGCAACCTCTAAAAAGAAATAACAATAAAAAAATAAAAATAATAATTGAAACAAAAAAGCACGCGCACGATTTTCTGCTGCCCACTCGAGCGGCGCTGTTTTACGACTTGCGCAGTGTTTTGCCCTGACCGAGCCAGTGTCTCGACCCATCATCCTTTCAAGCAGGCACGATGAAGCATGTCGTTCACCGTTTTGCAACGCCTTCCGTAGACTCCACGCGTTTTTTTTTGTTTTTTTTCAGCGCCGGTGGTTTTATGTTGAGCTCAGTGGCGATGGAAGTACAAGAAAGGAACGTCAAGCCAATGCACGGGAGTGATTAGGGACAGCTGTCGACACGCGGTTTGGCGCAGGCAGGCACTCCATTCTTTTTGCGACTACTAAGACAACGCTGTTGCTTACGTTTTTACTTTCCTTTACTCAGCGAAGGCGCTCAGAACCTTAGCGTGCTAACCCGTCCCTCATGTCTCGTTGAACTCCCCATCCCCAGCAGAGCTTGCTCTTCCTTCCTTTCTTTCTTTTTTTTTTCCTCTAGAAACAGGGACACTATCCTTTCTGAGAGTTGAGGAACGACCAAACCATCAAGGCAAAGGCGGCGGGATAAAAGGCTAAGAAGAACGAGGAGCTCTTTACGAGAAGTAAATAAATAAATAAAAAAGCTAAGAGATCACGAGCAGCGTGGCTTCGAAAACACTTAACAGGACCTGATGGGCGCCTAAATATATATATATTTTTCAATTTTAATACTCTTAGTGCCTCCTGTATGCGACGTACTGAAGACTGCCACAGCACTCGCGTGTGGGGGCGGGGGGGAGGGGCGTTGGCGGCATTGTGTGTGTGCTAGTAAACAAGCTCTGCGTGCAGGCCTTGTCTCAAATGGAGGCATGAGCCTCCGTTTGAGAGAAAGCCTTTACTGAGGTGCTTAAATGTGCTTAGTGTGCACGATGTGCATGAATAACTTCTTTTTTCTTTCTTTGAAGTTCATGAGTGCAGCTTTTGGAATTCGGTCGTCTGGTTTACTAGCTTCCACGAAGCTGCGTAGTATTCGTTAAGCAGCAGACTATGGGGCCGCTCCAGCGAAGTGAAAACCGCGAGTTAAAAAAAAGTAAAGGTGGAGAAAGAGATACTTATGCCTTCCGCTCGCTCCTATGCCGTGTTGAGGCATTAAACTCCGACACGATGGTCAAAAACAAAGTTTCGGCACGCTTCTGTTCTCGGGCCTGCAAATGATACGTGATTTGCGTAAGACCAGGTTTGTTCCCTGCGAATTTATGCTTAAGGGCCCTCTTAAGAAGTATGGTCCTGAAATAGTGCCCATTTGTTCCTTGCTCACCGCCCCCTCTTTTTTTTCTTCCTTTTCCTTTTCTTTTCTTTTTTTTGCCGTTATGTGTTCTTGCCTTGTCTCCTTCCTCTGGAATTTCATGTCTTCCTTGTTTTAGTGTACATATATAAAAAAGGTTTTAGGTCGCGGTTATTGATTTCTGGCGTCTAGATGGGCGCCGATATACTAGGGGTCATAAATGATGGTACACTATGACAAATTCTTCTGATTGCATTTAAGGAAGGTAGATTCTCTGTTTAGCATTACGTTACACTTAACGAGTCATATGTATGCAGCGTATAGTAGTTGTGTACAGTCACATGCTATATGACCTGCAACACCGGTGCCGGTGGTCGAAGGGGCTCCAAGACTGTACGGCTTCTCAGACACAGGGTAAGTTCCAGACCTAAGCACAGCTTCAATTAGTGGTACTTATTAAACCACTATTTCGCATGTCAGAACCGCCGCGTAGCCCTGGAGCTCCTTCCACCACAAACAACGGTGTTGCAAGTCATATTGCCCGTGACTGTACGTACAGGGAAACGAGGCAGGCTTGCTTGGTATAGCAGGTTTCGGTATGGTGCCAATTACTTCGTACGATATGAGGCTAGCGAGGAACAATTTACTTTTGTATATGATTACGGAAGTGACGACGAAGTTGTGGCTTTGATGAGGCTGCGTTGGATTCACATGGTCGATATTACGCCAAGATATGCTTGAGCGGGCATGGTATATTTACGCATGGTTATAAGAGATCGAATCAGTCTGTTCGGTTAGATATTGTGGCCTTCGCAATTCCCATACGATGCTGCAGCAAGATGGTCTACCAGTTACTCGCAATACTCATGAGTGATATGCTTTGTGAGTGCAACCCCGTAACGTGCCTGGAAAAGACAAATGGCAAAAAGTGTTTACGATGAAAGTTCCAATGGGCTGAATGGTCCATGGTAGGCACCTATATATACAATGGCATCGTGATGTCATATGTCATATGTGGCTGTGGTGAAACGCCACAATAGCGTTTTTTTAGAAGACCGTATTATTAACTTGCTGCTTGGAAGTTGGATCGCACGTCACCAGTGGGGCGATCAATGTCCGTCATTCATTTTATTGCCTGTTTTTTTATCAAGTTTCCTGTACAAAACGCATTCTAATGAGTTCAGCGGAGCGTGCGAGCAGTATTGCAATGGCTGATTAATAATGTTACTTTGTCGGGAAGGCAATTGGTGGCTATTTTCTGTGATCAGAATCCTTATTCAAACTGTAAGACGGTAGGGTTTACCTCCTGCCAAGATACATGCGAAAGGAAAGGTCAATTTGTTCAGCATTCACTGCACCGTTTTTGATGGGGTGTGTTGCATTTTGGAAGAAAGCTATCAAATGATCAAGCATAGGAAGCAGAATTTGTATTAACGCTTTCAATCTTTTTATGCAAATATCGTGAAACTAAAACAAAAAAAGGAAAGTATCCAATCCAACTCATTACTAAACGATAATGCCAAAATTTTTGTACACTGCAATAATCTACTGGGACATCTACAGTGCGCAAAGTTGACGTATTATTCACTGCTCCGAAGTACACTCATAATTTCTGAGAAGGAATTTCGCAAAACCAGCGTAAACATAGTAAATATTTCATCTAAGCTGTTCCTTTATTTATCACATTTGTCCGCTCTAGTTGCTCTAATAGACGCAGTGCGATATCTGTTTTTAAAGCAGATTAAAGATTTATAAGGTTTGTTTCGTATTTTTCTTTAAACGCGCCCAATTTCGTGGGTTTCAGTAGGGAGTCCAGCGTCTTAAATGAAAATTCCGCTGCAAACAATTGCTTTAATTCAACGTTCTTTCTTAAATGCTACAAATTTCGCCGTCATTATCTGACGCGGACTGACTCCGGTTTCGGCACCGCGCCTGGCCGAAGAGTTGGTTTCACTCTTGGCGCTAGAATTTCTGTTACGTTAATTATATGCACACGGTCTGTCACGATGAAATGAGGCTCAAAGTTAAGCTCGCCCACAGAGCGCTGTGGGCGAGCGCTTACCGATTGCGAAGTACGGCTTCCATCGAATCTGCTCGTCTAAATGCACGTGACGTTTGCCTCCGTTGACAGCGTGTCGTGATTCGCGTGTTCTTCTTCTCTTCAAGGCGGGGGGGCGGAGGGGGAGTGGGCAGTGAGCAAGAACCCCATCGTGACGTCATCGCTGTGCTTTTCCTAACGGCCACCAGGTGCTGTGTCAGATCCCCACGGGCCGGCGCGAAGACGACATCGAGACGGTGACGTCGTTCGGACGCCGCCGCCGGAGGAGCACCGCCGACGGGGTGCCGCTGCCCGAGGATGAGCTGCGCCGCAGCACGCTCACCAAGAAGCTGTCCGTGGTGGCCGCGGAATTCGGCGTGGGCCAGCAGACGCAAGACATCAGCTACGCGTTTCCGGTCACGGCGCCCACGACTTCCGGTACGACACTAGTGAAAAGATAACCCGGTCATTGGAGTGTCGATAACTGCCCATGTATTTCAAAGCGTTGCAGCGAGATTAGAGAGATTGAATGAGAGGAAATGTGGGTAATGTTAACCGGATGAGAGTTTCCGATTTGTTATTCGTGGTAAAAGCAGCGCAAGAAGACAGCAGCGCGGGACAGATAAATACACAGGACTGCTGTCCTGTGCTGCTGTATTTTTGAGCTGCTTTCATTACGAAGATAAACCAACTCGCCCAGTTTTGCGCCCTATTCCGGTTTGTTAGCCTTTCCGGTGGTGGGGGAAAATGGTGATTAGAAAAATAGTAGAAAGAAAGATACATAAAAAAAGAAGGGGGAAAAAGAACTATGCGGGCGTTGCCACTGTAGGTGTTCACAGCGGATCGCAAGAAGCGCAGCAACGCTTCTACGCACTAAGTTGTGATGATAAGCCCCGTAGATTCCGTAGAATTTCCAAGCTTACGCCAATAATTAAATAACAAAGCACAAAGGGGTTCAGTTAAACAGCACAACGATGTACTCAATTAAGAAAAGTACACCGACAGCTTCGAGTGACACAACATTACAATCTACATAGAGTGTAAGAAGTAGCTTACATGCCGAACAACCAAAGTTGGATGTAGCCGTATCTTAAAGGAATGTCTCCACGTGGTAAAACAAACATCCTCATCATCCGCCTTTCTCAAGAGAAGGTAAGGGAATGGTTAGTTGTCATGGAGCCATTTGGTGGCTATTCGTTGCTATATGCTTAGGTTGTTTATCTGTTATGCATGAGAAAGATGGTTTTCTGGGCTTGTACACAATATTGAATGTGCTGATGATGAAGAAAAAGTTCCTTTGAACGCGAACCTTAAGCAACCTGTCTGAGAGCACATCTACGCGCTTTGTGTGGGAGTAATTCTCATGCAAAATGCTTGTTGGGGGCAACCTAAGCAGAAAAGATGTCTTCTTGTGTGTGTGTTCTTTTTTATTTTGTTTTCATTGATCTGTTCATATGTATATGTTCTTCCCAAACTTCGCTATCAGGCAAGCAACCATTGTTAACTCAGATCAGTGTATGTTATTCTCGCTTGCTCCAGTCCTTCTCGCATGTTTTAGGTAATTCTGTAGCCCGGATAACTTTCGCCTTTCTCTATTTCATAATTTGTGAAATATGGTAAGTTCGGCTATACAGGAAGGGCCCACTATTCCAATTTTAGCAAAAAGAAAAATAAGGAAAGTAAGGTGGTGCAATTATAAACCATTAGTCAGACGTCTATAAGGAAACACAAAAACACACAAAAAAAGCAAATTCATGGATCATAGATAAACTAGAGAAACAGAAAAAAAACAATAATTTTATTGATCACAAAGAATTTATCAAGTTACTCTCCATGAGGACATACCTTATACTCTAAAGTACCTTAGTCTTCGGAGCTAATCTCAGTTTATGTGAGCATGACTAGGGTCCTAGCACTTTTTTCACAGTAAAAGGCTCCCTATATGAAAGGTAAGGTGACTGCTAGGCTAGACTGGCTTGAACGACGGGCATACAGTCTGACGAACGTTGAGCATTGTCTCACTGAGTACGCACAACATGACCAGCAGCTACATGTCGAGATCACTTAGTCGATAGCAATCATTCCTTGACCAACACACTAACATGCTTCCGCCTCTTAGCTGGTAAGTTACGAATTTATGTTTGTTAAACAAACTTTTCTTGGTCGACGACCAAACGAGGTTTATGAAATTAAAGCTCAAAATTTTGTTTGCTTCTGACGCGAAGCACTCAGTCGGGTGGTGTTTTCTGCATTTGAAGCGATTTGCAGTTTTTACATTCGCTCCTCTGCCCGGAGGCCGTTAGATTTAAATACCTTGTCTGCTTTAAACGTCCTACCCTACTTCTGTTTTTTTTTCTCACTTTTGTTTTCGCAACGAATATGAACGCAGTTTCATTTCACAAGTAGCAAGGCTTATTGTCACAATGATCAACACAATAAAATCATCGCGATTTCTCATAATGGTCGCATTACCAGAAACTTGCAAACGCTCCTTTCTGATCTCGAGTATCGGTAGACAAAGAAGCCATTTAGATGCAGTCATGCATTTTAGCCACATAAATTTTATGCATAGAATATGTCCGCACTGTTCGCCTGTAAGAACTACTTTTCTAAGAAGCAAATAATGGAGGCGCATTTCAGAATCCAAATCGACATGCACTGTCAGAACTGGAGTGCAGGAACGAAGCGCATCGAAGACACGTCTGCCAAGAATGCGAGACGCAGATATAAAATATTACATACTTCCTCCTGAACTCGACTTCGAGAGCAGTTCGTTACCTGAAGGCATTGACGCTGTACGTGCATCACAGCATCACCGATGCTTTCTTTTACTATAAAGCATTTTTGTTCTCTGCCGCTTGTTTGAGACAACAGGCACTTCTGCTTTGCGCCGTCTGGCCATTGTATTCAGCAAGGAACGAATGCTAACTATACGCAATGCAGCGAAGGCTAGGCATCCTTTCGGCCAAACCCTAGACCTGCCAAGTCTGCCGAATTTTTCGCGAAGTTTGCGAGTTTGAGGTCGTTTTTACAATATTGGGTCAGATTACCCGATATATATGTTGAACTCGCAATATATGTATATATATTTCAGAGCTGTCGAAGGATCGGGCCGTGCCAGATAAAAAAAATGCATACAAGAAAGAAATAGTGATAGTATCTGTGTCGCTTTTTCATGGCAGCACTAGTAGTCATTGACTTGAGAATAAACTTGTGTCAGTAAACTTGCTGCGAGCAAGTTTATTCAGAGAAGCTCCTGAAGCGGGTGAAATCGGCAACAACGGAGTCGCTGGAAAAGTCACCGTAATCTCAGAAAAATATGCGTTGCTTGTCGTCTGAAGGTAAATTTTGTAGTCTGAAGGTATGAAGGCAAGTTAACAAAGTGGCGTATTCATCTCACAGAAGGTGTATACTCATGGCAAACTTCGATAAATTTTTTTTTCTTTTAGCAGTTTGATCAGGTCGTTGCTTGCGGGCCCATATGGCGCTGAAGGCGACACGTGCGATCTTTGTAGAAATCGTAGCTTTTCGAATTTGTATACTGCTCCGTTTCTCAAGCTCTTCAGTGACGGGTTTTTGCACCACGACCCATGCGGGCCGAAGTCTGCTTTCTCCAATGACATTCTGGCCGAGAATGCCGACACCAAAAGCAACTGTTCCTACCGATAGTCGAAGGGGAGAATTCGAATACCGTGCACGGTCGCCGACTTCCATGCTGATAAATTCAAAGCTATTGTCGGGAGCTCGCCCCGAGGGGGTGTCGTATTTATTTTTTTATCCACGACTTGCGATGCCGTTGAGATGTCCGGTTATGTGCTCATCGAGCTGTCAGCGTATATCCTGCGGTACGAAGCGGGATGGTATTTTAGAATAAACCCCTCAGGTCGCGTTGCGGACGGTGGTGTGTGGGTAAAATGCGAGACGAGCTTTCGAAATGTATGAATGGACCGAACGACGTCGAGTCTTCGAGGTTCGTTCTCAACAAAAACGTCCACTTTCTTTCGTCTGGCGAAGCCTACTTTACAGGCGCAATAGCACAATAGACGCGTTCTTTGCGCATGCAAGAACGATGATGGCTCCAAACCGATGCGTTCCAGCGAAAACTGACAGCTTCTTTTATTCAGCGGCGTCTGCGGTTGCTGCCGCTCAGCCGCACTGCAGCGCGCAAAAATTTCACCTCCAACCGTGCCGCTTCGGGGGCATTTTGAGCTGCACTTTGACACCGTAGGCGTCTAGAGCGTCAAATAATAAACTGCGATGAGAACCGATATGATAGCCCCTTTTGAGACGTCTTCACCCAACAATGGCTCGACTTCTGCTTCTAGAATTTCAGGTAATACGCAACGTGACACGACGATAGTTTAGTTTCGGGAACTGCCACGTTTTTCCGAGAAGTTGAAGATCTGCTAGCATAACCCTAGCACTCTCCAGGAAGTCTGATGGGCTTCATGTCGAGCACGAACAATTCACTGTAGGGGGCGTGAAAGTAGCTTTATTTATCTCGGCTTAGACTGTGTATGTAAAAGCGCGCGCAAACGTTTGGAGACTAATAGTATCGCGAAATTTCTCTTTCTTCGCAGCTTACGCGCGTAAATTGAAATGAAGTGGTAAAGCCTACGCCAGCGTGTTCCGTCAGTGCAATCATCATCATCATCATCATCATCATCAGCCTGGTTGCGCCCACTGCAGGGCAAAGGCCTCTCCCATACTTCTCCAACTACCCCGGTCATGTGCTAATTGTGGCCATGCCGTCCCTGCAAACATCTTAATCTCATCCGCCCACCTAACTTTCTGCCGCCCCCTGCTACGCTTCCCTTCCCTTGGAATCCATTCCGTAACTCTTAATGACCATCGGTTATCTTCCCTCCTCATTACGTGTCCTGCCCATGCCCATTTCTTTTTCTTGATTTCAACTAAGATGTCATTAACTCGCGTTTGTTCCCTCACCCAATCTGCTCTCTTATTCCTTAACGTTACACCTATCATTCTTCTTTCCATAGCTCGTTGCGTCGTCCTCAGTTTAAGTAGAACCCTTATCGTAAGCCTCCAGGTTTCTGCCCCGTACGTGAGTACTGGTAAGACACAGCTGTTATAAACTTTTCTCTTGAGGGATAATGGCAACCTGCTGTTCATCATCTGAGAATGCCTGCCAAACATTTCACGCTTCAGAGCTATGTTCGAATTTTTTTTTCTGCTACCCTGGTCTCCATATATATATGGAATTTTTTTTTTCTGCTACCCTGGTCTCCATATATATATATATATATATATATATATATATATATATATATATAGACTGTTGTTTCTCGAAGTTAAGCACGTCAGCTTGTCATTTGCCAGACGTTGACTCGCGTTGCCGACGACTGGTCTCCAACAGCAGCTTCTTAAGCCATATTTACTCTTTTTCAGAGAAGAGAATGTGCAAAGTCGCGAGCGACGCGATAATGATCGCGTCCGCAGTCGACCAAACTGGAAGTGAACATCTATTCTGGTTTAAAATTGACTTTATTTCCTGCAATATCTCGACACTGCGTGGCTGGGAAAGTTAGGGTCGGGAAGGGGGTTAGGACTAAGGTATACGTAAGCTCGTGCATGCGTCGTGCCTGCTCGCAAGATTATGCTGCGGGAAGACATTTCACTCCAGCGCAGTTAAGCCCAATGTAAGCCGTCAACGCGAAAGTTCAGTTAAGCCTAAAAGCTCGGTTAGGCCCAACGCCCAGTTAAGCCTAATGTAAAAAAATGCCCGCGACGGCATGCCGCCCAAAGTCGTTCGGTTTTTCAATACGAAATAACTATCTCTTCCTCTCATAAGTCTGCGCGCAGCGTTTATTCCTTTGGCTTTTGGCTCGTTTTGTGCGGGAAAGCCCACCTCGCCGCATCCATTGGCCTCGGCGACTGCGCCGGAAATAACATTTCTGCGTGCCAGGGGCGTCTGAGTCTCTCGGAATGCAAAGAAGTATGAATGCGCGCCGCTTTAGCGTTATTCAACTCGTGCATTGCAATGGCTTCTCTTTCACTGGCATGAAAGTACGCAGCACTCCGCACAAACGCTTAGTGCATGCCAAAAAGGACAGACATGTGAGAAACTCCTACACCTACAGCTTTGCCCGACTAAAAGCGTGCAGCACTGTAGACGCTTTAGACGTCATCGTCCTCGTCAGTACAGACGGCGCCTGCTATATCAAGGCATGCTATTGACAGTCCACAGAGAACTTATTAAACTGTTTAGCCTCTGTAGCTGGCGTCATCCTTGTCGTGATAGAGGGCATCAGGATGCTTAGGCGTGTTATTGACAGTGCACGGAGAGCTTACAGAGTGCCCAGCTACTGTATAGCAGGCATATCCCTGTCATGACGAAAAGTATCAATACATACACTTAAGTATCTTATTGTCACTCTACACAATTTAAAGACTCCTTAACCTACCATCAGGTCTCTTGCATATACCGCATCTTTCTGCGGCCACTTTCTCATATTGCTAAACATAGAGTATTCGAGGGACAAAAATAATTCTTCCGGCCCAAGCGTTGCAGTAGCAGCAGACGCCATAATTTGCGCGATAATAGTCGATAGAAATATTCATCGGCAAAATTTATCTCGTTACATTAATTAACGACATTAGCAGTATGCTTTGAAGTTCAATTTGATACAGTTGAAACGCCGAGAATATACGTCGGACAAAAAAAAGAAAAGAAATTACTGAATGCAGCTTGAGTGCCACCTTACGCGCACTAATCACGTAACAAGAAAGAGTAAACGAAGTCACGGCAGTTATTGTGCAGTCATGTTAACTGCTGATGCTCTTTTTGTTTCGCAGACAGCTCACAAGCATTTGCGTCTTGCTAAGAATACAGATTTAACCGTTGAATCCACGACGCCCGTTTTACCACTACCTTTGATACCTCGATCGGGCAGTGTTATACTTCCTGAGCAGACGCATGTGAAGTCGTCGATGCGTAAGCATTCTTAGGCGAGTAGCCCAGCAAAATCTGTCCCTCGCATAACGCCTTATATCTGCAAAATAGATGCATAATTGGTCAAGTTAACACATGAAATCGTTAACACTAGTGTAATAGCTGATAGTGTAATGGGTGATAGGTAGCGCTAAAGGAAAGTCACAGTTTAGCAGAAAGGTGAAGCATCAACTGCGATAGCAAATCAATGGATAGCTATAGGAAGTAAGGATAGATTTTTTTATCGGCCGTTTAAGCTTGTAAACGTTTGCTTGGCAGCTAAATTAGTAAGCGTGGTGTCACGTGCGCGCAAACGTGAACACATCTCGCTCGATGACCGCGCACACTCGCTGTCAAAACGCTTGCGCGAGAAAGCGCGGCGGCAGCAGGAGCGAGCGAATTGACCTTCGTGCTGCCTGTCGCTTCAACACGAACTAAGCGGCGAGAACGCAGCGTACACGAAGCTATCAGCGCTCGGCGCACTCAGTCCCCATCGCAGATCGCCTTCAAGATAGGGCCCGCGCCACACGCAGCCGCATAGAGTTTCTCACTACATTACCTAGAGGGAAATCTGGCGCTGCTGCGCTGTGGTATGCATGGGAACGCCGGTATATTGTTGATTCGGATTGGCATCGTTCTCGTAGAGACGGGACACCTTGAAGACGCGCTTGGCAAGTACCGTTCCGTCTGTCACAATGATTCGTTTTCTGCTAAAACAGCACGTGAAAAGCTGTTTTAGCTTTATTATTACGCGACAACATGTTTTGTTTAAATATGAGAACTTGTTATTGTGTGTACGACTACATGTTACGTAAAAAGTATCAGCGGGCCGCTAAAGCTGGAGGACAGACGACAAGGTTCGCGCTAGCTTTGAAACAGTTGGTCGTCTGTTCTTGCTTTTCTTCACTTGGTCATGCATTGTGGGTGAGTAAAGAAGTAATATGCGTGAATGGAAACATTTTATGAAGATATTACTTTGAGAACGCGTTATTTGCGTAGCCATATCCACGTTTTAGACGAAGCCTCTTACAACACCAGCCAACACGAGCCTCGCAGACACATATACCGTCATTCCCGTGACGGCACGGTGCCCCCTTAAGAAACTCCCATAGACGGTGGCGCCAGATTACCTTCTAGGTGTTATAGTGAGAAACTCTATGCGCAGCCGCCACCGGAGTAGAACGCCTCCTCCCCTACTTCCCTCCCCCTCCCCAGTGCCTCGCGTGCGACGGAACGCGGCGAGCTTCCTCGACGCTTTCCTCCCTTGTGCGTGCGAGATCGAGTCGCCGTCGTCGCCTCACCCTCGCACGCTTTCACTCGCACATACGGCATACGGCATGCGGCGCGCGGCGACGATGTTATCGCCCTTGTAATGTATACGGAACATCACGCCGACGCCGACGACGGCAGCAGAAATGCGCTTGGAACGTCCATACAGTTGCTATCGCAATAAAAACTGGTTACATCGCTGTTACCGCGGCAAGGTCATAACAAAAAAGATAAATAAAGAATTAACGCCTATAATATTAATAGTCTAATAGTAGGTGATCGGCAGCGTTAGAAAAAAAAAGAACAAAAAAGAAACGCTGGTGACGTCCTCGTCGCCGCGTGAAGGTCGTAGCAAAGAAAAAGAAAAAAAAAACGGGAAGAAAAATGCAAGCTGTGGTGTGGCAAAAACGAAACCTGTCGTGATTGCGTTTCGGCTCAGTTGATACGACATATCAGTGAAATAAATGCATAATTTTGCAAGTTAACGCATGTAATCGATATGAGAGTGTAATACTAGATAATTGGTAGCGATGGGCAGACAGGCGTAAGCTAGCTAAATGAGTAAGCAAAAGCGAAGTAGTAGCCGAGCCAAACTATGCTTGCGCATTCGTATAGACAATTCTATCAATTTCTGTAGCATTTTTATTTCTTCCTCTCTTTTAAAGCTGTCAGGTATTGTTGCCCTACATAATATTGCTCTATTCGTTTCGAAAACCGAATCGAATTGTCATTGTTCGGGAACACAACTATTTTTCGAATAATTTCCGAGTATTTGAAATTGCCAACAGAGATATCGAGTAGACAATTTAAGGAAAAGCCATGGTAATTTTCATCATACTTCCTGTTATAGTAGACAAAAGTCGAGAGAAATTTGATAGTTAAGCACGCTGTCCGTCGCTCAGGGAGTCGGGCTCTTTCGCCTAGACCACTGTCATTGGCAGATAAGGATTTATATTTATTATTTATTATGAAAATAAACAGCTAATTTGTTCTGACTTCTCCTTTTGTGTTTTTAATAAGCAACGCTTCATAACCCTCATGACTTGTAACAGAAACTTGCAAACGTCAGTATACTAGGATGCGATTATCGTTTTACAATAATGCTGAAAACGGCTGTTCATTATTCGAAATTTATTCGAAAAGTATTCCATATTAGGTTCGTTTATGGCGCTATTCCATTTGTAGCCGATTCGGCCGCGACGTTTACAATTAGCACAAGCCGCAGACAGTAGACAACGCAGAAAAAAAATTGTGATGGTGCACGTTCCTTCGCAAGATTTTTGCTCGTGGTGCGCTTTAATATGTAAATTAAACGATGTTTAAGCTTTTTCAGATGTTAGCGATCTGCTTCGTAACCAGTGAGCTGTGTCATCACATTCAAGGAGCACAGCGAGGCGATGCTAAAACCAGATCTAACCGTAAACTGCACGAAATACTTGACGGACAAGTTTTTAAGCACAGTGGAACGCAGGGTCATGCACACTTAATCGACTTTTAATGCGAGTGGTATTGTTGACATTGTCAGACCAGTTTTCTTCCCGGCTGGCGGCTATCTCGGATATCTAACCCTTTTCGTGGGCCAATCTCGAAGTACAGCGCAGCCTAGAAATATGGAGCGATCCTGAAGGCAGTGCTAGTGTAAATGGCTTTGCAAAATGCTCGCGTAAATGGTGCCTGGCGGAATCGTGCCCACGTTAGACGGTTTCCTCATGCACAACAGCCCGATGCTTTACCGCGCTGCGCCATTAATACCCTCAGGGAACCGGGGACTAATTATGAGTGTGTTTGCCCGCACTGGTGCGCTACAGATCTCGGAAGCCGCGCGGTCTCTGAGGCCACACAAAGGACCTTCGTGCGGATTTCGCGGCGGCCCAAACGGCCCATGGCTATTTGCCTACTTGGATAGTCGTCGTAGATGAGCTTTGCCCAAATTTGGATTTTTATAGGAATCGTCAGCTCCTTAATTTTATGCGAAGCATATTACTAGAGCTCAACCCAGCTCCTCAGGCGCGGCGGTGTCGCCTTCAATACCACGTGACACCGTGACGTCACGACAGAGGAGAAACGGGGCTCCGACTCGCGCCGTCGCTCGCGCCGTCGCCTTCAAGGCTGACCACGTGACACCGTGACGTCACGACAGAGGATAAACGGGGCTCCAACTCGCGCCGTCGCTCGCGGCGTTGCGGCGGTATTGGCCTCGAGCTCCACCACTGGAAAAGCTGGCGCCACCGTCGGCGTGACGTGCTAGGAGGGATCACGTGGACATAGCGGCCGCGTCGGCTGCTTCGGGCGCGCCGAAGCGAGCTGCTGAAAACGAGTTTAAATTCCGTCGTACGCTGCGGTCCTCATTTACTGGCGAAACTTTTCCCGCTTCGAGTGTCTCCTTCACAACGCTTCAAAGCACTACAATAGGTAGTGGCTGCCTTTGAAGGCGCGCAACATGGTCGGCTACTGCTCGGTGCCGCAGGGCCGGACGCACGTAACGGAGGCCGGTGTCAGCCTTATTCACACGTAGCCGCAGGACAAGACGCTGCGTGAAGATTGGCTCGCGAAACATAAAACCGGCAAACAGTCATCGGCTACAACTCGGATATGCAGCAAGCACAGACGCGAGGAAGATTTCTGCTACGGCGCCCGGTCTGCAATGTTGTGAAAACGCGCACTGAGGCGTTCGCGCGAGTCCGCTGCCCGACTAATGTCATGGCGCTTTGGTCTATGAACTTGTCGATGCTATAGATACTGGCAAGTTCAGTGGAGTGGAAAGGCAGTGGTTAGAAGCACATTTAAAAAAAGCATGGCATATGGTCATGTTTGTGTTATGAATTAGTGCACTGGATTACAAAAAAGGAGCAGCGGGAAATTGCACGCTGAGAACACCGATAAGCATACAGTGCGACGCAACTCGAGGAATAATATTGAAAGGTCAAAGAATTTAGAAGAAAGAAAGATTGAATCGTCGCGATGGCACATTACAGTCCCCGTAGGCTTCGAAGTCTCTACAATGAAATTATTTTGGAACAGCTCTGATAGCGCCCACGCAACAATGGTTGCTTGTATACTGTCAAATGCTCATATTCTGCGGCCTAAAGCTCATGGCACGGTGAGAAAACGCGCATGCGGAGAAATCGAAACAGTGCGCGGACAAGCATGCAGACGCGCAGTCGGTCGCTGCGAATCTGCGCAGGCTTCGTTGAGGCTTCGTTCTATTACGCTCCATTTAGTTATACAAACACTATAAGAACCTATTTCACATAGTTTGCTTTCGGCGTTTACCTACCTTTCACGCAAGAAGCCGGTTCGGGAGACTCCATATCGCGGCAACCGCGCGCAGTGGCGTTCACTGTACGTATCCGGTAAAGAGATAGCGTCTGTAAACGATTGTGTGCTTTCAGTTTGCCCAAGATTATTATTTAGACACTAAGAAACTTCTCTCGTTCCGAAAGTACTTACAGAAATGTCCGGGAGAGCTCGCGCGTGGTGTTTTCAGTGACCGCTGACAGCAAAACCTATGAGGAGCGTGCCACGTGATCCCTCATACTACGCCAGCGAGGCGCTTCCGATAGATGGCGACTCCGTAACTCCTCGCCGCCAATATAAGCAGCTGCGCTTGCCTCTGCTAGACACTCACGAGGTGAGATGCCTCCTGGAGACAGAGCTGCTCGTTGGAATGAGAAGCGAAGGTTGCGGCGTGCTACAGAGACTGTTTCTAGGTGGCTTTGCTACGGCGCAGCGACTACGCGCCCCGCATCGGACGCGGTGAGCGTCGAGCAACGCAGCGTTCGGCGCGACAACGAAATATGCGCCTGAGCAAGCGCCGCACGCCTGAGCCGACGCCGACGACACCGGCTTTTCTGCGACACGAGCTCCTTAACGCTGTCGCGTTAAAAGGCTAGTATACTTCGCATCCTGGGCTTAAACTTAGCTAAGCCACAGCCATTTTTTTTTATCTAGTGTAGAACAAGAACATCTCCATGAAATCTATAATCTTTCTCCTCCTTTGTGAATTTTGACACCACACATTTTCCATCCTGCTGCATTTCCATTGACATCAAACTAGTTATGATACCACTGCGCGCTCTACGTGATATATGCCATTCCAACCCCATATATTTATTTGCGTCTCATTCAAAAGATTCAAAGCACCTCTGAAGCATTTTTCGAAGCAGAACACTCGAGGCAACAACAATAGCGGAGAAACACGCGTTCCAGAGCTTTGCGTGAAGAAGTTTGTAGGATTGTGGGCCTCGCCATTTATGTTCACAGACAGTTGTGAAAGTGCTCCCAGTTAAGCCCTTTGAATAACTTATAGCCATATAGAACTCTCGAGCTGGCACCAGTTTCGCTGCAGATTTAGAGAATGATTGGAAGGTAAATTTTACTGCTAAGTGCAGCGAGAAAGCTGCGCGCATGAGCTCGACATACGGAGCACATTCCTTATAACTAAACACACCAGGAGCATGTGCCTTTACTATACTATAGGACAAAATACTTGGTTTTGCTTGGCTAAGTTGAGTGTCGAAAATGCGTGACCGAAAGTTTTCTTGAATCATGAACGCACTGCCGCTAAAAGGGCGTATAGAAATCGGCATTGAAACATGAAACGTGCATATACACGAAGCAGACGGCGCTTACTGTCCAAGTGAGGGTAAAACACCAACAAGTCAAATCCTCTTGTCTGAACCTTTCCCCAGCCGGAGACAGCCCTTGTTGACTACTCTTAGCCCAACAGTCAGCCCTTCTTATTTATCATCTCCATAGAGTTTTGCGTAAAGTGTGAAACATAAATGAATCAAACAAAATTATTCGAATGAATTAGTATCCTCACTGGCCTTGATTTAAAAAGAAAACAATGCACTGACAAACAAAGTACTTTGTTTGTGTTAAGATTAATACATGTTTCATTGTATGTGTGTCCTTTCGCTTGTTTATACAATATCTTGTGTTCTCCGTGGCCTCTTAGCATAGACAGACAGCCCTTCGACCATTTACTATTTTTGAAGCTACTATAACAAAATGTCTCCTGTCGCTGTTCGCGTAAGCTTCAACTTGAATGGAAACTAGACAGTGTTTGCTGAGGTACCCGCCGTGGTCGCTCAGTGGCTATGGTGTTGGGTTTGAGCACGAGGGCGCGGAATCAAATCCCGGCCAGGGCGGCCGCATATCGATGGGCACGAAATGCGAAAACACCCGTGTACTTAGATTTAGGTGCACGTTAAAGGACCCCAGGTGGTCGAAATTTCCGGAGTCCTCCACTACGGAAATCGTAATCAGAAAGTGGTTTTGGCACGTAAAACCCCATAATATTATTTTTTTTAATTTTGCTCAGGCGCTCTTGCGACATGCTTTCCAAAAACGCGCCTGCGTATAGCTTCTGCCGCAGCCTCGGAGATCGCGCGCGCGCCGTTGTGGTCTCGGAGGCTACGCCTCAGCCATAGAGTTTCCTACAAAACTTACTAGAGAGAACTGTGGCGCTAGTTACTGCGGGAGCTGCAAGCATGGCGGTTCAGCCAGCATAGAAATGTTGGACTGTGCACGGATTTGCCCATACTTCGTCCTTCCGACTTCAAGCGGCTGTGTGACTCTGTAAATGAAGCATATTGCACAAGGTATTGCGCTTTAAATGCAAGAATTCTCAACGGTCAGATACAAGGGCCGAGACTAGTTGCCTCTCTACGCTCAGAAAACTGAATGCCAGGGAATCTGCACAGGTAACGCGTAAAATGCAACGTTACAAGAACGTTTGAAGCCGCAAACACGAAGTTCAGACGAATACACGTGCTATAGCCTTCATTCCCCTGGCAACGGAACGATGGCAGCGTCATAGTTCCCTTTAAGAAGTTTCCTAGAAAAACTACGGCTTCAACTGCACCCATTTATGGGTGGCGAAAAAAAAAAAGTGGACGATCCGCCATGCGTACTTCTGTCAGTTCTACGGCTTCTTGCTGCTTGTGGTTCCTTCCGCAGCGGGGAGTTGGTTGCGAAAGTCTCTCGTGAATATAAAGCCGCTACGGGGGGCATTCCTGACGCGCTCCGTTTCGCCGCCTCTGCCGAGGTCTTGCGGCAGAATTGCACGGCGTGCTTGCGCAGGAATTTCGTGGTTCTTACGCTTTTGGGCCCTGCGAGCTCTTCTATAGCGCGGCGCGTGCGAGAGCAGACAGCAGCGGTAAAGAACGACTCCAGACGGCGCTGTTCCAAGAGACATCTCTCAGAGTTAATATGCATGTCGTCACCCGAAGTGCGGTTTTGTTGGCTGATGCCTTCCATGCCGCCTTTTTCTTCGTTCTAGCCTCCGCTTTCTACCGTAACTCTGAGAGATTAAAAAGAAAACACTGCAAGTTCAAGTCTTTGTTACGCACGCAGGCGCTGACGTATACTTCCTCTTGCTTATGAATCGCTGCTTCGGCGCATTTCAACGAAGGAGGGCTAGCGTGGCGTAAACGCCACGTCCTTTGTTCAAGCCTCTTTGTTTTCTTCGGCGAAATGAAGCCGGATTGTGATAGATTCCTTAATTTCTGTGTTCACGCTGTTCTATATCTTTCTTTCTTTGGGTTCTGTTTTCTTTCGTTATGAAACAAACAAAACGGAGATTCTTGCAGTGGAACGACAGAAAGTTCGGCTACTTAATGTGATTCATAGCGGTATCTTAAATGCGAAACAGAACACATCATTAAGAAATGGATGGAAAGCAGCGCTACAACGACTGCTATATTTTATTGAAACAAGTAGATAGTTGCAAACAACTCTCAACCGAGTCACGTGTGCGGAACGGGTGCTCCGTACGGATCTAGAAACGGCATTGTTTTTTGCTATTGTCAACGGCCTTCTTCTTTCTTAACAATAGCTTTAGTTGTACAGACGGTTCTCCGTTGAATTCTCGACTACAGTAGAACGTTTACGCGAGAAGATCTGGAAACATACGAACTATTTAAAAATAACGTGGGTGCGTTGCGTAAACTGGTTTTCAACTGCACTGTTCACTAAGGAGATGGACATATCGAGGGGCACGTGGTTAGAATTCCTTTCTGCACCTGCTTCGTTCCTTGCGTGACTTTTCTGCGCACAAGTCACTCCCTGCATAGAATAAGCTATTTAAATTTTTTGTCTTAAGTTATGCAAGAACAGTAAACATTTTGGTGAAATGATAGAACGAACGAGCTAACAGAAAAGAAGAGAACACGAAAGGTATATTTCTAAAATTGCGATACTTGTGCCGTTTCTTTCTCACTCATATATTTGTTTTAACACTGTATAGGGTAATAAACCAGATGAGTTCCAGGTTCGCGTGCCTGCTTTTTTTTCTTTTTTATCTCTCCCTTCATAACTTTTTATAGCGATAGCAATTATATGGACACTCCATTCGAATTTCTGCCGTTAATTAAAATTAAATTATGGGGTCTTACGTGCCAAAACCACTTTCTCATTATGAGGCACGCCGTAGTGGAGGACTCCGGAAATTTCGACCACCTGGGGTTCTTTAACGTGCACCTAAATCTAAGCACACGGGTGTTTTCGCATTTCGCCCCCATCGATATGCAGCCGCCGTGGCCGGGATTCGATCCCGCGACCTCGTGCTCAGCAGCCTAACGCCATAGCCACAATTTCTGCCGTCGCCGTGATGTTCGGCATAAAGTTCAAGGGCGATAACATCTTCGCGCGCCGTATGCTGTGTGCGCGAGTTAGAGTGTACTAGACACTCTGGTGCGAGGGAAAGCATGCGAGGATGTGCCGACGATGGCGGCTCAGGGGGCAGGGGAGAGAGAGGGGCTACTCAGGCGTATGGGGTATAGCTGCGTATAGCACGGCCGCGCAGCCTTTATCTTGAAAGCGATCTGCGATGAGTACAGAGTCTAGGTGCGCCGCGGGCTCCTAGCATCGTGGGCGCTATGTTCTGGCCGCTTAGTTCGCGTTGAAGCAAGAGGCAGTACGAAGGTCAACTCGCTCGCTGCAGCTGCCGCGCTTCCTCACTCCAGCGTTTTGGCAGCGAGTTACCGCTCTAGTGAGATGTGTTCATATTTGCTTGTGTGCGTGCTTGTTAATTTAGTTAGTGAATGTTTACAAGTTTATGCGGCCGATAAAACTACTGTCCTTACTTTGTATAGCTCTCTACTAATTTGCAACTATCGCAATCGATAGTTCACCTTTCGGGCGAAACTGCTTTTTTTTAAATGCCGTCCGAACACTGCCTACCTCATTTTGCGTACTTTGTATTGTCAGTAACTTCGGCTTTTAGTCTACAACGAAACTAGGGGCAACCATAAAGCTTGCGTGGTTCTTGCTTGTCGCAGTGACTGATTGAAGTCTGCGCCACTGTCTTTTTTTACAGTGCGCACACGTGGGTTAACTGCGTTTGCGAGGGTGTGATATGTGTGTTTCTATATACCTGCTATATGGGGAAATTCGCAGAGTGAAATTTTCAACTGCGTCCTAAAATCGTTCGCTTCGATGTAACCTACCTTGCCGTTCGTATGCCGTTGTAAACCAAACAAGGGGTTGGCCGCGTGATTCACTCTAATGAAGAAATTAAGCGGCGCAGGCCCCTTTTGCACAGCAGTCGGTCATAAAACGTGCGGTTCACAAGGGGACGTGCATGTCGTCACAGTGGCCCGCCGCGAAATCTGGCAGTTCAAAGTGTTTTCTTTTTTTCCCGCGGGCCGTCATTGTAGACGCAGCAGCCGCATATATATATGGCGGGTAACCACCGCAGATGTGGCAGCTGGACATTCCGAGCATGTCGCAAAGGCCCTTGAGTGCTGGTACTCAGACGCAGGTGGCGATGGTGAGTCTGGACAGCCGAGTAAAACCAATGGGGACAAGCCCTGCCGGTCACGAGGCGTTCGGTCAAGCCAAAGTGTAGCGTGAGCTCCCCGCTGGGCCCCCACGCAGGAAAATGATTCCCCAGAGAGGGGGGTAGAGGACCCTATATAGTGACAGTTCTTCCGCTCGGTTTTTACAGCCACGGGTTCCACGGACGTGCATTTCGCTTCGGTAATAACAACGGCATATGTGCGATGCGTAGAGAGAAAGAACTTCGAGCCAGAAGAAGCGCGCTCGACTTTTTTTTTCTTCTTCTTCTTCAACATCTCGCAGGGCGCGCACTCTTTTAAGAGGCCGCAGCGACGACTCAATCTCGAGGAAAACAAAAAACCCAGCCCACACACCGCATCGATTCTCTCCATATATACTCTATACGAGACCGAACCGGCATTCGAGATAGCTACCCCGTGCGATCCGAACGTTTTTCATCCGCTTCCCTCTTTTCGGAGCCGGTCAAGCTTTGCTTTGTCTTCGCCCAGCGAGCAACGGCTTTTCAAAGTTTTTATACCCACGGGCTGCTCCGTGTACGCTGCAGTTGAAAAAAAGAAAGAAAGAAAAATAACTAAAGAAATATATATATAGGTATACACTTAAAGGCCGCTTCTGCCTCAAGATGAGGCAACTCGACGCAGAAATGTCTTTCATCCTTTGATTTCTCTTTTAACTGGTGGCAGTGAAACTTTCGTATTCTTTTTGTGCGTGTGTGTGCGTGCGTGCGTGTGTACTTGGTCAGTGGCCACACCCTTCTCGCGATCTTTATACACCTTGACCAGAACACCCGAAAAGATAGGAAAAAAGAAGGGACGATGGATGCGTGCTTTCCAAAAAGCGCAGGTTTCTTCGAGATGAGGCAACTTCGCGGAAAGAATATAGTACTCTCGCGGGGGTCTCCAGAGTCCGGAGTCTCGCCGAAAGCATCATTTCTTTTCCTTTCTTTCTTTTTTCCCTTCTTCTCGCACTTGTTCTTTTCCTCTTCTTCATCTGCGGAAGCTGGAGGCAGAGAAAAGAATAAAGCCGGCCCGGGCTTCGCGATGCTGCCGAGTTAAACGAGCAGTCCACCGTCCGACCCATGTCCAACTTTCGTCCACCTCTTGTTATTTACGGCGACCGTTTCTTTTCTTATGCGTACCGTTTCGGACCGCCCGCCTCCCCCCTCCCCCCACCCCGCCCCCACCCAGCCGCATGCTCAGACACCAGCTTCCTTTTAGTCCTTCGCCCCGTCTCGTAAAAATTGATGGCCCTCGGAATAAGGATTCTCCACGCGGGGGGCCTCAGCGGTTGGCGTTTTTTTGTCTGAACTCCTTCGTTTTGTTTTTCTTTTTCTTCAAACGATTCGGCGAACTCTTTCTCTGCCCCCTCCCTCCCTCTTTCTCTCTCTCTCTCTCTCTTTTGCCAATTTCAATCGTTATTCTCATTCGCTCTTCCTGAAAGAAAACTGCCTCCCCTGTCTGCGTCTTCGGTGAAGGTTTCGGAGGTCGACCGTGTCAGAAGAGCGAGCTCGCATCGTTCCTTGCCTTGAGGCACACGGTGTAGACGCGATCGCAGGGCCTATCAGAAGCAATATAAGGAGAGCAGCGAATTCCCTTCAACCGATTGAAAGATTCGCCCAAACGAGGCTTCCATTATGGGGATTGCAGTATAACGGACCGCGCTGACATTTGTAGGTGATGTGGTCAAGATTTCGAGTCAACTTAGATACGCTACTGCTTAGTTTAGAAGCTATTGGAATCCAGAAGAGGTCGTAAGGTTTCATCCTGAGCGGTTGGCAGCTCTCTCTCTGCCAGGTCGGTGTCCGGAAAGTCCGAGGCCCTCTGGCCAGAGGTGTCGAAGCGTGCCGGAGGGATGTAGACGCTCGAATACGGAAGATTTAACTTGTCTTTATTTGACATGTTTGCAGGTATTAGGCAAAGAAGAGAAAATTACGGGTGAAAGAAAAAGTTATGACTTGCTCTCGAGGGAGCTTTGACAAAAGCTACTGCCTAACGTAATACTACTACCACCGCGCCAGTTTATCATCTAAATAAAGATTTCAATACATTCGTAGTTATCAGCAGTAAATCTACCACTAGAGAATGAACTTATTGCAAATATGGTTTATTCGGGCCAGCGGTACGAGGGAGGATGTATAACTTCTTTTTCTTTCGCGGGGTCCGAAAAAAGAAAAAGGCATCATATCGAAGTGCAGTGGCTGCGCCGAACCATAAACATGTCGTTCGTACAAGAATACAAACTTGAGTGCTAGAGTGTGTCTTCTTTAATACCTAAATAAATTTAATTTATTATTGGCTATCATGTAACCTCCTAGAAAGAACGTTCGGTGCCATAGTTTTAGTTTTGGTAGTTGCGGCATTTCGTGGCTCATAAAGCAAATGACGAATAAATTAATCGACCGGAGTACGTTGGCGCACGTGACGAAGTGAGAACGTCAGCGTATTATAATTGGGCTTCGTCATGGCACGGTAATTGAATAGCCGCTTCCAATACAATTACATTTACATACGGCACAATGACCTAAACGCTTCATATAAAAGACTAGAAAAATTTTAGAAGTGAAAATAAGGACCTTTTGATGGCTCATACTAGGTACGTCACCTCAAAAGTAGACGCTTCCTTTTTTCCCCCTTTTTTGATACGCAGATTAGCGACAATACTTCATGTTCATCATCATCTACACTAATTGGCCCCACGACTGTGAGATATGAAATAGAACTGCAAGCCTGCTAGTCCTCATCATCAGACAGATTAACCCAACTTCTGCGTCGTCATCATCATAATACTATCATCACTGCCAGCAACAGATTGGCTACGCGAATTCCTTCTGGATGCAAATTCCCTACACGGCGAGAATTAGAAGCTACAACCTCACGCCAAAATTTAAAAATAATAATAATAATAAGCGAAAAAGATAAGACATACATAGTTGGTATACAATAAGAATGTCCGTGTACCATATGTTTACTGGGACGTTCATCAACATCATAACCTCCTTCTGTTCTGCCTATTTCAGTTCGCTGCAACATGAAAACGTCTCCCAACAATTTTCAGTTATCCATGTTATGCTTCAGCCGACTTGGATAAGGCACTGTGTTGGGTTAACCTGCTCCTTCGCTATCCACGGAGTTTCTACTCAACGAGGTTGTGCTAGTTAATTCGTTCTCGTGTTCACTGTTAGCCTAGAAGTATTCAACTCTTTCTCAAAGACATTGTGAAAGCAGGATTTTTTTGTTAAACGGTGCACTGCGACAGATGATGAAAAAGTTGCTACATCTTACGTTCAGGTAACGTTGCTATGTCCCAACTACGCAAGCCTCTCGTCACCTTTATCGTCAATGCTTGTTTTTCAGTTCTGTAGGCCCTTCCGCCACGTTACTAAGAGACTCGTTTTTGTATTAAATTTGGCTTCATATTCAATGCTATAAAAAATAAGAAAGCTATGGTTAGTTACAACTTTCCATCGTTTAGCCATTTCGCTGCTGTTTAAGCATAAGGTTTCTCACCATATAAGCCAAAGGAAAATCTGGCGCTGCTGCGCTGTTGATGCATGGGAATGCCGGTATATAGAGACTTCAGATGATTGGCATCGTTCTCAGAGAGCCAGTACACCTTCAAGACGCGCCTGGCTACCACAGCTCCATCTGTCACAATGAGTCATTTCCTAATAAAACAGCACGTAAAGAGATGATTTAGCTTTATTATAGCGCAAAAACATATTTGATTATAAGGACTTGGGATTAAACGCACTGTTACATGAAACCTAAAAATTATCAGCGGGCCGCTGAAGTTGGCGGACAGACGACGAGATTCCCACTCCCGTTGGAACAGTTCGTCGTCTGTTCTTGCTTTCCTTCGCTTGATTTGCACGGCAGGTGAGTAAGCTTTATTGAAAATTGTAATATGAGTGAATGGAAACCTTTTATGAAGATTTTATTTTTAGAGCGCATTATCTGTGTAGCCATATATCCACGTTTTTAGTCCGAGCCTCGTACAACACCAAGCCAACACAAGCCTCGTTCACCCTTATACCCTCATTCTCATGACTGCACAGCACTCCTTAGAAACCTCCGATAGATGTTGGCACGAGATTTCCCTCTAGGTAATATAGTGAGAAAGGATGTTTTAAAGTCTGAACAACAACAACAAAAAAGATTCACGCAGAAACTCCTCCGGGAGCTAAGTATAGGGCCCTATAACGCAATACCATTCCAATCTGTTTTTATTGCAATCTCGTGATTAAAAAATTACGTAACCGCTGACGCAAGCATCGGGCGGTCATCCGCAGCGCTATCTTTACCGACCAATCAAACGCTGTCGTCGTTTGTAGCAGGTCAGTTTTGTTTGCTTTAAAAACTAGTAACATTGCCTACATTGAGGGCGTTTTCTCATCTAATTGGCTGACAAGAGGCGAGCAGCACGCTGAAGTGGAGAGCGTTTCGATGGGGCCAAGCCAGCGCAGGATAAATAGATAACCAGAGGAGGAGGGTGGTGCCTGCGTACGCGATTGGTCAGCTTCCCCTTGTTTAGCTTGCGGTGGCTGGTCGATAATCGCGGCGGCGTGTTGCGGAACGCTAAGAATGCCACTTAAACGGATGCTCAGCCAAGAAGAGTTGGCAGAGTGATGTCGTATACGTGCCGAAAGGGCTCGATAACGTTACACTGCCACCGAAAAATTTTATTATACCCAAATAAGTCGGTGCTTTCCGGCAGGTGCGAGTAGCCTATGTCTGAGAGATCGGCGGGCATCCGTCATCTATTCATTTCGGAATGGGGCAGTCTCCAGCTATTAAGGAAAAAAATATATTTTGTTCCCCGTATTAGTGCATCTCTAACGCGTACGCGTCACTTGGACGCGGTGAGTTTTCGCGATCTTGTGACGTCGCGTGACAGGCAGGTGAAGTGGGTGCAGCCCGAAAACTTGTGGCCAATAGTAGGTGGCTAATGGCGAAAAGGCGTCGAATCGGAAGTAAGTATTTTCCTTTTGCTCAGTCCAATCATCCATAATCAGTCTGTACATGCCATATCAGATGGGGAGCTATCACGGCTTTCGTGATGTCGCGTGGAAGACGGGCGAAGCGGGTGTGGCCCTAAAAATTTTTGACCTGTCGTCAAGGGTGGATTGCAGAATTAGAATAGAAAAGTTTGGAATAGCTTTACTTTATAGCGCCCATATGCGTAAACATTATGCCACTTGCTCGTCTCCACGTATAGTCCGGTGTCATTATCAATGTTATGAAGCTTAATTCGACCACCATGAACCCTTACTGACCCTCAACCGTCATCAACCTTATCGAACATGATCCGGACCCTTATCAACTGGTATCGGTCCTTATCAACCTGGATGTCCAGCGAGGCCACACTACAATTGCTGAGGGGGTATGAAATGCGTTATTTATGGGTGAAATGCGCTTTTTGAGCTCGTTCTTTATTGAAACGTATGCAGTTCTGTGTGCTGGATGGGTGATTTCAATGAATCTATGCACTGTTCGCTTCACTTTGCTGTGCGCTTGTAGCCTCTGCCTTGCGTTGGTATGAGCCATCACGTTTACGGCTTGCTTATGGGGATATGAGCCATTGCTTACAGGGGTATTAATCCTGTAAGCCTTAATCTGTGTAACCTCTCTAACTTCAGCCTGCCCGACGTGTTTAACGCGGGGAGATTAGCCTGACCAATGTTGAAGTTGTTTTTCGTTATGTTCACGTCTTCTGGCGCTCGTTGAGGTTCACGTCTCAGGCACATGACCGACGAAGAAAAGTGGCCACACACTTAGAGCTTCTTTTTGTTTTTTTTTCCCTCTGGTCCTTGGGAATACTGTCCACCGTCTGCGCTTGACAAGTTCTTTGGTTCAAGCAGAGCTAGTGATGCGAAAGATAGGCCAGAAGCTCCTCTGGGAACGACAAGATTGCGCCGGCAGACCCAGCGAAGGCACCCCCTCGACCATCCTTCTTCATCTAGCTCTCTCTCTTATCGCTTGTTGTCGTTTTTTTTTTTTCGAGCTTCCTTCGCGGCGCAATACCGTGGCGAAAGAGAAATGTTGCGGCTTGAATAAGCGAGGCTTACGTTCCCAGCTAGGAGGGCGAGTGCGAAGGGCGCCAGCGAGAGAGACAAAAGTCAAAACGAAATTGAAGGCGCTTGAAGGAGACGCTGCCCCGAATGAAACACTTAGAACGGTTCGCCGAATTTTTGTTGCGCCTTTTAAACGATGCACGCAGGTTTCCTTTTTTTTTATATGGATATACCGTCGACGTCGCGGGAGTTACTGAAACCACATTCTTCTTTTTTTTTTCTTCTCCAAGGCTACAAGGTAACGGCACTTTTTTCTTTTTCTTTTTGTGCATCTGCGATGAAGGCATGGTTGCGAAATTCGAAGTGCAGGAGAGGACGATGTCACAACAATGTGTCCTATAAGTATAGAGGTCCCTCTGGGAGAACTTTCACGGTGGTTATGCAAATTTTTGCATCGTGTTGGAGTCCTTAGAGAACTGAAAGTGGTAGCCGGCGTTTGTTTCTGTTAGATGCACCCGTGTCCTACCTCAAAGGCACACTCCGCTCGGTGGTCAGCGAAGTTGTGACATGTCTTGCCCAGGACTCGTCTTCACGGTTTCAGTTGCTACATGAAAGTATCTCTGTCGTTAGGTTCCATGAAAGTGTGCCATATGGCTCGGTGTTTGATACGCATGCTGCAACGCTTGTGCTGGTTGTGAATTCAAACGATGTTTGTAGGGTATCTGCCATCGTGTACCCAGTGATCCTAGGTTGACGTGGAATGTAACAAAGAACAGCTCTTAGACGAACGCGGGAGCGTGCCGGTTGTAAGGCTACGCGAGTCTATACTAAGTAATGAACATAATGGACTTTATTAACTCAACGATTTGCCCTTGTCGGTGCAAAGAATTTTCGGACGCTGGCCTTGAAGAAGATCTTGGGACCATGGCCTCACATATCGCAGCTACAAAAGGCCACAAAAGCTCTGCTGCGATATTTGAAGGCTACTGGACTGAGTCAGCGTCTGTGATCCGGACTGAGTGACCGAGCGATATCCCCAGTGGACTTTCTCTTCTTCTTTTAATCTTTCCGTCCCCTTTTCCCTTTCCCCAGTGTAGGGTAGCCAACCGGGCTCAGTCCTGGTTAACCTCCCTACCTTTCCTTTATCATTTGCTCTCTCTCTCTCTCTCGGACGCTGGCCCGGGCCGTGCTCAGCAAAGAAAGCTATAAACGCATTGCTCCATGCGGTCTCTGTGATAATAGGCTCAGTAAGGGTTGTAGCACGCTGCATCGCGTTTATGTGCACATTATGTACACGTGTGTTCCCCTGATTTTGAACGCGTCTCTCTTAGCTAACTTACCTTTACTTTACGCCTTTACACGGCTCAAGGTTAGCCAGCCGGTGCCTACACAGGCTAACCTCTCTGTCCTTCCCTGTGTTCATCCTCATTTCCACCCCCATCACGCTTCCTTGCTTTACTTCACAGGAATCGGACGGTCAGGACATTCCGCGTGCAGTGTGGCGTATGGTCAATTCCAAATACACAAAGAACGAAAAGGAAGGTAGAATGACACGAATATTAGCCAGATAAGCGTGTGGCAAAAGTTGAAAAGCTTACTCATTCAACCCTTCTGCAACTTACTCATGAGTCGACTCACTCAGGCTCAGACCGACCCGTGATGAGTGTGAGCGAATTCTGGTGAGTTGTAGGGCCTGGGCTAGCATGCTCGGGCCTGCTACTTTGCACATTGAAAAAAGGAAAGGGGACAGAAAATAGTGATGAAAGGTGATGATGAGGACAGGAAAAAATGGATGCTTATATACACTAATACAGTAGCTTCCTTAAAGCCTTGCGTCTAGTCCGGCAATCTTCAAGTACTCTAGAGCAGCGCTTGTAGCTATTAATGCTACTCTACGGTCACACATTGCGGACAGAATAGTACTTTCATCACCTGATTTGCTACCCAACGCTGTATACTTAAACACGTGACAGCCGCTGTTATAAAGGCCACCCCGGCTTACTCACGACAGTGTACTGACGTACTGACTATAGTGTCACCTCTCCTTCTTGTTTTCTTCTGACAGGTCGGCCCGCCAGCATGGAGGACCTGATCGCCGAGCAGCTGGGCGTGATGTGCTTCGAGCCGACCGCGTCGGCCGTCATCGGCGGCCTGGCGCTCTTCCTGGAGGTGTTCGGCTTCGGCACCTGCCTCGTGTTCGCCCTGCGCAGGCGCAAGGGCCACGCCGCGGACGAGCCCATCTGCTACGACAACAACGTCGAGGGCTCCACGGATTTCGCGTGCTCGGCGCCGTACTGAGGCGTCCGCTCGGGGCTACGCATTCTCGCGCCCTTTTGGCACCTCCCGTCGCCGGAATGCCGCTGGCGTTTGCCGTATTCACCGAGTCTGCCGTATTCACCGAGGTTGCCGTATTCACCGAGGTTGCCGTATTCACCGAGGTTGCCGTATTCGCCGAGGTTGCCGTATTCACCGAGTCTGCCGTATTCACCGAGTCTGCCGTATTCACCGAGGTTGCCGTATTCACCGAGGTTGCCGTATTCACCGAGACTGCCGTATTCACCGAGGGCGTCTTTTTCGACGCTCACCGAGTCAGCGGACGGGTTCACGAATGTTTTCGTTAGTTAATAACTCGTGTATTGCAAGTCTTTCCCGTTTTATTATAGTAATTTCTGTCGCTGGGCCGCTGTCGCGTTGGCAAACGTTCGTGTGGCGCCGAGAGATCGTGTCGGAAATCGCGCGGCAGAAGTAACTGCTTTATGACCACTTCTGCGGCCATGCAACGGAAATTACTATCGGCACCAAGGTGATTTTCTGACATTGCAGCCACCGTCCATCCATCCGTCCCAAAATGAGACAGGAATCCGAAATTGTATTGTTAAGATAACCCAGTTCTATTATGTTTTTCACCTAGCGAATGATTAATTTGATGACACTATCGCTGTCACCATGTTTCCTTTGACGATTGGCTGGCGTCAATTCTTAAGCGTCATCCTTGCCTACGAACCGCATTGTGAACGCGGTCCCAGGTGGCTGTGAGGCACTACGCGTGTAACTTTTATGTCCCGACGGGACCTTCCGGTTCTCTGTGCATTCGTTCTGAACCGGTGAACTTTTCGCGTTGACGAAGGCATTCGAGGAGGGAGGAGTTGGCGATTCACTGCACCTAAGCGAGCATGGCATTCTCGGTGCCGATGACCGGTGTTTTCCTGACTTCACTTCTAATCAGTGGCGGAGACCAAAGTTTTTTTTTATCTTGGTGCACTCCTACAGGCACGAGCTAGCCTATTCGACGAGGCCAGACAATTTTCATCGTACATCATAGCCTTCAACATGAAGTACTCAGCCAGAGCATGCGTAAGTGCTAACTGCTATTCAAGTTCTCGCGTTGAATATCAGTTTTTAGACTTGGGAACTTCTAGGTGGCGCTGTCGATTAACGCACCTTGATAAAAGGGGCGTTGTTCAGGCTGACCTGTCAACTTCACTCTCATAATACATTTCTCGCTTTGGTAGGGGGAACTAGCTAAGTCTAGGAGCGCCGGCAAAAGCAAGCATTCTTCATTTTTATCTCGTAACGCAGCTCTTTTAACATCTAGAGTTACCCAGGTAGGATTTCACGTGCTCGTAGTGAAATGTAATTTAATTGCATGTCTCTCAGTTCATGCAGCGAGAACACCTTGGCTTTGGAATCACCTTTTGCCCGCCAGGTGCGTGGATGACTGCCAGAAAAATATAGGGGAAGCATAGACACAGGGACATCCCTTCTTAGCTATGTAAAAGTAAAACCACGATACTACCATTGTTCTGAGATTCTGGCCTCGTCTCTTCTGGCTCCTGTGGAGATCGCAGGCAATGATAGCAGGTCGGCTTGGCATTCCGGCACAGTTATACGAACGCCCGTCGCCGCGGTGACACAGGGAAGGAAGGCGGGCCCTGTCCATTTGTTCCAGAGGTGGAACATGTGTCGTTTCCGGAGAACAAATGTCTAACCTGTCACCAATTGTGTAACGTGTCACCAAGTTGTTGAGTCTGCCCCGATTCGAAAAAGCTGCGGTAGCGTATCGGAGGTACGAAAACCGTGCATCTGTTGAAGTTGCAATCAGGTGTAAGCGGAGCGCAGACCCACGCAAGGACCGCGCAAGGACCGAGCATCGCGGGCAGGAGACTGATAGATCCGACTCGTGCACGCCTGGCCATGATCCGCAGTGGTCTCAGTAACGACATATTTAACGTGGTTTAAGCGTGATTCACATGGAAGGCCGAAACGTTGACTGTGCTTGCGAAATAACGGGTGGAGTCTCAGTGACAGCGAATCACGCCGTACAAAATGGTGACGCAGACTGGGTGCTTGCGGTGCGATTCGGTGCAGCTTGTGCGACGTCATGTTTGTCCGCGGAAGAAACAGGCGATGTTATCTGGTCCGCAATACCGCTTTACCAGCACACGTAGGCGCAATAAGTGTCGTCGGCGGGAGCATTACCGCTTTAACCAACGTGCCATTCACGTTATTCGATGCGTGTACCGACCCGAGCAACATTACAGAATTCTGGTACCATCAGGTCCTATTCTCTTCAGCAAGCAATGATATTTGTGCTTACACCGTGGCTTACACAGATGTTTTAAACAACTGGATCATTCCGGAGGGCTCGCCACGTTATCGAACGTCGCCAGCACCGACGGAGTGTGTGGCACCGAGCCTTGAGACATACTGCGGCAGTGCTTATACTGCCTACTACGCACGAACAGAAACGGCACGGGAAGCAGAGGAAGAGAAGGACATAGCGCGGGAGCATAAACCAGATGGCGTGGCCGGTTTGTTACCCTACTCAGGTGAAAGAGGATTAATGGTAGAAGAAGGAGCGATAGCGAGAAGCATCACTACTAACGCGCACGCGCAGAGATGCACGTCGAGCCTAGAAGCTAGGGCATGGAAGTCTTGTTTGCATGTAGGCACCCTATCTAGAATGGGTAATTGAAAAGCGGCCTTTTCCAGTGTATCCCTCAAGGGCACGATATGCCACCGAGTAATCCTGATCACGCACGTTGCGTGTGTAAATTCTATAGCGGGCCCTGCTATAGGTCACAAGGCGACGTAGTCAACCCTCTGGTCGCTCCTAATTCACTGACTCGTGAAAAGTCCTCCACGTATTCTGTGGCCTATCGGCTAGGCGCATGAGATGCTAAGGTTTACAGCGCTCAGTGTGCGCCCCCTAACGTTATCTCGTTGTCGTTATCGTTATCTCGATAACTTTATCTCGATTCCGGCCATTCGTGTTCGTAGCGCGTGTTCCAATTTGTACAGGCTGCCAGAAACTCGTATGCAGCTGATGAATGGCGTACTGTGCAGTGTTGTTTGTGCCAACCGCCGGAGGTCTCTTGGTCAAAACAAACTGATTCGAAGAGAGTGATGTCGAGGGTTTTAATAGCGCTCTCCTCTGTTGTACTGACAGATGGGCCAAATCACGCAATAAGACACAGCTTCAGTTTACTTTTGCGGCTACCAAGGCGAGAAATGAAGGCGACCTTGCAGTATTTGGTCAAATCAGTCAAATCAGGTCTCGAACCGATGGCCCTAGGTAGACGGCGCAGGCGTACTTCTGTGCGCATCGTTTCTACGTTCAAAATGAGTCTGCCTGCTTCGTCGTACCACAGAAACTGTCTAAGCAAAGGTTGGCGCTTCGCTGCAAGGCACAGGTCATCCTCAGCTGGACCTTTCACCGCGAGGCAAATTATGCGCGGACGTCTCCGAAGCATGTGTAGAGTGTGCAAGTCATCAAAACATGCATGGTGTTGATTAGCGAACACGTGTCTCCAGAAGCCTGCGCAGTGTGTACGCGTTAAAACAGTGAACGAAGGTAACTAACGACATTTCGTTGTCGCATGGGGTCACTTTGTTAGCATCGTAATTCGAGTTTCAAGAGAACCCTCGCATACAGTGTTACCGCAGAGTTCATCACCGCATTGCTTCATTGATTAGGTGTTAAATATTGATTGTTTCTGTTAGTAGATCTATAGAAACTGACCATATAGTCTGTTCCGTGACGCGGCGTTTTAGACACGAGAAAAAGTTGTACAACGGGAGCGATGACGAACATTAGTTGCACCGTCTTGCCAGTAACACGCGGGAACGTTGTTCACGATGTCTGCTTGGACCCACCGTAGTATGATTGTCATCCCGCGCACGATACAACAGTTTTGGCTTTGATGCAAGCGGCATTGTTTTCCAAAAATTTAAATTGACTGTCAATTCTGAGCTTCAGTTCCCATCAGATGGTTTACTGGCCATTAAAAAAATAATGCTTCCAGGATACAAGCGGAAGGTAGCTTTGAAAGAGTCACTGTTGGTGGCAGCGGTTGCCAATACTTCGCGATTTCCTTCTTTATCTGCCAGTTCCAATGTGCTTGCAATATTTCATGCATTTCACATCATTGTACCATGTCGTCTTTGTTGTGCTCGTCCAAATTACTTCCTGCAGCCGTCTTGTCAGCTTGATCCCTGTGCGAAGGCTTGTGCTTCACTGCTTTCTAAACCAGTTACAGCCAACACCGCAAGACCTTCTCGACAGCTCTGACACCAGCGACGTTAGTTGCCACTTCTACTCGGAAAAGCTCAGCTTGGACAGAAAAAGAAAAGAGAAAAAGATGTGGGACCTCCGTGGTAAGAGGAGGTTAGAGAGAGCGTGCTGACCCGAATACAACGTTCCCCGGCGCGGCAGAGGTTCCTTGACGTGTGAAATGCCCGCCAAGCCTCGGGGCTTTGCGACTTGCATTTTTAACGTATGCCCGCGTATCTGCAGCGCTGAAGACACGCCGCGACGTGACATGAAGCCACGGTGCAGGAAGACGCGTGGGCTTTCTACCGAATTGGCTCCGTCTGCTTTCGCGACGCGCTTTTAGCGAATCTCCCGCCGCCGCAGCCTCCCGGTGTTTTCCAACGCCCTGCCTGCCTGCGCCCGAGGAAGGTGTATTTGAACGTCGGGAAGGCCACATAAGAGGAATACAAAGAATACTCGCAAACGACTCCGTCCAGACGCACTGTATACTCCAAACTCGTCGCCGCGCAAGCGAAAGAGCAATATGTACCGTTCCTTTCTCTCTCTATAGAGCCGTGAAAAACAAGAAAACTGTAGCACTTGAGCAGGCGGTGTACTGGTAGTATTGAGAAACCGCCTGGACGGAAAGCCATCAAAGGGGTCGGCAGATGTGTTTTTCGTTGATATTTTTTATTTTCTTTCTCCCGGTAAGGGTGTGGATGACGGTGAATGTTTCCTAAATAAACACTTCAAACTGTCGCAGTGTTGTTATTCTTATCCTTCTTATTTATTTCATCTCCCTCTGGAATGTTATCGCGAAGACGTCTTTGTGCTCAATGCGTCTGAAAGCGAACGTGGGAAAACGCGCTGACATGCGAACAACTTCTGCGCGGTTGCTTAAGCCAAAGCCTTAGCCATTCAGGTTAGATACGCTTGTGAACGACAGCGCAGCTCGAAGGCTTTCGGTTCGCTCCCCGGTCTGTTGTGATATGTTGCAAGCTGGAGACTTTGAAGTGACTATAAGCAGAAGAAACAGCCTGACATTCAATTTCTATTTTTGCTCTGTCGTAACAAAGAACAAACAGAGAGTGGAAAAATTTAAACGATTCCACGTCATAGTGAAGTCGATCAAACACAATCTCTTCTTGAGTGAATTGGGGGTGAGAATGGGGCGGAGTCATTCAGCACGGCGCTATATCGCGTCACACTTCGTGCACGGGAAGTATGATGGGAGAGCCGTACAGCCTTCTTTTTTTTTTTCTTTTTACTGCACGGTCTTCGGGTTCGGCTGACATTGTCACACTGTACATGCCCGCGCAAACGGCTCACTTATTTAGACTGCGCTATACTCGACACTGGCTCACGAAAAGGCTATGTATTTAGAAAGAAGTCGTAAGGTAAAAGCAGAGAGGTTAACCAGGCTGAGCCCGGTAGGCTACCCTGCACTGGAGGAGGTGGAAATCGCATTGAAAGAGAAGGAAGAAAGAAGCTCACAGTTTGCACTGTTACACACACAAGCGTTTGATCGCTCAATCAGTCAGAGGTGGTCATGCAGGCTGGTGCATTTCAAGAAATGCACCAGCGCCTTTGTGGCCTTGCACATAGCAGACGTCCGAGGTCACGGGCTCAACATCTCCTCTGTGAAGTGCATGTCGTCTAAGCGCCCTAAAGCTGTATGAAGGGCACTCCTCTCTTCTTCGTATGTGGGGAATTCACACGGGAGATGTTCGGTCGTTTCTTCGACACCACATGTGCTGCAACTGGGATCGTCTGCCATTCCAATTAGAAATGAGTAGGCGCTTTCGAAAGAAACTCCTACTCGCAGATGGCGCAGTAATATTTCTTCCCGTTGGTTATAACCAGGTGAAAGTAGCAATGTCATATGCGGGTCCATGACATATAGGTGCCGATTGGTGAACTCCGGTGTGTTCCATTTCCTTACAGAAATAATATGGGCAAGGCCGCTGAGGTGCCGCGCTGCATCCGTTCTCGACAACAGTATCGAGGTGCTTTCACATTTACCATGTGCCTCACGACCGGCTTTGTCGACACTTTCATTGCAGTAATGTTGCAGTGCCCAGGTAGCCACTGAAATACAAGGTTGTGGCCTCTGTCCACCGCTTGATGTTAGCATAATGGTATCTCTGCCACCGATTGTTCATGAGGGCTGCGGCGCATTGCTGAAAAGAGTGGTAGCAGAGCTGCCTTTGAGTTACAGAATGTAGCGCAGTGGTTTGATGGCTGTACTCCACATATAGCGCTGCGCTGTGAGGGTGGAAAGTTTGGACCCTAACGATGTTGCGACGTGGCCGATATTGAACTTCTTGCAGGTTGACATCGACGGAATCACTACCGCACCAGCAGAGCTGGTTAGAGTCGAAGACCCACTTGTATAAATGTAAACTGGATTGCAGTATGAATCGTGCAGTAGATGAGCGACTCTTTTCAAGGCACAAGTTGGCAAGTCAACTTCTTGTGTGCTCGTGTACCTTGAATTTGGTGCGCGTTAAAGCACACCAAGTTTTCAAAATTAATCAGGTGTCCCCCACTCCAGCGTGCCGCATATAATCATATCGCGGTTTTGGCACGTAAACCCCCAGAGTGTAACTCTTAATCTTCTCCACTTCGCACACGTCGCCTCTGTAGTGTTAAATTTGGCCTTGGTAATATGCAATAAAGCCAGAAACAAATTTAGCCAAAGTATATGAAAGCAACAGACTCGGGGACACTGTCAGTGGGCGGGTGAGCGCCAGTAGATTACCATGAGATATTTTGTCATTTAAGAATCCCTCTCACCTTTATTCTGTTTTTATTTTCCGCAAGAAAGTTCTGAAAACGCGGCTGAGTCACTGGCTCCTCTATAGCCTTACGTAATCCTTGTTGATTAATCGGTCCCAAGAAAGCTCTGTTCAAGCCTCATGAGGTCACGAAGTGGTGCTGAGATTTCGTGCGTGTGTTTTGTTTCTTGCCCCCTTTTCTGACATTAACGATTAGGCCGTCTGGTAAACTTCACCGCAGCGCAGTAGCCTAACGCAATCCTCAGCATTTTCAAAATATATTTCAGAAGATCGGCCGAATTTTGAGAGTTGGCGAAGTCGAGACGGTACTGTCTTTTCTTAATACGCTCATATCCTCTTCAGTTTGTGCTGTAGCAGTGTTTCGGTCCTGACGAAACCACTGCTATCAAGCAGCAGGGATGTTATGAGTGCTGTAAATTCGTATGTGACCAGCAGAGACTGGATGATGAAGCACTAAAAAAAAGATCTGGAGAACTAAGCACTTATGAGTTGTGAATGCGAAAACATTAACATTCACTTGAGCGCCCCCCGAGTGGTCCTGTAAGTCTTGCGCTGCGTGTAATGTTGGGGTTTTGCGATGAAACTGCCGTGGGCTCATATATATATATATATATATATATATATATATATATATATATATATATATATATATATATATATATATATATATATATATATATATATGCATTTTCTACGTGAGCATGTGGGCTTTAGGATGGAATCATTTTGGATGGTATTCATGAGAATCAGCTGCATCGCTACTGCTGAGGTTGCGGCCGCGAACGACGTAGACATGCGTCAGACTCCATAGCGGTACGTGCTGCCTCTCGCTTCAACACGAACTAAGCGACCAGGAACATAGCGCCCACGAAGCTAGGAGCCCGCGGCGCACCTAGACTCTGTACTCATCGCACATCGCTTTCAAGATAAAGCCTGCGCGGCCGCGCCATACGCAGCACCCGCCTGAGTTAAAGCCCCTTAAACTTCGTAAAGTAGTGTCACGCTTTGAAGAATGCCGCCGTTGCTATGCGCGAGCAGTGTAGGCGCCGCCACGGTCGAGGAGGGAGCGCGAAAGAGAGGAGAAACGAGGAGTGAAGGCGGAGGGGGAGAGTGTCTCTACTTTACGAAGTTTAAGGGGCTTTATGCGCGTTTATGGGCTCAGGGGCCACTACCTCGCCGACGACGACCCGTCACGTCCCCTGGCGTTGCGTCGCCGTAACTGCTCCGTCGAGGCGCGCTGGTGACGTGGCGTCGCAGCCAGTGGGAATTATGGCGACGCGTTTCGCTGCTACCGGCGCCTGCTTGAGTGTTTAGTGGGCCATTTGATGCTTTCGCATCAAGAATGTTTTAGGCTACTGTAACAGACACTGATCGGTTAACCCCCTTTCTGCTCGTTTATTACGTAACGAGGGTCTCGAATCTGGCAACATTGATGCCTTCAGATGGCATGTGGGGGCTTATTGACTAGTTGCTTTCACCCAGAAAGATCAGGTACTCGTGACGCCTGCGGCAGAAAGACTGTTCCACATCCGCCGCCAAGGTTTGTGAGTGGTGGCGCTGGCTAACAGTCCCATGGTTCTAGTAGGAAGTATAAATACACAAGACAGTGGACGGAAAAACGGCGGCGCAGTAGCGCAATTGGTAGAGCATGGCACGCGAAATGCGAAGGTTGTGGGATCGTTCTCCACCTGCGGCAAGTTGTTTTTTTCATCTACTTTCATTTCCATTAATTTATCGTTTGTTTAGTTCATTTAGTAAGTGCGAGTGATTTCCCTTGTGTGGTCTTTGGTGCCAATGTTTGTTGGCTTCTTATGCTAAGGCATTAAAACTGTCATTTCAGACATATATAGGCGCCAAATGCTGCCCTTTTGTCCACGTATAGGCTCAATCAATAAGAACTTCCTCTGTATACGTCTGAGGTTTTTCTAAGGGCGCAGTCTTCTAAATATTGTAATAGTCACACTATTTTTTACGATAAAGCGGAATAAGCAAGTTGCGTATAGGTTACAAGCTTTACCTGTAATTTCGTGTTTTTCTACACCGCGAGAGAAAACTTGCAAAAGCATCGACAAATTAGCACCGTCTCAACATTTTCGGTGCCGTGTTGCGCCCGTTTGCACCGAGTGTTAGTTTGTGTCCAGACAAGGAACCCTCACAATGCACCTAATTTGGGGGCCGGTATTTGTACTTTCGGAACGTTCGGCGATCCATCGCCCAGGCTTTGCAATTCCAGAATATTTGCTGGCCAGAACGTTTGACCGTTCTTGCAGTACCGAAATTTTGAATTTTCGTCCGAGACAGACTGAAGTTTCGAACTTACTCTGTCAGCAAAAGGTCCATTGGGATTAAGCGGGGGGGGGGGGGGGGGGGGGGGGACTCTTCCCGAACGTCCGAAATGACCCCCGTATTTCCGGGTGCGCCTGAGCAGTGAAGTTTCTCGATGATGTCATCTAACACGAAAAAGTGAGCGCGCAATTGCGCTAAGATCGCCTTCAAGGGAAGTTTGAGCTCCTTCTCACAGCGATGCCCTCGTCTGGTGCAAAGCTGTTAGTGACAGCCTTTACCCTGGCAGTGTTCGTGGTAACAACTGACTGCGTGCTTCGTGTTTTCTTCCGTGAGCGCACAAGTTTTGTAGGATACACACGCATTTTATTAACGTTGATTTATATTTAGATGCAACGCAACAAAAGAAACAAACGTGCGACTCTTGTGGAACAACAACAACAACAACAAAACGATATCGTTCTCGTTAGTATTCAACACATTTTGTGTCTCTGTGCCCGGTTCGACGTCGAGCGTGAGCCTCTCCGGACAGTATTAAACTGGCAGGACTCTAGACCATTTTCGGAAACGAAGGTCCTTGGACCATGGTTGTACGCGTCGATGGCACAGAGAGCCACGAAAGCGTTGTTGCAGTACCTTAAGTGGACAGGTATTGACCCCTTATAGAATCGCTGCGTACCTTCAAATGTGCCCGAAAATGCTCTCTCTCTCCACTCTCTCTCTTGCTCGCTCGCTCTCTCTTTTCATCCCTATATCCCAACCGGAAGTCTGTCGCGTTAACCTCCCTGCCTTTCCTCTCTCCGGTTTCTCTGTTGGCACAGCAGCAACTGAAAAGCAAGACATTGTTTTTATACCACTGACTTTCAGAGATTTTGGTGTCGCCGGCCGCATAAGCTTCAGGCGCTCGAATCAACTTGCCGCGAAGAAGTACGCCTTTGGTCCAGGCGTCTCGCGCTGTCACCAATGGGCGGCGCACAGGTGTCATCGCAATTTCTTTCCTGTGAGCATTTCCTTCTCCTTTTGTTTTATTTCTCTTTTTTTAGCAGTCTTACGTTACAGCCGTATTTTGACACGTTTACAACTTTTTTTCGTGAACAGAGCCTATCTTTCCTAAAACTTGACGGAAGGTTCGTATAATCATAGAACGGGACTAAATTCGTAAACCTTATTAAAAATTCTGGAGAGTTGTCAGGTACGTATCAAGTGCAAAATAATTCATTAGATCTGCCCGCGTTAGATGTGATTATTGCAGCCATATAATTGTGATATGAAGCGAAAAGGTAGACAACGCTAACGTGAATCTAAAATTTGGTACGTATTTCAAGTGGAAGAGCCTTTTAAAGGGATACTAAAGACAAATACCAAGTCGACGTGGACTGTTTAAATACCACTCCAGAAACCTCTCAATGCCTGTTTTGTGCCAAGAAAATTGTTAACGAGAAGATTTCATCTCAAGGGTCCGAATATCCTGTTCGAAATTTATATCTCCCGCCACCCAACCGAGGGAGTGGTGACGTTGCATACGCCATCACCATTCTTTTGCGGCCGTCGGTGAGTAAAACGACGTCCGACAGATGGCGGTACCGAGCCAAGTCAGAGCGGTGGATTTGCCGCTGCAGCTGCTTTTTGGTCAAGTGGCGTAGACCGTTCGGGCGTCCCGCGACATCACATGGAATATGAATTCTCTGCTAACTGCAGTTTGTGCGAGTTTCGCGAGCCAGTAAAACCAACGCAGCACTACGCGATAACAAAATTGCTGAAACGCGAAAGCGTGGGCGGAGGAGAGTCGAGCGAAAACGAAACCTCTCGCGCGCCCGCGTCATTGTCAGAGGTAACTTCAACGAGTTGTTTTTCCTAAAAAATAAAATAGAACCGGACAAGTAGCATTTTATTTCGTATTCTGTTACAATATAAGGATGTCTTGTGCAACGACTGGTTGTGTACTGGCGGCAGAATTTAACTGAGGAGTGCTTTTGTCTTCGGCCAAGTACTTGAATGTCCCAGGGGAGACTCTAACTACGTCCTGCATTTACCTCAATTTCTGCATTATTAAGGCTCTCTTCGCGATAATATTGACGCTTTAGAGATTCTCAAGCTCTAATCTATCAATTTAGCTTGACTCAAGATTTGCTTTTAGTGTCCCTTTAAGAACTTCGGTTCACCTTGCGTATTTACGCAGCATGTGTGTATCAGATTGCAGTATCGCTTTTTGGGATGAAGATACTGAATTTCAGATTTCGTCCCTTGATTGTTCCGAAACCTAATGTTGAACTTGTCGGACAACGGTACTTCATGGTCGAAAAAAATCAACCGCTGTTTATAGCTGGTACAATGAATGTGACTTTTCTTGCATACAAGACATTTAATTCCGCTCGCTCAGGCGGCTTCATATGATGATCATTTCTGCGTCTCACACGGATATGAATATGGATGCGTATGGACTTGATCCTGGCGTAAACGCTGTATGATTTGTCAGCCACAGCATTTACTGCGTTTTAAAAATGACGGGATTCAATAAAAAAATCAACTGATAAGGAGGAGGAGGCGAAATAATAAAAATGATGAGGACGAAGAGAAAAGTAGAAGGCAGGGAGGTTAACCAGAATAATGTCCGGTTGGCTACCCCACAACTGGTAAAATTATTAACACAACTTAATACTTTGCATTCGATACGAGATGTTGAACTCCAGCGTATATTATTCTCGCGCTGTTCCTTTTACATTATAATGCACACCGCCTTCACCCATTTTGGAAATGAACTTTAGCTTGTTCATATACGCAATTACCGTAAACAGAATACTGGGCTACCTGGAACTTATACGTGAGACGATGATTTATTAGCATCCCCTTTGAAATGGCGGCGAGAAGCAGCAAGCCCACTTGAACGAGAAGGGGCTAACGGAGGGTCCCGATTTTTATTAATCATATCATAAGCCAACAAACAAAGACAACATGGAGGAAATTACTTGTAGTTACTAATGGAATTAGATGAAACGAATGACAATGAAAGTGTATGAAAAAACAACTTGCCGCAGGTGGGGAACGATCCCACGTCTTCGCATTACGCGTGGGATGCTCCTAGCACCTGAGCTACCGCGCGGCCGTTTTCCCATCCACTTTCTTGGTATGTATGTTTTACTACTACCACTAACCTTCGGAGTGTTAACGAGCGCCAATACTCGCAAACCTTAGCATCATTTCTTTAATTCAATTAGTAACTACAAGTAATTTCCGCTATGTTTTCCTTGGTGTCTTTGTTGGCTTCTTATGAAAAACCTACCTGAGTTATTCAAGTGTGATATACATGCTTTTCATTTTAGAATTTCTGTGTACACCCACAGCTCTTCTACCTACCTTGCACCGCTACCTGTTCCTGTAACGGATCTGGTCGTACGGTCGTACGAGCATCTGGGTCGGTGACGTCATATAGAGGTGCGGGGTTTGACCAGAGAGGACACATAGTTATTATTGCAGTAACCAATCGTACTATGCTTACTTGTTGGCGTAAAGTGACGGCAGCGTCGTTATCGTTAGCAGGGCGTCCCGTTTGTTTTATGTTGCTTCGACGAAAACACCTATGCGACACAAAAACGTTAGATGTGTGGTTGGACAAAGCGTCGCAACATGTCGCTGCTAGCGTCGTTACTGCCGTTCGCCTTTACCGACACTCAGTATTTCCGTACAGAGTGGTCAAAGTAAAATTCGCCATTAACTGGGCATCAATTACGTAAAATGTGCGCCTCGGATATAAAGTCGGGTGCATGTAGGACTATATGGATATGCCTTAAGCGTATTCTTGTCATAAGTTCTGCCCTAAGCGCTTCTTGTACGGCTATTTCATCTATAGGTAAAGTGTCAGGTCAACATCCTGCTCCATATCAACAGAATTGAGAAATACCTTATTGAAGTTTGTCATAAGTTCTGCCCTAAGCGCTTTTTGTACGGCTATTTCATCTATAGGTAAAGTGTCAGGCCAACGTCCTGCTCCATATTAACAGAATGGAGAAATACCTTATTGAAATAACATAGAAACTGCAAACTAGCGGAATCACTACCTTCTTTCGTAGGACTGGCTGTATTTCATTTTTTTCAACACCTTGACGTACGTTGGCACCTTATATGAGCTATATCTACAACAGCCTCCTGATGTCGAATGGTCCGCAGAGATTGGTGCACAGAACAATCAGTTACGGATTATTCGTTCGGAAAATATCAGAATTTGGCACGGAGTTCAATGTGTGCCTCCGCGTGTTCATAAATTATTTCTTTTTCTCGGACCTTCTCATGCAGTCTACAGACTTGTTCTGCTGGTGCTTTGTCATTTGATTGCAATATCAGTTATATGGAAACTCGAGGTGAATTTTCGGCATTAGCGTGCTAAATAAATTAGCTGTTAATTTAATTTGTATGCGAGTATGTGGTGCAATTTACACGGCCGATAATTATATATCCTTCATGTAGTTGTCTAATAGACAGCAATCGCTATCTATGCTTCGGCTTTCGGGTGACAATGCGACTTTTCTTTCCTGTCATTTGTTTCTTCCGTTTGTTTTCAAATAACATTCGTCTTCAAGAATATTCGCAGAGGAATAAATCACTCTTTAGACCCATAGCCATGAGCTAGTAGTAAGTCCAGTTTAGAAGTTATTTACGTCCAAGGCAGACAAGGTTTGTACAATATATAATGGTTGCGAGCACACATGAATAATTTATAAACATTATAGTTAAGGTTATTTGGCCCATATTTAGGTCCAAAGCAGGTGAAATCCGCGTATAATGCTATCGCAGTAATCAAAGTACTAAATTCCAACTAAGTGCATACATTAAAAAATCATTGCTCAACTTTTTCAGCTGAGACTTTATGATAACTATTCCTTCAGTCCTGAAACTGCCCTTACGTCTACGCTAATGGACTACATTGGTATAAAATTTCACCTTATCCTGCGTCGCTTTCCCTCACGGTGCCACTGCACTTAGCCTTCACTATTCCAGGTGCAGCAACCGTATGATCAAAGCATTAAAGAAGGCCTCTTTATGACAAAATTGCTCAAGCAGTACATTCCAATGTGCCGAACAACCTGAAAGTACTCGGTTGGTTTCACATCAATAGTATGAAAAAAAAAGAAAAGGAAAAGTGGAAAACATCCGTTTCACGCGAACCGCTCATTCGGTTACACCGAAATTCAACAACCATCACCAAAGCTCCTTCGTCAGCTGAGCGAGAAATCCTGATCAACCGCTCAATCCGGCAAAATCAGATGGTGTGTCTGTGGCCGATGGTACTGTTGACACTCATGTGGAGGCATGGAGGGTCTGTGCCACGGAAACATTAATTTTGAGGAGATCCTCAATTTGCATTTGCAGACATAACGATAGCCATGCCACTGCCGAGGAGCCACTAGAGCCACTGTTTCCTACTCATGATGCAGCTGATAGTTTCCTTCAACATGAGGGGAGGAGGGAAGAGAAAAGTAGAAGGCAGGGAGGTTAACCAGAATAATGTCCGGTTGGCTACCCTACACCGGGGGAATGGGAAAGGCTTATTCAGTGCCTTCAACATGAAGGCACTGAATAATGATTGGTAAAGGTAACCGAAATAGCTTCTAGATGGTACACAGATTTGAAATGAGCCAGCGAAAAATTATTAATGAGCGGCCTAGACAGAAGTACACAAGCCATTGCTTTGAATGAGTGAAGAGCAATAAATGCCTTGTTCTTACGCGTGCCTTCTTATTTGAATAGATTGATGCACCTAGAAAATTAATTTTTTTTTCTTCCTCTGGTGACTGCTGCTAAGACGAAAAGACTTTCTTCGTCCCTTCGAATTTGTCTTAATGGAAGCCTGCTGTGCAAGTTTCTTGCCTCAAAAGTTTCGCAACTCGGGGCCACGCAACGAGAGTTCAATTTACACCCGTATTTACGGTACATCAAACGAAGGTACCTTGCACGACGAAAAGATTCCTTAATGTTTAGGCCTATTTTCGCTCTGTCATGTAATCAATGTTAGTGTACTCTTATTGCATTACGTTTCTGAAACGGATTAATAAAACACGATGACAGCAATAGCGCTTTGCTTGTGATACCGCTTTATGCGCCCACTGAAACTGCTAGCGCCATCTTGCGGTGGGCGCTTCAGCGCGCGGTGCTCGACATTTTCGCGCCGCTTCATAGATGGCGGCGTGGAAGAAGCGGCGCTTTCGGAATTTCGCCGCTGCACTGTGGTTCTTCTTAACTAAGTTGAAGGTCGAGCGCATCGCGTCGCATATTGAAGTTTCTGACATCAAAAAATAATAATAAAAACGTATCGTTGACTTTGGCGATTCCTTCGGCTCGTAACTCATTGTCTACGGTGATTAAGTAGCATTCTCTCGCAGCGACGACCCCCCGCTTATTATCGCTTGCCTGTGTTTTTCCTGAAATAATCGCGTTAGCCCACTGCGATGAACCGGACAAGAACCCGGAGGTTATAGGATGGTATTACGCGGGGTAGGGTGGGGTGGTATAAAAATGCAGTAACTTAAAGTGAGAAATCCAAAGATAATATATGTTATAATGTTTAAAAGAAGGCAGTTATAATTGTGCCATAGTACGTAAGGAATAGCGTGGTATAAATAATTGAGGAACTTGGCGCCCGTTCTGTGTACGTACCTTTCTTCGTCCTTGTTTTGTCTCACCGCCCTGTTACACGTCTTCTAGAATGCACCAACTATATATATATATATATTGTTGCGCCCGCAAAAGGCGTTACTTTGAAGCCGGGTAGAGTTAGCAGCGATGGCCTGGATCAGCTGAGCGCCTGGCGAGATTCAGCCAGCCAGCCACACGTCGTCTTCCTCGTTCACCACACTCCGGTGCCCCCGCATACTGTTTGTTGAGGCGTGAACCCACTATGCTCCTAAGAGTGTCACATTCGTGAGTCCACTACACACGCTCTTAGGTGTGTTATGCTCTAAGGTGTGTAGTGGACTCACCCTTGCGTAGTGCATCAGCCACTCGTCGACGTCCTCGCCCACTTTTCCCGCGAACGAGCGTGGCTCCATGTAGTGCCGCAAAGGTCCAACTGGCGTTGACCTTTGAGAAGGTGAAACTAGAGCTGGCATTTGTCCATCACCGTCCTGAGCCATAGGGAAGGTCGTTGGCAAGAGACCGGCAAGACGACGGCTCCGGCGAAGTTCTGGATGTTGCGACTCCGTGGTACGTCCTGTCGTACCCCGCACCTCCACCACTCTGTTGCGCCCGCAAAAGGCGTTACTTTGAAGCCGGGTAGAGTTAGCAGCGATGGCCTGGATCAGCTGAGCGCCTGGCGAGATTCAGCCAGCCAGCCACACGTCGTCTTCCTCGTTCACCACACTCCGGTGCCCCCGCATACTGTTTGTTGAGGCGTGAACCCACTATGCTCCTAAGAGTGTCACATTCGTGAGTCCACTACACACCTAAGAGCGTAACATTATATATATATATATATATATATATATATATATATATATATATATATATATATATATATATATATATATATATATATATATATATATATATATACACACACCTTTACTGGAATAGATGAATTACTTGCCACTTTTTCTTGTTTCTGACGTACGCAACTTGCTTTCTGTACGACACAGTAATGCATGTCGTGCCGTTCGAACAACGTATTGGCGCTCTTACCGCGGCGGACGCCCCGTGCCATCCCACGAAGTTCGACGTGCACCCGTAACCCTTGCTCCTGGCTTCCACACTCTTGACACAGTGGACACACGCAAAGAAATTCTTCGGCCCACCACGCGAACTCTCGTACATCCCTGCGGGTTCGACCTCTCGGATAGCCTCGCCCGTCAAAGAGGAGGTGTCGCTCCGAAGAGTTCGTTCTAGTGCCGCTGCCTCGCCGTACATCCGCGCGCAACGGTGAGTGAGTGAGTGAAATAACTTTATTGCGGTCCAGAGAAGACGCAGGGAAGACCCCGCGCCACCCGGCTAGTCCCACATAGGGACCGCCAAGCCGAGATTGACGGCCCGATCGCGGGCACTCTGGACGGCCAGGGTTTGGTCACTGAGTTCGGGGCTGCCCAAGAGCGCAGCCCACCTATCCTCGCGGAAGGAGGAGCCGATGGCTTCACACTCCCACAACACATGGTCCAATGTTGCCCTCAGTCCACAGGCAGGGCAGTCCGCACTGGGATATCTTTCAGGGTATATGGCATGAAGAACCGCGAGGTTAGGGTACGAACGGGCTTGTAGAAGTCGAAGGGTAACCGCCCGCGCCCTGCGTAAGGCGGGGTGCGGGAGGGGGAATACCCGTCTTGACAGATAGTAGTGCTTGGTGATCTCATTAAACGTAAGCAAGGGTTCACCGCGGGTCTGAGGGACTGCTGAGGCGGCGCGGTCAGTGAGTCCTTGCGCGGCCTCGTGTGCGCCCTCGTTAGGGTTAGAGGGAGAACCCTCAATCGACCCTAAGTGAGCGGGAAACCAAATGAGAGAATGCGGAGAGATACTTTTGGCGCTTTGGAGATATAACTTTTAGGGCAGAAAGCCGGTCTAGCTGGTGGCCAGCGTTCGGTGTGTCTTTTTGTGTTCCTGTCCGCGCCCTTTTTGACGCGCTAGTGCAATGTCCCCTTGCACGAGGTTATGTATCGACGCCTCGTGTAGATGGCCGTACTGTCCTGCGCCAGTAGGAGAAGCAGATCTACAGCACTTGCCACGGACGTGCCCTGGTCAGCAAACGGCTCGTCGACGTCTTTTGAGTCGTGTGGGTCTCCACCCTACTTGGCCGCCAAAATTACACAAGTGGATTTCGGCCCTCATCACTGCTCCTATCTGGACTTTGTGAGGGACACCGAGCTTCATAGTTATGTGTAACATTTCCTTTCGAAGCCGCAGGGCAACCTAACGCAATAAAAAAAAAAGAACACTGTGTATGTGGATAGACTCTGTCATTCTCAGACTCCCCCCTCGAAGTCGGCCACATTTACTAAGGCAAATTGTATAATTTTGTGGAACCTTTTATCTGCAGCTGTTTGTCCAAAGGCTTAGGCTAATACTTGTTTGCTTTTCTTTGTCCATGCCGGTTCAAGCTGAATATCTTTAATTTGAATTGGTGCAGAACGATAATGTTTCAAGGTGAGGTCGTGTTGCGGCCGTTGTAACAGGTTTCCAGAACTTGTGTAAAACAACAACCTTTTTTTTTTTTCATTGTTCAGTATGACAACGTCCAAGCACTTACCTCCTCGACGTGACTGCAACGTGGCATATGCGATGACATTCAAATCTGAGGTCTATTTTCAACATTTCTTAAATGCAGTTTTTGACTAAATCAATATTTAGGCCGCAAGTGAGGAGGCAGTTGTTAACGACACCTTCCCTTTCAGGCTCGATGCATCGTTCTGGAGGTTCCGCCTGGGGATTAATCCACTCTGAAGCCAAAACTTTCTAACTGATGCTACGAGCCGAATGACGCGGTGCCACCTACGAGATTTGTGCTATTTCATTTCCCACCTATATTTGCACGCTACTATACCAGGTGTTCCTTTTTTATGTGCTGCACCAAATTTCTTTAAAATTGCCTCTGTCAGATGGCACAGTTATAAGCCTTAAGGTAAATTAATCGCTGTGCGGTCATTACTTCTACAAGAAATCAATATTCTAAATTTATTATAATCACAATTAGACTAATTACACATTTATTTAGCTACATCACCGCACATACATCTACTAACTGTAGCCGATGTGTTCTCTAGGCGATACTACTTGGAACGCACTCCCAGGCCTACACCAGTTTCGAGATATTAATTTTCAAGGTGTCCAACAAAATACATTGGCGTTCCAGTTACTTTCGCGCTGCAATGCATAAAACAGCGTTAAAGGTCAATTGGAACAACAGTGTATTTTTTACTGCATGATTGACGAGGCATATATCTATAAACCGGTGCCCTCCTCAGAATTCATTCCAAGTGTATATGCCTTGTAAACTTTGATTAGACTAATATATGTCAAAATAATTTTCTATTATTTCGTTAAAGCCAAGGTGACTTTTATTCCTGGCGTCTCTCATGTCGAAGGAAAGTAAACTTGATTGATTGATTGATTGATTGCTTGATTGATTGATTGACTAACTGACTGATTCATGGATTGATTGTCTGACTGACTGATTGATTCATTGAAACTTACTAGCTAGAATTCGTACATTGAAATATGTACCATAACGTAATTAACTAACAAGAAAATTCGTACTACTGTCTTATTCATTCGAATAAACACATTGATTTCTGGTAGACGTAATGGGCCCCCTCATCGAGTAGACGATCCGAGTGTTTGCCATTGCTGTACTGTGGTTGCAAGGAATAGACAATGATCATCAAGCTTTGAGTAAATTGAATATTCTGATTTTTTTAAGTACACCCATTTCTTTTCTGGGTGAAATGTATTGCTTCAGACGACCGCTTTCATGACGCCACTGCCGTCTTAGACGGGACGTTCATAGTGGGGCGTTTTGGTAGTAATTGCAAAAGATTCGTTCTTCCCTTTGTTGTAATGCTTGTGCCCAATAATTAACCTGTGCATGTAATTCGAGCGGGTGATACAATATATTTAATGGAGAAACGTAGCGTGGCTGAGTGTACAACAAATGAATATTTAATTACTATGTAATTATGATGGGTCAGTATAAGATGCGCAGATCTCATTCCCCCACCGTGACTTGGTTCTATATGGTGTCACCAGCACCTCGGGATAAAATGTAAATTTCACACATTCATCTACGGTCGATCGTAAATCGTGACAGGAGATATTTCACGAAAATACATGAAAAAACGACAGTTAAGGAAGTGTCGGCGACACTTGCGTTTCAAGCAGGAAAGTGAAAGTTTAGCAACGCATCGCGCTTAAAATTTTCCCACTTCCCAGGAATTTCACGTCCGTACCACGTGTGTTGTTTTAGGAGTCTAGGAAACACCTAGGTTAGCTGCAGTATGACACACTGGAACGCTTCAATGAGTAAATTGCTACAAAGGCTATGATGAACCTACACAGAATAAAGATATTTCGCTCGCCACTCGGAACATTATTTTGTACTTCGCATAAATATCAACACCTTGCCCCGCACGTTTTACCGAGCATACAGGGGGAAACAACCAAATACCTTGTATAACGAATAAAAATTGGGATAGAGTGACCACTCAGTTCCTGTGTTCACAGTGCATAAGCAACCTACACCAGTGCAAATTTTCGGTACACATCACCAAAAAGTGGCCCTCATTCTTTCAAAATGCGAAACATCTGCTGTGCTTGCCTGGAAACAAGTAACAGTATAGAAACAGCCTTGCTCCCTCCTCGGTAGGTACGCGTATGTGGTTGGCGGGATAAACGAGGTGCATATTTAAAGTTTACTGCTGCCAAAGCTTCTGCGCTGCTATTCGTTGTCGCATTTAACAGTGTAGAGTTGGTAAAGTTCGATCTAGCATCTGCTTGCTTTTGCGGTGTTCCACAATTTATCATCGCAAATGTACCATGGTCGCCAGCCTGACTGCGCCGCCAGATCGATAGTTGAGTTTGCGCAACGTGTTAACTACAAACGCTGTCCACGCCGTAAACGCCGTAAACGCCACCAAATTGATGGCTACGCGAATGAAAGCTCTGGCGCTCCTATGTTGTCCGCAAGCTCCACTACTGGTTTAACCTTCAATTCGGCCTTCGTCCTTGATTAGCCTATCTGTATATACGCCGGTGCTTGACGTCGGTAACAGGCAGCGGCGTACGAAAACGCACGCCATCTTAGTCGCAAGTGTCTATTGGCACGTGTGGCTAAGATGAGCTGACGTCTGTGAATGAGCTTCGTGCTAACACACACACACACACACACACACACACACACACACACACACACACACACACACACACACACACACACACGCACGCACACACGCACGCACACACACGCACGCACGCACGCACACAGGATAAACTAACAAGCCTGTGCTTTCGCTAGCTGAGCCTTCGGCAGCGTACTTCGTCTAGCGTTTATAAACTATGGACGGTATAACGAGCTCAATGGGCGCGGACGCATTCAACAGCTATGCTCGCATACACAACACGCCTACTCGACGCCTTCGTTTTATGCTGTGGGCATGCGCGCTGCGGTATGAAGAAGCGTCGTTAGGCTAACAAACCAAGCGACCGCCACTGTTCGCTCTCTTTCATCTGGCCGCGCTCGAGCGGAGCATTTCTCGGAAAAAGTGGGCAGGGCCTTCTCGGGGAACGCTCGCAATTAGGCGGCGGAGAGTGATGCGCGTTCGCGACCTCGGGAATGTTGACGACGCCTCTCGGTTTCCGCTCAGGACGGCTCCATTTGCCCGCAGATCGAGCTTCGACACCTGCGCGCCTGCGGACGAAAGATGTGAGGCGAACTCGGATAACGCTAGCGCCTCAAAGAACAGGAAGTAAGTAAATAAATAAATAATGAATAAATAAATAAATAAATAAATAAATATATAAGAAATTCGCAGGTGTATGCCATTATCAACTACTGCTATACATCAAAGACAGAGAAGCAAGTTCTGCCGTCCTTCAGCGGAAGTCTAGGGACATGTAGCATTGTACTATATATATATATGCTCTTCGTGATGCACGGGTTCCCTCGAGAATAAAAAGAAAAGCACTCATACGCCGGCGTTCTAGCGCTAACCTCCAAGGAGAGGAGTTCAACTCCGGAAGGTCTGCACGAGTGAGCACCGCTCGTTCTACGGTGACAAAGGCAGTAGCGCCGCTTCTTGGCATATAGTGTGTTTCTCGCACGTTATCAACGCACATCCACCCCAACTCATTTAAGCCCCCTCACAAAATTAAGCCGGCTCTGTCGCCAACGTACGAAGAATAAGTGAACGGACGCACACTTGGATCAATGCGCCGAAGCATGGGTGCCGGCGGCTACACCGACAGCGCACTAACGATCGAAGCAGAACGTTTCGTAACGGTCCACACATTAAGAGGATGACTAGTGATCATATGTACTTGCTACAAGCTGCTGCAACGTACACATCTACTTTCCAAGCCTTGTGTCCAACAACAACAAATCCATCGCAACTGAGCGCACACGTGAGGGATCAGGCAGAAACTAAACTATCAGCTAGTGACCGCCCGGGGAACATTACTGAGTCAGAAACGTGACAAGCCGCTGCTCAAAAGTGTTTGCTTAATAAAGTAGGAAGAGCTAAACACACTGATACTGACTTAATTCGTATAGCGAAAAGTTGGGATAACTTGGAATACATTTTTGGCACAGCGTGCATTGCAAGCACCCTATACGCGGTTCGTGCCGTTTGCAAAAAGCGTAATGAACTCCGAAAGCGCTCACATGTCCTTTGAAACTGCAGTCAAAAGACTCACCCGTCGTACATCCTGTCACTGTATACGATACGCCCCGAGACAGAGGTGCGAAGAGCCGCACCGGCGTCCTGTACACCCTTTGCAAACACAGACAACGGAGGCAGCTGAGGCGAGCAATGGACGCGTCACCACGTGATCAAACATGGCAGCGCCCACGGGACCGCCGTGAAAAGGGTCAATAGAGGACCCTCTAGGCTGTGCGAAATTTTTCATTACCGACGCATGGATGCTTTGGCATTGACGCGCAGACTGCGTTGCTAAAAACGAGCGAACACCTCTCACCGGTGCAGTGAATTCTTGCTGAACGCAGAAATTTCTGGCTGACGTCAAACGCGGAGCCGATACAACGCGCGAGAACAAAACATAACGGATTTGCTGTCTAGAAAAACTGCGCAGAAATGTTGACTATTCGAGTGAAATACAGGTGAAGTAGTTGTTATCTTATAATCATTCGTAACTTTGGTGAAAGCAAGAATATCGGAATATGATACACGTACGTTCCTGGCTGTTCTCTGATTGACGTTTCATACCCAGCCCGCCGCCCCCCAGCGCGGTTCTCAATGTTCTCTAACAAGCAGCTACGCTGTAAAGGTAGGCGATGGCCGAGACGACGCGTTGCAGCGGAAGCTGTTTCGGAACTTTTCGCGTCTCCCCAGCGTAGGGTAGCAAACCGGGTCTTTTTCTCTGGTTAACCTCCCTGCCTTTCCCCTCTCCTCTGTCTCTCTCTTTCGCCTCTCGATGCATCCGTTCGCACGTCCATTGATATGCTAAAACGTTGTTCACGTGTCTACGCTGTGGACCACTTGGCGAGGGAAAGGGTGTCAATGGCGGTGGTTTTGTCTCTGCAAATGTTTCGATGATAATCCGCTGGTCTCAATACCTGTAGCCAGTACCTGCTGCGGAGAGTCCCGCTCAAGCAGAGACGGTTCTTGACGTCTAAGCACGTATCGAGTAATACTACTAAGCTGGACGGCAGTGAGAGTTCTGTGTTAGCTCGGTGAATTTTGATAGGTCCCATTTGTTCTTGTGCGCCAAATAAACCCGTTCTTGCAACATTTGCTTCATCTGTTTAGGTACAAAACTCTTCGCAAATGGGTAGGGTTGGAACCCTCATTGAACGACAAATACCACAGAAGAATATTCCAAGGCACGTAATAGCAGCCGTCGTCATGCTAATGATCGACTCAGGCCTGAAGTTTGGACTGCGTGATCAACATTTACATTGTTCCATAATCTTTGTTTCCATTTTTTTTAGCAGTAAGTAGGCGTCCATACGTTTACATGGTATGCGTAAATATATTTGCGTGCGACGAACATTGTGCAACGCACCAGGAAAAGATTATCTGTATCGCAATAATATGCATATTCACGTTGTTTCTCTGGGTTTTAATTAAGAAAGAAAAAAACTATAAGTATCTGTAGCGGGCGTAGTACAAGTAGAATTTGAAAGGTGCAGGCCTCGGGAAACTGGCCCTCATGCTGATGTCTCTATTGAAATGGGTAGGTCGATACTTACATAAAGACCTAAAAAAAAGAAACGAAGAAAAACACCACCCCCTTCCCACTCCCCTTGAATCTTGTAAAGTAAACACGATCGCTGGCTCTACGCGCCTCAACTTCTTCCGCGTGACTGATCGTTATCACTGAAATCACGTCTTCCGCTTCAAATCCGCAACCACGCCCAGATTGTGGCGCTCTTCGCATCCACCCGCCTTGGACCATCGGCTCGAGCTTATCTCCATTTTGGAGAGGAATAAAAAAGTTAGCATAGGAAAGAAGGAAGTATGAAAAAATAAAAATAAAGAAAGAAACCAGCGTCGCTGACAGCTGGCCCATTGTAGCGATGATGTATCGCCGGCCGAGATGGCGCGTTTCGTGTGCGTGAAACCGGATATTCACGCACGCAGGACGAGACGAGACAGGACCGCAGGGCGCGTTTCGTCACTTCCAGGTGCAACACCGTGTACTGTTGGCGTGGGCCACGAGCAAACCAACCCCCCCCCCCCCCCTCCTCCACCCCCTTAGTACCGCTCCTTCCTTTGACGAGCGTTGAAAAATGGACCTTCCAGAACGCTCTCTCGCCTCCGCTTCGCCGCTGCACAACAAAGCCGAGCTGGCAAGCGGCGAGCCCCAAGCCTTGTGGCGAAGCCACCGCGTTCCTACCACGCGTCGCTGTAGGTAAATGAGCAAAGCGATCCGACTGGTCACGCTTCAAACCTACCCCCCTACCCCCCCCCCCCCCCTCCCTGGAACTATTCGCCCCACCCGCTCTTTTCTGAGCTTCAGGCGTGGTCAGCCTTGTTTGCTTCCGCCTTGTCCTCAGCTCTATTGTGCACTGCGCCGTGTTTGATTTGATTTCAGTTCCGTGCAGCGCACGCTTTATCGTGCGCCGAGATTCAGCTCTTAAGAGCAGCGAGATATAGCCTGAGGCGTGCTCACAGCCTCGGCTGATTTCATAGTCACTCGTGCTTTGTTGTGTTACCTATTAGCTCGAAGTAAGCCTTAATGTATTAATACTTGCACGTAACGTACACCTATGACCAACCGCTGAGGTGGAAGCTGGTGAGAAAATTAAGTAACTATTGAATAACTGCACAGCTGGTAATGTTGGCTAAAGCTGCAAAGGGAAAGCTACCAATCTTGCGAAACGCTCTCATTTTGAGAAAATGTCCCGGAATTGGTGCACATACCGGGACCGCGACCAGCGTCTCTAGGGTGCATTTTCACAGCCGCACCACCTGGTCTAAGAAACGTGCGAAGACCTGAATCTAGCTGCTAACTCGACGAGATCGGATTGCGTAATTCGATTCGGAATTCAGGTCAGTCTATAGAGGTCGTGCTCTAGTGAGCTCCAGTCATTAACACAATTACCGAAGTTCGATCGTTTTACAGCAACTTAGGCCGAGCAAATGGAAGAAAACAGCTAAGTACGGTGCTCACGTGAAAGTAACAATGCGTTGTTTCTATTTCTTCTCGGTATTCCTTCTATTCGTCGGTTTTCTTACCCAAATTTTGAAATTTAGTAGCGGTGCCTTCGCTCGAATGAGTATACTGACAAGCTGTCAAACGCTGTAACAACCTCAGAACGACGGTGGGGATTCCTGGCAGAAGGGATACTAGCGGTCGATATGAAAGTCTTCTAGATGGCGAAAAATTGAGCTATTCCTGTAAAAGAACGAAGCTTGATATCGGTTAAAGTTTTGTATGAGAAGAACCAAATTGCCATAAGTACAGTGCATTTGTTGGACACAGCACCTGCCCGCAAAATGCGTCATCGTCATTAATTGCAAACATTTACTTCTAGGCAAGTGCATCAAACACCCACAAAAAACAAAACAAAAAGAACAACAACAAATAAGTCTGTTCTTGGCAACTTAGTGCAGACGGAGGTCTGACAGTTATATTCCGAATGGTAATTTGTGCTGTCAATATGGAGAAGTGCTTCATTAGTTTTCCCACCTACGAAATCTACTCACAGCATGGACTCAAATGCGAACAACTCCAAGAATAATCCAGTGCGTTGTTCCCTTTGTACGTACACCTGCATTTGTAAGCGTAGCTTACTTCAGATTTCAAATCATGTACTCGGGAGTACTTCATGCATAGAAACTGGTTACATAGCAATTACATGTTGAAAATCCATGCATCTACGTGTAATACACATTCTTAATAGTTATTTCTTTTTTGTATTTAAAGTTATGTTCCTTTTGCATTTAATTTATATTGATGGTACAACTTACATGAACCAGTTTGTGTGAAGTTGTTTGTGCAACTGTATTAATATGTTCTACTCACAGAATTTCGCAATAATACTGCTAGAACAAAATTTGGAGCTACAATCAGAGCAAGCTCACTGGGCCCAATGCGTAGCATATGGATCGATATTTTTTGAATAATTTCGCAAGTTGACAGTTTTATGGATTTGGCAAGCCACAGTGCGTTGTGCCCACGCATTGCAATTTTATTTTCGGCCGCGAGTTTCGCATATTGAAAATACCTCAGTTTATCGCGCAATACATACAAACAAAAAATCCGGATGGTTTAGCATATGAGTGGCGCAACATGCAGATTACATAGTAAAATATTCTTGCGCGCACAATTGACAAGGACACAGTGAAGGGGACACACGAGCGCTTACTCACAACTATTTTATTTTCGGAAAGATACAGAACATATATACCTTAGCTATCAGCGTTGAGCATGTGCAACAAGAGCGGTCAGTAAAACATAAACAGATTAAACACAGATTAAGAAGGTTCAACCAGTATTTAAGAAAGCGAATTCATTTTCAGTGATTACAACCGATGGTTGGCTTATGCAGATTACATTTTGGACAGAAACTTAGACCAACGTTGCTAATTCGAAAGCATTATATGGCTGGCTCATGAGGCGGAAAATCCGGCGTTGGTGTTGGCGTGACCGAAGTCATCGGGCCCTCGACCTTTGTTAGCAGTAGAACCCACGACGTTTGACGTTAATTAAGGTACAGCTAATTAAGCTAGAGGTAATTAAGACACTCGAAGTCGCGATCTCTGTCCAGGGTTCGAACTGCTCGAGTGGTCGACTGGTCGAGTCGAAACCATGACCTTCCGTTGTGCGCACTTTGGGAAGAAGTCCGTTGGTCACGTGGTCGCAATGCTTGCTTTCGCATTCATCCACGTAGGGATAACTAAATGCCCGCTGAATTTTTTTTAATATTCTAAACAACAATGTTCGAATGGTTTAAAGTAAGAGCGCAATGGTAGTAATTGTTGTCAGAGAGCAAACTTTCGACTAGAATTTACTCTCTAGGAGGTTACAAAGGGGCTGCATTGACCGTTTGAAGCTAGGAGGAGAGGTTTCGACAAATTCACGCGCCGTAATCATTACCATACTTCCTCAATCGCCACACCGGCGCTTTACGCAGACACTGAGCAGCGAATAGTCCTCTATTGTAACCTTACAGCATGCAGCAAACTGCCGTTATAAAAATATCATTTGGACCTTAAATGGAGTTCTCTAAAACTGGCATTTATTTAAACGCGGCGATGACTTAAAAAGCTATAGTAACGTAGTCAGCGCATTGGAAAGCTGCGAAGGCTCTTGTAACGTACAATTAAACAAAACTTGGTACGATGGTGCCGATGTGACAGTAGCGAGAGTGTAAGCGAGAGAGAGAAAGGTTGCATAGAAAGACAAGGAGGTTAACCAGAGGTAGTTCCGATTGGCCACCCTGCACGGGAGGAAGGGGTAGGGGGATGAAAAGAAAAGAGAACGGAAGGGAGACAGAAATAAAGAGAGATTGTGCAGGCACCCGTCAGCAGCTGTCTCGTCTGTCATGATGACGAGATGCAGTCGCAAACCCAGGCAACTGGCGCCGCGGGGTGGAATGACCCTCGCAGCGCCCCTTGCGTCTCCAGGTTAACGCGAATGAACGCAAAGAGCCACCGCACACTTGCTGCCAAGAAAGGTTCAGCGTGGATTTCCCCGATTCTTCACTCCGTACTACAAGCAAAGTGTGGCGTCAATACACTTCGAATAATCCGTCCTATAGAAAGCGTGCACCGTAGTAGTGCACCTCGAATAAGCGATTTCGTTAAAGTAAGGCTTTAGTGTATACGAAACCATATGCGAGTCTCTAATTTCGCTGGACCGTGTACGTAAGCCACAACTCGCGGTACGCTGCATGGAACCACTGTCTTGCTTCCGGAGAGAGCGGAGCTCCTCGGACTGCTGAAGGCTTCATCATTTGTTTTCCGCTACAATCACTGCAGGTCCCTCGCGCTGTGTTCCCGCGGGCATTCTTAATGATGTGGGCGTCAGAATGGCCGGAGCAGCTGGTCGAGGTCGTTAGCTGCGTCTGACTCTTTGGTTCCGCGTCCACACCGTGCTTCTTGGCCTGGCCGGGCAATTTATGACCGCTGAGACGCATCCTTCAACGGTCTGCACGCTGTGTCGTTGTTTAATATTGAGTTTACGCGCCCGTTGCTGCAAGATCGGGCAAGATCGGTTTAGATTTTCGGTTTTCTTTCATTCTCCGATTATAGGCGTTCTTAGGTATGACGACCAGCACGTTAGATCACCTGGATTCAAGTACGATCTCGGTGGCAAAATTGCTTGCATCGCGGTTACAGGCGTCACAAGTCCAGTAAGCGATATGTTCGTCTCTGGAGTTCCTGACGTCGACAGGCCTCAGATGCGGCAATTTCTGTATCAAGCAAAAAACTTGCACTAACAATGAGCAAGAAAGTGGAGTCCTCCGTATTTCAGTCTGGTTTAAATTTCCGGTGGCCTCCGTCTGTATGCTGTGTATGACTGGCAAGAGACGGCTTGAAAGAGCTGCCTGGAAAGGCGCTGGGCGAAAGACTGGGAAAGCACATAGCGCAGGGAACAGCTATTTTAAACTAATCTAGTCATGTGTGCAAAAGTAGTTCGACATTCTACAGATTGTTAACATGAACCAGTGATCTTACGGGTTGAGACAAGATGAGCGTAAAGACCACCACTTCCCCCTCCCTCCACCCCCCCCCCCCCCCCCGTAAAATAAAGGAAAGCTGGTATAGGTAAGAGGCCATACGCGTTGTCAGAGGAAATGCACATACTACTAATCTACCCCCAGAAGTTTATGAAGTGAGATGACATTGTAATTGGAAAGTAAACTGAGAAATGAGAGCGCAGATGATTGACTGCATCAAAGCATGTTGTGAAAACGGACACCTTCACCAACCCGACTGTATCAGGAAGCTATAAACGAAACGGTTCTTTTCTAGCTTCGTGCTACAGTCAGGTGGGTGACAACATTAACAATCGTGAACGTAGATCGACCTAACGGGCTTCCAGAAAACTGTTTTGTCATATATTCAGCGTTCTTGTGCTTCGTGTTGTAGATTATCTCGGCCTCGCTCTGCAACCTGCTAACCTCCTAGTTAGCTCGTATAGTAGAGCAATCACAACGGAAAGAAGTTGGGTCTGGGGTTCCAATCACGGACGAGGACGCGTTTTTCTTCAACTCCGAAGCTTTCTTTCTGAGAAACCCGTGTGGGGTTTCCTTTGTCGTTTCGTGCTACACTTGAGTTGATGACACTTCTTCCCTTTCAGGAACCTTCTTACAGCTTTGCAGTCTTTCGCAGAGCTGATTTGTCGAAGAAGATTATGTGCGTTACGCTAAGATCGCGGGGTTGGCGCACCATATAGGAAAAAAGAAAGAAAAGAAAGCTCTGCCGAAAACTAAGATGTTATTCCCATTCACTGTGCGACGCAATCAATCAAATGCATGCAGTTTTTTTATGTATTGCCAGCGAATCATTTATCTACGAACGGTAGGCTGAGAAGATCGCGAATACGCACATCGGATTAGCCGTCACAACTTCTTAGAAACCGCGGTACGGAGCCCTCCACCAAAATTAGGAACGGGGTCCTCTCCGCAAGCTACAGTATTTATCCGGACAGGAGACTGGCACACTGAGGTGTGATATATATCAAAGTACATGTCAATATTTCTCCTTACGTCCACTTTCGAACTCTCGCACCCACGGCAACGAAAGTGCTTCCTCCATCCGTGCGAAAGAAACCACCGAATGCTAAAAACCAACAAATGACTTAAGAAACAGGTGTATACATCGTAATCTCTCTCGCAATCGTCAGTGAGCGAGTTTTCTCCATGTGTCGATGGTGCAAGTAATGTTGTTGAGTTAGACCAGGATTGCTTACTTGCTTCTTACTCACGCATCGCCGCTTACCCTTGAGTACTGCCCTAGCGGCTTTATCGCTTTACTTTTTTGTGTGTTTCATCGCATATTCCTTTTTCGCTTTTCCAGTTTGGGGGCGCTTATATCATACTGCATGTAAGACGCCGTTTCTTGTTCGGTTTGTCTAGTTATTTATTATTTTGTACTGCTGTTTTCGCTGGTTCATGCTTACTGTAGATTTAGTATGGTTCTGTGTCTGTGGAATGTGCGTGCCTGCTATATGGGGAAATGAATAGCTTCAGTTTCTTAACTGCCTGTTGGCATAGCCGGCTCCGATGTAGCTAACATTGTCATTCCTCAATAGTAATAATAATAAAAAAACAAACATGCGTAAGCTCAGTGTATTTTATAGCCCGTGGCACGGGGGCCTTAGACGTAAGATAAAGTGACAATGTGCGGTTCTAGCAACTTCATGCTTAGTAGTAATGTTTAATTGGGAACATTCAGAAGTCTCTCTTGCTCTCCGACGGATTTGCATCCTGGTTACGCTGATAGGGCTTCGCCACGCAGTAAATATAATTAAAGTTATTATTATTATTATTATTATTATTATTATTATTATTATTGTTGTTGTTGTTGTTGTTGTTGTTATTGTTGTTGTTGTTGTTGTTGTTGTTGTTGTTGTTGTTGTTGTTGTTGTTGTTGTTGTTGTGGTGGTGGTGGTGGTGGTGGTGATGATAATGATGAAGGTTGCGATGATAGCTGCTGTTCGTAACACATTTGCTAATGCATGCGAAAGACGGTTGAGTGCACACACAGCTTTTAGCAGGGTCCTGCTAAAAACAATTTTGAAAATATTCTTCTCCTGCCTAGTAAAACGTTTTTAAGTGTGTAGCATTGAGCAGTTTTTCTCGTAGCATATAAGAGCGACAGCCTATGAAAGGAGAGTAGCGGGCGCTACTTTACGCAGGCAAGCATTAACAACCACCGGTTTGTCTCCTCAATCAGTGAGTGAGTGAGTGAGTGAGTGAGTGAGTGAGTGAGTGAGTGAGTGAGTGAGTGAGTGAGTGAGTGAGTGAGTGAGTGAGTGAGTGAGTGAGTGAGTGAGTGAGTGAGTGAGTGAAGTCATCGGCGACATCTTAGTAAATTTTATTGGTGGCTTGAACGATCACAGAAACAGAAGTTCAACGTTTAACGTGACAAGTTAATGTGACTACTTCAGCTGCAAGAGAACTTGGTGAACTTACCTCTCTAATTCTTTTGCAGACGTGCGAACCGAATAATTGTAGTAACTCAGGACCTAGCAATGTGCTCTTGGTGTTCGTTAATTGCCACCCCTCGATCATTTCAAATATCCCCGTAACCTCGTAAGCGTCTCGGCGTAAAGACGGAAGGAGGAGTCGTTGAGGAAGCCCCTCTTCCCCCGTTGCGCTCGCAGAAACTTCCTGGACGGTTTCCCGCGTCCGCGACCACACGCTCCAGAGAACTGGCAAACGAAAAAAAAAAAGTAATTACGAAAGAAAGAAGAAAAAGAAAGGAGAATAAGAATAAGCAATAGCTACACACGGGACTCTCCGGCGTCTAACAATGGACCCACGCCTGCCGCCACAGGCATCTGCGCGCAGTGCCATTTGAACTGTACCATTCCATTTCCCACCGGAGTCGCAACGGTTCTCGTCCAAGCCGCCGCGAGGCGCTTCCCAAGTTCGTGGAGGGTTGAGACGACGGAAAGAGCCAGATCGGGGAAGGTACGGTTACTGGCGACCAGCAGAAAATTTGGACTCTTCGCTTCTTCGTCTTCTCCTTCTTCTTAAGTGCCATCTATTTTTCATTCTCTCTCTCTCTCTCTCTTTGTTATTTGGTCTCTTTCTCACTCAAAGTGAAAACGCCTCGTCGCGGGCGCCTCAAGTCGCCGACGGACCGTTAAGCCCGCTAGGCGGGGACATCTTCGCAGCGTTATCTCTGGCCCGTTGCTCTCTCACGCTGTGGGAGGGGAAGTGGCGCCAAGCTCGTGGCTGTTTGCAGTGGCGCTTAACGGTGCTCTCGGTATACGCCACACGCGCCGTACGAAGCCCAAGCCGCGCCGTCTCTCTAGCCGGACCTCCTCTTCTCAGATCGCAAACCGCCTCGCTGCTCCCCGACAGTCACGTGGCCTCGTAGCGTCTGCTCTGCTTTTCTCGCTTTCTCCGAACTGTCGAAAAACACTTGACTTTTCGTGCCGCCAACGGTCGTGCGTGGCGAACGGGCAAATGAACCTGGAAGGGTGGGACCGAGTATTCGTAGCCCGGGGCGTACTCTTGCCTATTTCAAAATGCTTGCTGAACGTTTTCAATGGCAACCCGCTGACTGCAAATACTTACCGTTAGTGAGTCCGCTGGTGCTGTCAGTGTACTTTTAGCGCGCTCTCGAATCGAATGGGTGCCCAAGGTTTGGAGATCGCGATTCGATGTGAGCTGTACTGTGCGACGCTCAACAATAAGATAGACCAGCGTCGTCGAGACGCGAGAAATGATACTGCCGAATGCGAGCATTCTTCGCAGGATTTTAATTGCGTGTTTTTTTTTTCCTTGCGGGCTTTTTCGTTGTAGCCTCAGGCTGGGAGTGGCGTTTGCGCGTCTTTACGTTCACTTGCTGCGCCATGTTTATGAATCTATGAACCATGTGTACGATGCGAGTGATGTCAATACGGGGAAGATCGACAAGTGTTGGCTCATAGTCTTGCCCGTCTGGAGAACTAACCGTTGTCAGAGGGCGGCGTATTAGATCGTGGACTCTTCAAACAAATGTCTTTGTAGTTACTAACTACAAGTTAGTAGGCGTCTCTCACAATATTCAATACCTACGCAGAAACGTTGAGTTAGTAACGGTGATGGTAGTGACTTTACTAACTGAGGAATGCAGTAACCTTTACGAGTAGAACTCACAAGATGGTTGCTAATACGCTTACTTACTAAATACAAAACGTAGCAGGTGCAACTAGCGCAGCTTCATTGCATTCACTAGCAATATTGTGGGGACCATTCGGTTTATAAACTCCACTTCCATTATTCTATTAAGCCGATGATATTGCAAAAGCATAGCAAGGCAGTGTAAGAAAAACGAGAGTCACATTGATCTATCATCAATTACTCTTATACGTCATGGTCAAATTAGGCGGAAAAGAGCATTTCTACCGCAAGTTTGACGGGGCATATCCATAAACCGATGCCATCCTCAAAATTCGTTTCAGGTCGAAATCCCTTACAATCTCGCTAGCTACAATTCTTTGATTGCAATATGTGTTCTAAATGAATTAGTAAGAAATTTTAACTGGTTAAATTCCGTTAATTAGTCAATTCCGCATTATATTGGTCAAGTCCGCCTCATTGCATAATTTTGTTCAAGGGTTAGAATTACTATCTGCCACAGTAGATTCTGAAAATTTTGGTGCAGCTAAAAAAATAAAGCACCCTTATAGAGATTCACGTAGACCGAAATCGTCGACAGTGCAAAATGCTATTTAGTATTTCGCACGCACTGACCTCTATTTAGTATACTAGGCTACTATGCATGAGTTTGGAGTTTATTGTAGACGAGCTTACACAATACATATAAACTCAGATACTATTCGACGCCCAAGGAATTGGCAAAGGGTCCCAAACAGTTACAACGGAATGTGAGATTATCAATGACAAGTGCGTGAAACAAAGGCGTTCGTTTTTATGCAGTTATACACTGAATTAGAGTGTGGACACGCACGAACATTTATTGCAGCCCGACATTGCATATTGAATGTCTTATTCCTCCGATGTTTTTTCCTCCTCTTTGTGCCTTTGTTGGTTGACATGCCTTGGTCGCTGGGGTTTGTCGTTGATGTTTGCGATAGCCGGCCCTTGGGTGGCCTATTTTCCCAGGATCACGACGTTTAATAAACAACCGAGCTGCTTCTAATGAGGGAAATAATGCCTTTCCCAATGGTGGCAGAGGTCAGTAGGTATTTTCCCACGGCTTGGACGCGCGTGTGGCACGAATTACGTTGGTAAAGACGCTGGCTATGTATACGCGTTGTATGTTTAAGCTCGCGACCGTTATTGGCCTTCCGTGTTCTTCCGAGATTTGTTTCGCTGATTTGACTTTCGTGTCTCGTGGCTTTTGCACGTATTTGTGTTTGCGTCTTAAATCTTGTGCGGATGCCTTAGAACGTTGCATGGGCAAGACTTCTAGAAGGCTGGCTTGTTCCGGCACGTGAATTGAGAGAGAGAGAGAGAGAGAGAGAGCTATTTGTACGAAAGGCAGAGAGATTTGCCGGTGCATAAATATTTGCCTACATGCTGCTCTGCAATTAACTCATGTAGGTACTCTAATGATAATATATATGACGCTGATGCTGCAGGCAAGCACGACTTGCAAGGATGTTTTTACTGTATCCCTTTGCTTTCCTTGCTCCGGATACGACCGACCGGACCCACTGTACTGACCGAGCAGTGGAGTACACATTATAGATAGTAGGGGCTACCAGGATAAACGGACGCGTCAAAGCATAGGTCGCGCTTAGCGGCGAAGCCTTACCTCCGACCCCCTTACTCTCCCTACTTATCCGCGCTGTTGAAACAGAGATGACAATCATAAAACGCTGAAGTGGGCACCTGACGATGTACTGGGTCTATGGCGCTACAGGCGACGTGCCTGAGATGACCTATAAGCTCCAGGACCGCGCAAGGTGTTCTCAATAATACCAACCACCATCAATGATTCGACAATAGCACTACTGGAGGCAAGCACCGCTTGAAAGAACGTTTTCGCAACTTCCTTCTGTTTTCTTTGCTCCGGTTGCGAACACCGTGACCAACCGTACTGACAGAACGGAGCCCGCGGGATGGATAATAGGAGGTACCAGGATAACCGGAAACTTCAAAACGTTGCGCTTCCAGATGAAGCTTCCCCGCCCCACATATAGCCGTGATTCAAACACGAAGATCACTATCGTTAAACGCTGACGCGGGCACCCCACGTTGCGCATGATCTATGCCGCGCTGTACACACGTGACACATCCGGAGCCGACCTGTAAGCTCCAGGAGAGTGCAAGACGTTTACTCGGGCTCTCCTTCCGTGACTGGTCGGAGCTTGCGTAATGTCGTGCGGGCCCGTCAGGAAGCATCGCACACGAGCCCGCTGCGGCATTAAAGCTACCGCGTCGTCGTCTCCCGATCGAAGCGCGGCTTGCCCCAATACATAGAGTTTCTCGCTATATTAGCTAGAGGGAAATCTGGCGCTGCTGCGCTGTGGTATGCATGGAAATGCCGGTATATTGTGACTTCGGATTGGCATCGTTCTCGGAGAGCCAGGACACCTTGAAGACGCGCCTGGCAAGCACCGTTCCGTGTGTCACAACGATTCATTTTCTACTAAAACGGCACGTAAAAAGCCGTTTTAGCTTTATTATTACGCAAGAACATGTGTTGCTTAACTATGAGAACTTGGTATTGCATGTACAGTTATACGACACGTAAAAAGTATCAGCGGGCCGCTAAAGTTGGAGGACAGACGGCAAGATTCGCGCTCGCTTTGAGACAGTTTGTCGTCTGTTCTTGCTTTTCTTCGCTTGGCCACGCATTGCAGGTGAGTAAAGATGTGATACGCGTCAATGGAAACCTTTTCTGAAGATTTTACTTTAGGAACGCGTTATTTGTGTAGCCGTATCCACGTTTTAGACGAAGCCTCTTACAACACCGGCCAACACGAGCCTCGCCGACACATATACCGTCATTCCCATGACGGCACAACGCCCCTTAGGAAACTCCCATAGACGGTGGCGCCAGATATCCCTCTAGGTGTTATAGTGAGAAATTCTATGCCCCAATACGTGGACGCGCACAGTAAACCGTGTTCCGCGATGCCTGTCGAGCGTTTGCGCGTGATTCTCGCGAATGCAGCTCCGCTAGCTCTGTGACCCGTGTCGGCGGTTCGTAACGTTGTCTCGCGCGAGCCCTCCTCGCCACGTAGGGACGCGCACCGGCCTGCAGAGCGGAATGTCTTCGACTCGTGTATACATCGCATGCGCGGGACCAGGCGAAAAAAATTCCTGACACGTTCGCTTCCATTTCCGCTGTTACGCGTGTAGCAGTTGTATAATTGTGTCTGTTGCGAAAACGGAAAAGTCGGCGCAGCGAACGCACACCGCATCAGTTCTCTTCACACGCTGCTCTGATAGTTTGTTCTTTCGTCTGGGTAGTTAGTTATCCGAGCCCAGCGCTCCGCAATCAAAGGCTCCCATGCCTGTCCGTGCCTGTCTCATGCATGTCTCATGGCGCTGTCCTTGCATCCCGAGCAACGAAGGCGGTTCTAATCTTCCTGAGAGAGAGAGACAGTGGTGGTCTCGAGGAGACACTTCAGTCAGTTTGCGTGTTACGTGGTGTGGTTTGTTTCGTCTGCGTTGTGTTTCGGCCGTGGGCTTTGTGTGTCGTTTCGTTTCTTGTCGTTCCCATCTGGAGTAGCAAGCGAGACGTGTGGCCGGACAAATATCTCCAGGGTTCCTTATACAGAGCTTCTCTGTTCACGCCGCCGCAATTAAAAAAAGACCTTCTTTTGCGTCACCTTATCAAATGTTAACAAGCCCCCTCCTCCACCGTTTTCCCAAAGGGCTGGCAGAGGAACAAAGAGGAAGTGAGTTCATTAACAGTGGTGGAGCAAGGAAATCCTCGACATGGAGTCACCGTCTCGACAAGGAAGATTTTCTTCATCGTTACGGCCCTTACGAAAACGAGCCCTTTCGTAGAACCGTTGGCTCCGGGCAGAGCGTATTAGCGCAGTCGTTACCAAAAATTTCGAGGACGTTTAAACTTCGCCTTTAAGTGTGGAACGCCGATAGATTTCAAAGATCCCTGACTGCTTGCCCCGCTTCCCGGCGAGTGCAGCTTTCTTGCGGTTGCGCGGAGGCGAACGCGCAGTGGTGGTGTTGAGAGGGACCGAGCGGGCCGCGCCACTTGGAAGAGGGGTTTGTGTTTGAGTTTCTGAGTAACATAATTATGTTGTCTGGCAAATTCAAATTAAAATTCGACGCTTTCATGTCTGCAGATTGTGTTTAGGTCGTACTTTACTATTTTTCTGGCGCATTTTACCTTGAGGAGTTTAATTAGTTCAGTAACTCATCTGCGCCACGCGGAGGGTCTGTGTGGTTGTGGTTCAGAATCATTTTGCGCCAAGCGACGTCCGACGCCGACATCGGCTCTTTTGCGACACGGGGCACTTAATACATGATCATTTTTGTATATACACATCTCGTGCACATCACTTCAAAATTGTGTAAAGAGTTCTATCACATCATCATTGTATATAACTATTGTGCACACTGTATATATTGAAAATCATTTTGTACATGTGGCATTTAGTTTATGTGTAACTGTGCCTTTCCGTGGGTATACGTGTTTATATGTTGGTGCGTGAGGACTCGGACACTACTCGCGTTGACAACGCGCTGTGTTTCGTGTCTTACATGTTATCGTCCGCGTGGAACTGTGCCGTGATTATGACTCAGTGTTCGTATCGTCTCTTGTCGAAATAAACTTTTTCTAAACACACCTTAATGCTATAGCGTTAAGACTAAATATTGGCGTGTCATGGTGGGGATATTAGGACGGCTTCTGAATACTGGCGTTTATGCCAGCGTGTCAGACACATTGTCAGGAAAATAAATCGAAAAAGTGAGATTCCGTTCTAAGAAGCATAGTTTCCTGTGTTCTTGAAAAGTCCGTTTCGGTGAATGACTTCGCTAAGGGACAGAGGGAGAGATAAAAGGGAAGGGAAGACAGGGAGGTCAGCCAGTGTAAGTATCGGCTGGTTACCCTATGCTGGGGAAAGGGGTCAATGAAATAAAAGGTGAAAGAAGAAGAAACAAATAAAAAAAGCACGGGCGAAAAATGCACGCAATAACGTTATGCTACGCGCTGCAACTTTAACTGCACCTGGCGCACAATTCACAAGCCGTTAAGAACTTGAGCAGAGCTCTTAAGGCTTCGAGTGCCGAAACCCGTCTGGATCAGTATCCTAGAACTTTTTCCTTTGTTTCCAGTTTCAGTTTCTTCCAGTTTTTCGAGCGTGGTCGCGAGCACTTGTCGCATTTTAGCGGGGACAGTCACCGATCGTCTCCTCGCTGCCACAGTTCTCGCAAGCAGGGTTTTCGGCCATTCGAATGCGGAATGGCCGAACAGGTCATTCACTTAGGTCATCGCGCATAGTACGTTATAGGCACGTTATTTATGTACGCGTATTCCGAGAACGCGTAGAAATTGACAGCACGCGCTTTAAATCTTGTTTTATCGTTACTCGCCATGCGCTATAGGGGTCGATATTTCGCTGCGCAGTGTTTCAGTTTTCATTATCAAGCAAATCAGGTGTGCACTCTGTATGCCCTAGAGCGACAAGAACTTGCCAAAGCTTTCCAAAAACTGGACAATCGGTCGCTTTCTGTGCAGGTGCTGCTGGAACACCGCCCCCATCGCCCGTCGGCCCATAAAGCAGTGAAGGCACGTTTGTGTTTCTTAAGGACGACGGGTTTGTGCGACCACCTGTGACTATTTAGGCAATTTCTGTAAAACCACACGCGTCAGCGAACTTGCCGCAATTTCCTTCTTTCCTTCCCTCCTCTCTCTCCCTGTGATCTTTGCTTTCCCCTTTCCCATTCCCCCAGTGTAGGGTAGCCAACCGGACGTTATTCTGGTTAACCTCCCTGCCTTCTTCTTTTCTCTTTCCTCCTGTGTCACGATGATTGTCACGTGACTCGCCGCGGTCTATCAGTGGCTATGTCGTTGCGTCTCTGGGCGCGTGGGGAGCGATCAGATATCGCTGTTCGAAATGCGCGTTCACTTTGTGTCGAGTTTCGCCTTACGCGATTGGCCTGAGCCGCGCCGAGTCGTCAGCCGAGTCGTCATTTTCGTTAGAGAGTAAGATAACGTGACAAACCCAGATAGTCGCATGCGCCGCTGTTCGTGTCTAGATTTTACGGAGAAAATCTTGCCAGGACTCGATCGAACGTGTCATGTGATCGAGCGTCAGAACACTGGAACCGAGGGCGCAAGTGGCGCCTACTTGTGGCAGCGCAAAGCCCGCAAGTGTAAATTCCTCGAACGCTTTCTTTTCAGAAAACGTCCGGCGTGGTGTGGTGTCGTGTGCTAGAGGCCAAAGGGACCTGTACTTACGCCTGTGTTGACTGCTCTGTCAAGATCACGCTGTGAAGGAATGGTGTGGAGGTGTCCTGTCGTTACGTACGCCGTCGGCAACTGCAGAGCCCAGTAGTGAGTAGAGCATGTCTTACTTTGCGGTCAGCTGCGCTAATATAGCTTTCCGTGCAACCTGTTAGATATATTTGCAGTATCGCGCGAGCGTCGACCGCGTGCTTTGTTGGGAATCGGTGAGATCGGCGATGTTACCTAGTCGCTATCTTGTGCATATGTAAATGTATATATGGTTATCCATTTGTCTATCTTTCCTCCCTGTCGTTTTACTCAACCCCCTCCCCGCTGCCCTCCCCGCTCTGCTGACCGCGGTTCAGGGGCCAAAAGAGTGCGCTAAATAGTTATTGCGACCAGCAGCAATTTTCCTTCGCTCCTTTTACCTTTATTTGTCTGTCTATAGATATTTAAATAAACGATCTACTACGCGGACGTGCACAAAGAAGCCCTTCCGTGCAAGCGTCTTCTGCTGCGCTCTTCCCTTCAGAATTGCGCACGCCCTGCCGTTGTTATCCGTGAAGACTTATCGTTCACATGAATTCCCGACATTACGTCGCGCGTGCTCATGAACACAGTTTTCATACGTCCTTAATAATGGTCAAAAGGGGTCGCTTGCTGAAACCGATGTGACGAAAACATGTTATACCATCGTCGCTTATGTCTTTGCAAGCGCACTACCCACACACCTTACTTTGGTGTCGTTTTGTGGTCGAAACAGGCCGTTATTAGAAAAGAAACTATGCATGTGTGTCGTGCGTAGCTACCTTAGCTACCACCCAGCTACCTACCTTAGCCTACCTACCTACCTTAGCTACCTCCCAGCTACCTTTCTTCTCCACAAGAAATGTAGAAAATTACGTATCAAGAGAGGGGTCAAATAAGGGGACACAATCCGTACAATACTATTTATTACATGCTTAGAACAAGTATTCAAGCTATTAGACTGGGAAAGCTTAGGAGTGAGGAACAACGGCAAATATCTCAACGATCTGATTTGCGCATACACTGTCCTGTTCAGCAACACTGCGGATGAATTGCAACAAATGATTGAATACCTTAACCGAGACAATGTCATAGTTGAATATTATGCAGATGACCATTAAAGGTAATATTCTGACAAAGGTACAAGAATTCATGATCCCCAGTCAGCCCCTGGAATCTGTGTCCGAGTGCGTTTATCTAGGTCAGTTAGTCAGATCGGATCCTGATCGTGAGACAGAAACTTACTGAAGAATAGAAATGGGTTGGAGTGCATACGGCAGTCCTTGCCAAATCCTGACTGCGAGATTACCAGTGTCGTTGAAAATAAAAGCGTACAATCGTTGCCTTCTACCGGTGCTAATATTTGGGCAGAAACTTGAAGGTTAACAAAGAAGCTCGAGAACAAATTAAGGACCGCACAAAGAGCTATGGAACGAAAAACGTTAGGCGTAACGTTAAGTAGACAGGAAGAGAGCGTTGTGAATCATAGAGCAAATGGGGATGACCGATATTCTAGTTCACATTAGGAGAAGAAAATGGAGCTGGTCAGGCCATATGTAATGCGTAGGGCGGATAATGACTGCCCAGAGAAGGGAAGCGCAGTCGAGGACGGCAGGAAGTTAGGCGCAAGTTGGAATTAGCTAGCCTAAGACAGGGGTATTTCGAAATTGCTAGGAGAGGCCTTCGTCCTCCCGTGGACCAACAAATAAGTTGATGATGATGATGATGATGATCTTGAGACTGTTGTCACCCTGAAAATGTGTTCCAAGCCTATACGCCTTGCGTACTCACCGGCTGCAATTCATAAGCTGCAGTATGTGCCGTAAAGTAATATTTGAAACGCTAGTTAGTGAATATTTTGGTAATTAGTCGATTATGAATTTTGATTTAGTGAGCGAGTAATATCTACCTGTTTAGGTAATTCAGCTCAGTGACTAGAGTTATGCTATTTGCCACATGCAATTTAAAAACAACTTCTGTACGGTCTAAAAAAAATAAATACACACCAAGTATAGTTACATAGTGCCCACAGGCTCCACCAAAGCAAGTCGTCCAGAAGTAGCGCGAAGACGCGCGTAATTTTTACCCCTCGTCTTTATCTGGAGGCGGCATGTTCACCTGCAGCGAAACTCTCTCCGGAAACATCGGAAGCGAGCGCTTCCCTCGTGAAAAAAAGAAAAGAAACACACCGTGGTAGTGGTGGTTAGGCAACGTGCAAGAATAGGGCGTCCCGCGGCGATAACATCGCGCCGAAGGGAACGTTGCCTCTCAAGACCGCGGCAACAAGAGCAGCAAAGGCCTCCGTGACCCACCGAAGGGGGCGGCGCGGCGAACGGTTGTCTTGCATCTTCTTCCGCAGCGGACAGACTCCCACATCACTCACGCGGCCGCTTGGGGCGCTGCCGTCGCTTTCCGGGCATGCGCCGAGGAGCTTCGCCAGACCCGGCTGACCCGGTAGCCAGCTGCGGTCAGGAAGAAGCCTCGTCTACGAGGTTCCCACAAGCTGGGCGCTCAAGCGCTATTAGCTATACGGTGATGCCCCCCCCCCCCCCCCCCCTACAGGGAGCGAACACTCGTTACCAGTTACCGCGCGCGACGTTATCGAATCTGGGAGTGTAACCAGGTGCGCCCGCCTCTAATCCGCGAACCATCGATGCCGCGCGTTACGTTAGCGTTGCAGTCGGCACTTCTCTAGCTGTGAGGCCTGGACGAGATAACGCCACCGATTACCACCTGCACTTCCGGTTTGAGAATCGAGTAACATGAAGACGGCTCAGCGATAACTCGCTACGCTTGCGTTCAATTTGTGATGGGCGGTGATCGACGTGCAACTGCACGTAACTTCGCCGGCACGAAACGCAGAAGTTGCGAAATGTGTTACAAATATATGTTGCAGTACATTTTGCAAGATATACAGTGAGGCACTCTCTCAAGTAAAGCTTGTTTCGGGTGAAGCGAGCGTCATTATAAAATACAACTAAAGAACCAACGGTAAACACGAAACCAAGACGAAGAAGAAAGACGGATCAGGCTGGCCAGTCTTGTTTTATGGCGATCGCAATTATACGGACACTCCACGCGCATTTCTGCCGTCGGCGTCGCTGTCGCCGTGAGCTTCCGTATAAAGTCAAAGGACGATAAAACCGTCGCCGCGCACCGTATGCTGTATGTGCGGGTGAAAGCCAGCAAGGGTGAGCCGGCTATCGCGGCTCGCGCAGTTATTGCGCAGCACTTTATCTCACTTCACTTCCAACACAATGTTGGGGGTCCTCCAGGCGAAAAAGTTGTCATAGACAACTTCCGGGGCACTGGGGACCATACAAACAGCAGGCAAAGTGATACATTCACAAAGCGAAAATTTCAAGGACTTTACATCACTGGGTATCTTGAAATAGTGAAAATGATATACAATGCAAGATAAGAAAAAAAATACAGTTATGGAAACTACACACATCTTTTCATGTACATTCAAAACATGGAAACGTCAAAAATACAGATGAACTTTTGTTAAGGAGTTCAACTTTCACGTCCTTCCATTAAGACTCTCCTTGCGGGCAGCCGGGCGCACACGGCCGAGCCGCGAGTATTTTGAGACATATACGACTGGTACAGACTCCGCGCTGCGCTGTGTTTTCGCGGCGAAGTTGGCATTGATGCGAGCGGCAGCACCAAGATCAATTCGCTCGCTGCAGCTGCCGCGCTTCGCCGCGTTTTTGACAGCGAGTCTGCGCGCGGTCATCGAGTGAGATGTGTTCATGTTGGCTTGTGCGCGCGTTACACCATGCTTGCTTATTTAGTTAGTATGCCTATGTTGACAACTTTTTTACGGTCGATAAAACTACTATCCTTACTTCTTAGAGCTGTCCACTAATTTGCAATCGATGCTTTGCCTTTCGGGCGAAACTGCGACCTTCTTTTGCTGAGTATGGCGTTTCTAAAGACGAATTCTTGTGCGCTTTCATAATTTCATAATTTATTTATTAGTAAAGATACAGGTAATTACATGTGCGTAGTATACATAAGGAGGTCCCATGGTCAAAGACTGTATCGGGACGCACTGCTCGGACCTTTATTCTATAACGCATTGAAGGCTAACAGCCACTGCAGCTTTCCTTAGCAAAGCGTGCCATCAGCCGTGTTGGCGCTGATTATCATTGAAGTGGGCTACCGTACGGGATTTATCGATCACGTTTGCCCCCCTCCCCTTTCCCACTCACAAATCTCCACTTGAAGAGCTTTCACTACTCTAACTAGAAGGCGCAGTGTCAAAGCAGAAGCGCGTACACGTACTCTACTGACACAACCGGCTCACAGTTACGTCTGAAAGGACGCCGTAACTCGCTCTGTCAATTATCTAGCTTTTAGTAGTGGTCTGCCTAGTGGTATGGTTAAAGCAGTCTCCCGAAGAAACATCAAGAAAGAAGTGCTTTGAGCGAGAAAGCAAACATTACGACAAGAGTGACTGGCGCTTGTTCAAGAACGAGAACTCCGGGCGACTTGAAGATCGAGCGGTGAGCGGAGCTAAGTGTACGGAGAAGAATTTCGCTTGTCTGCTTTCGGTAGTTAGCGATTCTGTTAGTTCGTCGGTTGCAGCTTCCATTTCAACATCTTCGTCATTGTGAAATGCTGCAGCACAAACGAATTCCCACGAATCACTCAGTGTATCGGTAGCCGCGAGCATATTTGCAGCATTCCTCTATTTGCGATAAGCACATGTTGTCATGGTATCATGTCGAGGGGCACCGTATGTTTATGTTATTGTTGGTGGTGGTGATGGGCGTCTTGTTGTTGTTGTTCTTGCCGTTAAATCGAGCATAAACAATCTGGAAGCAGATGCGGCAGCTGTTAAACAATGGTGAGCATGCCGTTCTGCGCTGGCTGCGCGGGAACCCGGCCTGCTGCAGCACAGCGCACTGAATAGGCGCGAAGGAAACATCTATTTATCTTTTCAGCGTGCTTACGCTCGAGGTATCCTTACGTGAAACACCGAAAAAAAATGGCTGTGGCTTAGGTAAGGTTAAGCCCAGGATGCGAAGCATACTAGCCTTTATTTTAGTTGTTGAACCACTGTTTAGCCTGGTGAACTGCTGTTGCTTGGCTATATTTGGTTCGGCTAGACGAAGAAACAACTCATGCATTACTTCTTCGCCTTCAAGAGTGGAACGCGACAGCGTTCCCGTCGACCCGCCAAGGGGTGTAAGACAATGGGCTACAGGGCAGCGACTACGCGCCCCGCATTGGACGCGGTGAGCGTCGAGCAAAGCAGCGTTCGGCGCGGCAACGAAATGTGCGCCTGAGCAAGAGACGCACGCCTTAGAAACAGCGCGTTTCTAAGGCAACACCGCATTCACTAGAGGCGCTTTTGTACCGCTTTGAAGCGTTGTACTCGTGGCTCAGTGGTAGCGTCTCCGTCCCACACTCCGGAGACCCTGGTTCGATTCCCACCCAGCCCGTCTTGCAAGAGTTGAGCCAAAGCCACTTCTCCTCTGTCGTGACGTCACGGTGTCACGTGATTTCATGGTCACCGCCGCGCCTGAGGAGCTGGGTTGAGCCCTCGTAATATGCTTCGCATAAAAATCAACGAGAAATGTCTTACATGCTTCCATTAAAAAAAAAGAGAGTTATAGCGCACCGTTCTTCACGAATGCAATCAGCACGCGTCGTCTGCTGCAGTTAACTGCAGCAGACGACGCGTGATCGAGCTCTATCAGATCCGCTAAACGTACGAACCGTGACAGTGCGCCAGTGCATCGATAGACTGCTCCGCGTGCACCGAGGGGCACGCGTTCCCGTGTTTGCTGTCGTACATGTAAAGCTATTCACGGTAGCCTTAAGAAGAAGAAGAAAGAAAAGAAGGCACCCGTGTAGTCGATCTGCATGATAAATAGCCCCAAGTGGTTACAGTGCACCACCGTTCACTAATGCAGAATCGATGCACTAAAGCGCATCTCCTAGCTTCAGTGTTGACTGGGAACGTTAAACAACATCAGCGAATATTTTCCGCTTATTCAGTGGGATCTCCGGAAGCAAGATTTTACTGCCCACACAAACGCGCATACCCGGTGACAGTGTTTCTCTGCATAAAATATATGACTATAGTTTACTGAATCCTGCATCGTTGATAGTACTGCTTCCGCGTTGAATGCCCGAACGCGTCGTGTTTGCAATGCAGCCCTAACGAGCAAACAACTTCTCAGAACTGGGCCATCGCTCGCACCGTTTACGTCCTATAGTTGCAGAACGTGCTTTGCAAGCAGTTCAGCGTACTACCATCGATCAAAAAATGACGCATTGGCGACGTGCCTCAAACCATATTTCGTATTTCCCCCCTGCACTGCTAACAGTGCAACAGTGTCCGCCCACGATGCTGACAAAGAGACTTAGGGCCTCATAGAGAGCCTAGGTGGGAATCGTACAGTAAGGAAATAGAGGAGCCCGGAACGTGACGAGCTTATAGCAGCAGCAGCAGCAGCAGCAGCAGCAGCAGCAGCAACGTCGTAGCCACGGCGCTATCAACGATCCCACAAAGACCGGCGAACCAAACGACCAGCGGGGCGCCCAAGAAACGCAACGGTCACACGACGTCCAACAATAACACACCGCGCATGGCACTCCGCGCACGCAGCCAGCTTCCGAGTGCTATACACAGCCACTCCTTTCCATACCGAGAGCACCATCGCCTTCATAACGGTCAATTCGCCGCAGCATAGCGCCGCGTATGCATAACGCGCGAGCCGGCTGCTGTGGGCCGAAGGTCTGGTCTGGCGAGGACAAAAGCACCGCGGCCGTCAAAAGGCGAAGAAGTGGTTGGGAAGGGCACATACGTTGCCGGCCGTTACACGGGCTTCATCTCCGGGCGCCCGGCTCTTACTTCCCGCCGCCCCCACCCCCCATTGGGCAGTGTGACCCCGGCGGCGGGTTGACCTTCTGGACTTTGAAGACGGTTCCACTCGCGGTGAGTCCCGCTGCCGCCTGTGCTGCTACCGTGTGAAGGCGCAGCGTGGTGTCCAGACCCCGCCGAGGCGGCCAACAGCCGCATGCCAAGCAAGCAGGCGATCCGCATGCCAATGTGTGACTGTTCTCAGCACGCACCCGAAAACGACGGCCAGCTCCGAGTCGAGGAGTGCCTCTCCTCCTTCCTCTGGTTGCTTCCGTTGACCTCTGGAGCAGATGGCGACGACGGGTTTCACTCTGGGAAGTGCAGCCGCCTTTGTTCGAACGAGGAGCGATGACGACGACGAGCTGCAGCCCGCGGCAGAGTCACTGTCACCCCCCCCCCCCTTTCACGCCCCGATCTCCCGGAGTTAATAGCTATAACCTGTCGGAAGTGATTGGCGCTTGCCTTCCAGACGCTGCTCCCGTACAGTTCCGCCTCCGTCTGAGTGCCCGTGACCCCGTGCGTTCGATCAGTAGGCCAACGGAAGGCGGTGGCCGATTGATCTCGTCCGTGCCAGCCGAGGCTACCGGCTTTCCGAACGGGTTGTAACGAGCCACATCGCTGTGCAGATGCGTGGCGCGTTGGAGGCGGTGGCCTATACATCAAGGCCGTGAGGGATAGACGGCTACCATCCTTCAGTTAGGTTTGTAACAAGTAGCTTCTATCCGTGGCTATGTGGTATTGAGATTGGACGGCAGATTGTCGCAGGCATGTAATTATTTTAGAGAGCGGCTTTCAAGAAACAAATGGCCTATGGAAGCCCTACAGACAGCAGCGACCTTCACAACTACGATAGTTCAAAGCATAGTACGTGTCCAACAACTCATATTGATCGCGACGCTGCCTAAAAAGTGATCTGTTGATTTTATTCTTCCGGTTGCCGTTCTTGCGCCTTTGGTCATGAAAAGAGGTAGCCGTGAATGAAATTTTAGAGGCCGGAACGGTTGTTAGAGGAATGTTGTGGCTTGTAGCATTATATATACCACTTTATGCCAGTATGCTATTTTGCTGCATCGATCATGCGACTCAAGAAGGCCTACGGCTGTTAACCGTGATATACGGCCAGGTATCGAAACAGTGCGGTTTCGATTCCCGGCCACGGTGGCCTTATTCTGATGGAACCAGATAAGAGAAACGCTCCAATGCTTAGGCTTAGTTACGCGTCAAAGAACTCAATGCACATTGCCAAAGTTAATCCATAGACCTCAGTAAGCTGTTCCTAACAGCCTACTTCGCACCTTAAGGATGGTCAATCACGTGGGATAGCCACGCCCTTACTTGTGCAAACGTGTTAGGAGAGTCCTTAGGTAAGAAGCCGATAGCTGAGAGCTCGTTGAGGTATGAAGGCACCCCACTCCCCCTCCCGATTTACGAATAATAAAAAAAAAGCCTAGGGGTATGGTTCCACGCCCGGATGAACACGGGCAACCAAACGAGGTAGTCCACCGCAGAGACGTGAGAGCTGATGAACCACACCCGGCCGGCCTATCGGGAAGACCCCCGAGCCGAACTAGACAGACTGACCAGATACAACGACATCACAAAGATGTACCAACAAGCCAGAAGAACATTCCCGCCATCACACAAAGACCTAACCAGGGCACAAGCAGTGGCTCTACGCCAACTACAAACAAATACCTTCCCATACCCGTATCATCTCAAACGGGTATTCCCTGAAGTACACAAAGAAGACACATGTATAAGATATGCAAACAGGACACAGCAAGCGTCAGACACATGCTATGGGAATGCAACGTCCAACGTAAGAACGAGTTAAACTCCGAGACCCTATCGCCCATGTGGGCTGCCGCTGTGCGCATCTGAAGCCTCGGCGACCAACTCTGGGCCATCCAGCAGGTTCACGAGGCGGGGCTGAGACAAGGTCTCGACGTCCCATTGTGGGAGACCTGAGCCCGGGTTTCCAATAACCTGCAGGACAATCCAATAAAGTTATTACCAACAAGGGCGCAATCGGTCACTACGATTTGCAATGTGGTATAGACCGTGTCAGGGGAACGCCGGTGACACGTAATCGCTCTGTCGCAGCAGTCACGTGTGAAGAAATATACGTTGCGACGCTTCCGCCAAGTTAGGAGCAGGCGCACGAACGCAAAAAAATGAAAAAAAGAACGGATGACCTGCGGTAATCGCAAGGTCGACAAAGCGTGCAGTTGTTGCTTCAAGCGCCAGGGTCAGTTGCTTCCGTTTAGCAACCCCCCCTCCCCCCCCCCCCCCCCGGCCGGCAGCGCTGTGCCTGTCGGTCAAGTTCAGATGGAGCCATTGCCCGCCGGCGTGTTTAACAGCGGTGTATCTCTTTAATAAGGAAGCGAGCCTGAGTTCAGCGTAAGCCATGCGAGCTATACGATATCGAGTCACGTGCGCGGACGCGTAAAGTACGAGGCAGGCAAGACTCTTGATGCGCGCGGGTTGTTTTGCTATGTAACAAACTTAGTCAGCGTCCGCGTTCAATTTTCCTGACTAGGTGCGCATTACGTCGACGGTGCTCACTTCCCCTTCTTCACTGGCACGTGACAGCACGTAGTGCAAATTGAGGCGCGCTCACGGGCGGGCCTTTTCCTTTTGCACTTCCTACGCGTTTTCCGTTTCGCTTGTCTCGACAATCTCCCGCGTAACTCTTTCCCTTTCTTCTTCCCGGTTCATTCCGCTACCGTCGGTCGGCGTCAACGCTATGGGCTCGTGCGCAAAGCACCCGGCACCGCTGTTATCTCATTATTCGCTTCAACGAGGCATAGTGAGCAGTTGAACGAGAACAGCCCGTTTGCACAAACAATCAAAATCATCAACGGAGCTTTACCGGCCGCGTCGGATAAGTCCGAGGCTTACTTCACGGAAAAGAGGAGTAAGCGAAACGTAGACAAAGTAATTGCACTCGGCGATGTGTGTATCAAGTGAAAAAAAAAAAAAAAGACGGCTGCACTTGGCAGTCGACGACGCTAGCGTCTAACGCCTAAAGTTGAAGGCACCATAAGCCACCTCAGGCGTGGCTTTTCGCGCTTGAGACGAACGGTCCATTTAAGCCCGCCAGTTTGACCAGCCTAAGTGAGCCTCGGCTACGAGTCACAAGAACACACGCAGTATTTCATGACCAGCGTACGGAAGTAACACTCTTGCGCTTGAAAAAAAGAAATATAAAGAGATAAGGGCATCTCATGAGCATACGACGGGCAAGAAGTCGGTGGGCTTTTTCTGGACAACGGAAGAGATATTCTGAGCTTATGTAGCAGATAAGCCTTTGTTCCCAAAGTCCTCATCCCCTATTGTGCCTATACTGTTGCATTCAGGTACGCTGCGGTCCGCAGAATGCTTGAAAGATAAAAGATGCGGCGGCCGTACGGGTCCACATGTCTAGAAATGGGCTTGACACGTGAGAGAGAATAACGGTTCCCGACGTCGCATTCTTTCATGGCAAACGAGTTCCTCGGTGGCCCGCAATGACTCTTTTATGTCGCGGCATTGTCGTAAGGTTACGGCGCTTTTGCGGAAGTTGACACAATAGACAACTGAATTTAGCGTCGGAAGGTTGAAGGGTGGAAGGCCATTGTGATGCCGTGATTTATTCATCAAATTATTGGCCCATAAAAGCGTTTTAAAGGCTATGTCGCCTAAATGTCACGCCGTGAGCCTGCTTGAAACGTTTCTCGAACTGTTCGGACTGCGGTGTAGTAAAGTGAGAACTACTGTACACTGTTGTAACGACGAAAATACTTTAACCAATCTCTGCTTGATCGACAGTCGTGGAGAAGTGAGAAGCTGCAGAAGTTACGAAAGCTGTTACCACCGACTGAGCCGGACTTTGCGGTTGTGATTGCTGCTGCGACGTCTATTTTTGAGTTTCTTTTTTCTCACGAGCCCACTCGTGTTCTATATGTAAAGATTTGCGCCGATACTGTTGTATGCACCTACGCTATCGCAAGCTAGGCTTTTTATGAGGTCCAAAATCTTGCTAAGGCTTTGAATATCATGCCATTGTAACGCGAAGGGAATCTCTTCCTTTATGAAGGTTTCCAGCATGCTCTTCTCTGCTGGTACACGTATACCTCCTCTATGCTATAGCCAGCAGTTAGTTATTTGAGTACATGCTCTACGCCGAACCACCTCCTGTCCGCACTGGTTTTTGTGTGAACTTTATTGTATTTGGTCTGCCTTTTCTCCACGGACCCGGACAAACCTGTGTTGGTGACGAAATAAAGACCGCTTTACATTCTTAATATTCAGAAATGCTTAGGCGGGCTAACCAATTGCAAAAGACCCAACGAACGAAATCCGTGGTCACGCCAAAGTCTCCTTTCGGAAACCGCATTCCGTGCCGTTCGGCGGTGCCGGCAGAAAGGAACAAAACAGGGAAAGAAAGTAGTAACGACTGACTCGCGGAAACACCTCCGGGGGACCAATGTTTCCTCGCCGAGGGGGTCGCTTCTCTGTGGCGAAGATGAAAGCGAATGGGCATCAATTGGCGCCCTCGCCAATGGTCAGTAGCACCGGCAGTGATATCAAACGCGGACGCCCCCCACCGCCGCGCCCTTCCGAACGATTTCGCGCTCGCGTCCGATTCTTGTGGCCGGAGCGATGACTCGTGAAAGCCTGCGCTTGCGTGAGCAAGGACTCCTTGCGCTCTTCGCATGCACGCAACGATGCGAAGACGGCTTGGACTTACGCTTTCGCGCGAGCATTCCTGTCCTCTTACGCTGTTTCATTAGACTCGTTCCTTTCATCCGTGTTTTTTTTTTGTGTGTGTGTGCACACGTGTGTTTGTAAGCGTGTGTTCCTGTATTTGCCCGTTCGTGCGTGCGTGTATTGGGCTCGTGTATGCGCACGTATCTGTGAGTTCGTGCGTGCGCGGCTTTGTGTGAGCTTGCGCGTTTGTCTGTACCTGTCGCCCTGTGGGCGTGCGCGTCTGTGCGTGTGCGGGTCGCTTCATTTGCTGTCTTTCTCGGACATCTTTCGTCTTTGTGGAGCTTAGGAACACCCTGATCTCGGCTCGAGCGCAGTCGCAGCTTACGCGCATGCGCCGAATGACTGTTCCAGCCGGGCACTGACCTCCCCACCCGCTCCCCCTTCGTCGGAGAAACCATCGGCAACTTAGCGTCCCTTGATGATGGCCCGCTTTTTTTTTTGTCTCCAGGCGTTCTCCGAGAGCAAAGGGTTGTGCGGACGCAATTCGTTCATTGCCCTCTGAGAGAATGGCAATAATCAAGGGGACCTCACAAGACGCATCCAACTCCGTCCGTGGCTTCTAGCGTAGTACCGGGACGTTGATGAAGCACTGTAACAATAGCGAGCCGGCCTTCTGTAGTTAGGCATCCGGATGGAACAAAGCAGCCTTCACGGTTCGATAAAGATATCAAAGACCCGTGTCGGGTGCCCAGAAGCGACAGGTACGCTTTAATCTAGACGAAATATTGTCTAAAAAGTACATGCTCGGGGCTCCTCTTCTGACGGTCTTCTGAACACACCCCGTGACGGCATCGATTATTACTGCGAACTGAATGCCAAAAACGCCCGATAAGGACGCCGAAAACACGTTAACGAAATTCTGCGGTGCTACTCAATAGGAATTGCACATCCGTCACGCAGTCTCAACCCTACGCCGAATACACTTTCGTTTACAGCTCAGTGTTTGGGACGCGTTTCGCCATCCGTAACATTCACGATGGTGGCGACACGTCGGACGCACTTGAAAACTGGCGCAATGACAGGCATGCGATAAACACGAACATCTGGCATGCGTTATTCTGTGAGAAGCCGACCATACGTTACTTCATGATAAGCCGCGAGTCAAATAAAACATGAAACCTCGCACTTGAATGGAAACGCCACTGTTGCCGCTCGAGTTCTCCAAAATGATGCTGTCCGGCAATGCTGCCTTCAAACCTCCAAGGCGCGGCTTACGAAAAAATCAGCTCTGTTTTCTTCGAGCATTCATGAGCGTCTCCTTCGTCGTATTGTATCTTAGTGGTATACGTCACTCGAAAACGCGTAAAAATAAGTCCCAAAAGAACCACAAACATAGCGCATGCACTCAAGCGGTGCAACCGGACTGAGCCTCGCTAACTACTTTACTACGGCGCTGCAGATTACGCAGGCAGATCATGAAATAGTTTATGCATCACAATAAGACCGCAAACTGAGACATTGGACGGGAGCGATCACGTGATTACGCGGTGCTTCTCCGACCTCCCGTAAATGCAGGGGAGCCTTGACTGCGCGGAGTTTAGTCGCATTGTTTTTGTTTTTCTCTTCTCATCACTTAGCGCGTGTAGCAGATATAGAAACTTCTCACGCACAGACAGTGTTTTCACTTTTATTTGGTTGTGTGATGAACCGAGCGCGCAAGGAATGGGAAACTGTATGGGTGTGTGGGAGCTAAATGTTCAGCCGGATGAAGCGGGTTCACAAGAGTGACGACGATTGTGTATCGCACGCACGCACGCACGCACGCACGCACGCACGCACACACACACACACACACACACACACACACACACACACACACACACGCGCGCGCGCGCGCACACGCACACGCACGCATGCGCGCACACACACACGCACACAAAAGAAAAATCATGGGGACGACCGTGTATTCTTCGAATGAGAACAAACAGCACGTGCATGTCAATAAATGAAGTGCTCTTTTAAAACCTGGGTGTCCTTTCCAAGCCTTATCGAGCGCACGTCAGCCAGTGGCGAGTTAGTCCCCACTAAACTGGCAGCGTACGTTAGCAGTACACACATCATTCCGTGCTGTGAACTATGTGCAGTCACGCGGGCAGTAAAATGACTGTCGTGCTAAACGCCCTGGTTCACTTAACAATATCGCAACCACTACCACTCTAATGCACTTCGATCGACGTTTCTTAGCTAGCTCTACACAGGGATCGAGCTGCGAATTTCTTTTTTGGGCAACTTTGTGCTGTTTAGAATGTGCTTAGTTATTATACACGCAATCTTATTACCTCGAATCTGACTCATTATTTACCTCACGCTTGTACGAAGTCAGCGGCAGACAAGAAAGCATCATTTTCTGAAGCAAAAATCAAGTCTCTCAGAAACTCATTTAGTCTAGTACTGGTTGGGATTATTGAATTGTGGCATTAAGGCAGCGACATCAGACGGTATAGCGCATTCTTGCATTCAGGCACACACTATACGCCGAACCTACGCCATAGAATTCAATCCACGACGGACGAGGTAGCACCGCCATGTCATTGGCTCTTGGCAGCAGATGTCTTTTGGCCATTTTCTTCACTACATGCCTAGTTCGGTATCTTTTTGTGTCGGCAAGCGTTAGTGAACGCCTGCTTAAGACGATGGAGTCAATCCGAGAGTTTCCACACTCTCCGGTCGCTCTTATCGCAGCGGGAGACGCGGACAAACTTTTGAGCAACGTTTACCGCACCTTTCCCATTCCCTTAACGCTGTGGACATGTCGTGGCGTGAACAGCAAATGCCACGAATTGTTTTTGCGATACATCTCGCCGTCTGACAGTTTTCCGAGGCCCAGATTCGTCATTGCACCGTGGCGTCACAGCTTGCCTAACGGAATCTTCGAGGAGGTTCGGCGGCTGGACAGGTTCGACCCAAACGTGTACTGGATCTTCGCTGTCGATGAACACTCGGATGTTACTGGGCTTCTTTCGAATCACTCCTGTCAGGTAGTGACCGTTGCCGAGAAGGACATCAGCCTGGTTTCCGATGGGTACAGGTCTTGCAGTGAACGAGTGACCACTTCAACCATGCAGTGGAAAACCTTGCTGGGGTCCTCGGAACTCGAAGGAACGTATCCGAGGGACAGAACCCTTACGTACACGCTGCACGAGAGAGGAACTATTCCTCCTGACTGCACAAACATGGGGCCTTTGTATTTTGTAAATATGGCACTGCCCTCTCTACAGCTGCGGCAACCCGAAGGGGCGGCTCTTTTAGACGCATATTACGCTGTCAACACCACAGTTAGTATGCAGTGCGCTGATCGGATCTCTGGCGAAGCTCTCGTACGAGAAAAGAGCATCGACTTTCTCCTTTACTCCTGGCTCAAAAAGAAGTCGGCATCTTTGACCGAGTATAAATACGCATTCTACACCCCGTCGTCACTTTGTTACTACGTCCGTGCTCGCGCCCCTGTTCCACCTTCATTACATGACTCCTGGATATTCTTCTTCTTGTGCTTCGTTTGTTTGACCCCTTTGTGCCTCGCAATCGTATTCGTATTTCACGCTGAAGGCACCACTCGTCCAAATGAAGGTATTCCGTTACCCGCCGTCATCATGTTCTTCGTGGCGACCTTTCTGGGGCGGAGTCCGCAGGCTTTGAACGTCGGTGCTGCAGCACCAAGGCTGGTGGTTATGGCGTGGTTGCTGGCCATGTTCTTTACCGGGAACTACTTGCAGAGCATCATGACCGCTTCCAGGAGCATGCCGGCGCTTTCGGCCGAGATTAACACGGAGCAGTTGCTGAAGCATTTGCACAAAGGGACCATGACTCCGTGCATTGCAAGGTATACCTATGAGGTACGAGGGGATAAGACAAGCCAGCCGGTGTTCATGCCACTCGCCAGAGCTCTTGATAAATGTCTGCCGAACTGCCTCGACAAATACGGGTTCCGTTGTATGGAGGAAGCACGCCAGGGAACGCATATTTATTTCAACAGGTGCGTAGAAACCGAACGTCTCATAATATTCAAGTATGGACTGGTTGTCGGGGAGAACACTTTGGCAGCCTGGCAAACATATTCAGCCGTCCATATTCGCTCCCCGTTCAGGTAAATGTTCTACATTGTTTACGTGTTTACGTGCTTTCACCTTTGGGAAACGAAAGTGTGTTTATTTGCAAGGTGGAAATCAATATATGGCGACACACTTATTGTCCGTTTAGCTTTATGTAGCACGGGAGTTAGGGTGAGGAGGCACGTAGTGGCGTTTGAAACTGAGCAGAAGGAACAAGCATTGTAGGGACTGTTGCATCTACGTGATTAAATTGGATAAAGTCATCAACAACTCTCAGATCGGCGCCACGTCATTCAGGAATAGATTTCTAATCCATCCCATTGTGATGGATTAGAAAGAGTGCAGAAAAAGTTTGTTGCAATTTATTATCATCGTTCTTGCGCTGGCTTTAGTACATCTTGCAGAACTTGCAATTTACCTTCACTATGGCTTTTAACCTGCCGACGTATTGCAGCAGATTTTCTGTTTTTGTATATACGCTCCTTCATGGAAACCTGAACTGATCAGAGCTACTTGATTATGTCACGCTTCGGATAGCAGCAGAAGGTGGAAAGAGAGCATTGACCATTATTCGTTCGTGCTTGTCCAGGTAAACGTTCTGGTATGTATAGAATACAAAATCGGTACATTACTTATTTTGCTGAACTTGATATGTTTTATCAGTCATTTTAGTTGTTCTGTCCACACCTTTATATAGTTGTGTGCTCTTGTGTGTAAGAAGTGGCTCTTGTGTAAAACCCCGTTTTCCACTTCTCTCATTTCACGAGTATTATTGCGTGTTTTCGGGAGGCGCCGCTAGGGATGCTTTCGGCGATAGAAGCGGAGTCAGTTAGACGTCGGGACGAGAGAGACGTCACAGCGTCAAGCGCTCTTAGTAAGCCCAATCACCTCATGAGCAACAGAGGCAGCGAGGAGACCCCGCTGTACTAGTCTGCTTCAGAATATGTGTCGGATGACGGCAACTATTTGACAGTTGTGAGACAAAAAGAAAAGAGGCAAATCGCAACTGCAACAAGGACGATTGCGATTGCAAATAACCATGACCCGGCTCATACCGTCCTCTTCTTGTCCGAGACGCCGACCGACGACCAGAATCGGCTAAGCAGGCAAGCCATATATCTGTAACACTAGAGGCTCTTGTTCCCAATGAGATTACAGATTTGAGAATTAACACCCGTAAGAACATTGTAGCGGTCCATGTCAAGAACAGAGCAGGGCTGGATATCTTGAATACAGTCAAACTGCTGGCCAAGACAAATGTTCGCAACATAATTCCACAGGACAGCCATACTTCATCATGCGTGATTTATGATGTCGATGAGTCAGTCAACGACAATGACCTGCCTATTTTGGTTACACCCACTACAGCAGATGTAACTATAATGAAATTCGTCGCCAAGGAAAATCACGTTCTGTGGACATAGCCTTCAAGGGAGGAAGCTTGCCGTCACACGTGAAAGTTTGATTTTTTTCGTCATCCAGTGCGACCTTTCGTTAGCACTTCAGTGCGGTAATTCTTTGAAGATCGGGCGTGTCAGCGGCATATGCAAAAATTCGACCGTGTGCCCTAGATGCTCTGAGCAGCACAGCGCTGATGCTTGCCGTGAGACTGACTTCAAGTGTGCCAATCGCTCTGGTCCCCATAACGCATCGTCGTAAGGCTGACCGAGAAAGAAGACAGAGCTGAAAGTCGCAAAACAAAAGGTGAGAGATAACGCAACGCACAGAGAGTCCGCCGCCATAGTGTGCCGGCGTCGTGTCCATCGCAGACGATCTTCGTCCACTAGGAATACTGATACCGTCGAAACGAAACACGCTAGATCCTGCAACTGGTCCTCCCAAGCCGGTAAGCAGCATTGACAACATGGTGTCTGATGAGGCAGTGAATACGCCTACTGCAAACGCCTGGCATGCACTTACGACGTTAAGTCCTCGAGCAGAACAAAGATCGAGAGTGGACTACCGACGCACCAATGACGGCACAAATCGCCTGCGAGCTCAAAACAAGCAAGTAATCAAAATAATCAAGTATCTAATGAAACTCATTGGTGCGTTCGTAAATGCCATCTGCTCGGGGCGCACTGCTAGTGCTGGACGGTTTGGATCCGATTCTTGCTAGCCTCGAGTCGCAAGCACAATGGCTCCTCGCCCTCATCCGTTCTCCGGACAAGTCAAGGAAGCGTCTGTTATGCAATCGAATGCCCATGGACTGAAATACCAGTTTTCTGATTTTCACCATTACGTTTTCGTCGCCTGTAAACAGAGCCTACAGAAACTTCAACCTTATATGTCATCGACTTGAAATGACATTAACAAGGCGATCATCTGCATACGATGTCAGCTGACTTATGTTGCTCATCTAGTGCGGCCTCATGACAGTGATCAGTATGTCTGTTTCACCGTGAAGAACCACAAACTTGCGTTTACTATAGTGGGCTCTTACCTTTCTCCATCAAGTAGCTTCGACAGTCAGAGACTGAGTAACATTTTATATGTGACTCTTGGTCGATGGATTGTTTTCGGAGACCTTAAGGCACATTGTTCATTTTGGGGACCCATCAAGGTAACTTACAAAGGAAGAAACCTTGTTTGCTTTGCCTGCGACCATGAACTTTGCTGTCTAAACGATTGCAGTCCCACGTTTCTGCGCAGCCGGACGTACTATCAGCGTCAAATGAAAGTTGAACAGCGGAGCGCGTGGCACAAGCATAAGTGAAGATATAGTGGGCGCCGTCCAGTCATCACCATTGACAGGCGCGCACATCCGGTTTGGGTGCACTGCGCGGTCCCCCTCTTGTGAAATAATTTCGCTTGTGTTCGGGTTCTTACGTTTGAAAGGGAGAAAATGAAAAATAAGAATGAAGCTAAAATATTGCAGTTTACGGCGAGCCTTCTCGCACAGATTACTGAAACCACAAGTGTTGTCGGCGCGAACAGCGGTGCGCATGGTGCAGTTTGCACCGTCACCCGCGCGGATTGTGCGGGCGAATCTACCTTGTGACGACGGTGCAAACTGCACAACGCCCTCCGCTATTCACGCCGACTGCACTTAACAAGGCTCGACGCAAACTGCAATACTCCCTTCATTTTTAACGCGATAGCGTTAAGGAGCTCGTTTCGCAGAAAAGCCGGTGTCGTCGGCGTCGGCGGCGTTGGCCGTGAGCGATAAATCCCAGCAGGCCCTTCATGAATAAAAAACAACTTGCAAGATGGGCTGGGTGGGAATCGAACCAGGGTCTCCGGAGTGTGAGACGGAGGCGCTACCACTGAGCCACGAGTTCCATGCTTCAAAGCGGTACAAACGCGCCTCTAGTGAATGCGGTGTTGCCTTAGAAACGAGCTCTTCTAAAGCTCAGGCGTGCGTCGCTTGCTCAGGCGCACATTTCGTTGCCGCGCCGAACGCTGTTATTTTTTAGACTTCGCGTTTGTGTCGCGATGCCTTTCTCGCTACGTCCATGCCTTTCCCTAGACACGCAGCTATTTGAATGGAAGATCTTTATTTTGACTGAAGACGGGTGAACGCTGTTTAGGTATAAGAGTCGTGGTGTACCGCAAGGCGGAGTACGCAGCCATAGCTGTTCAACCTGGTGCTCGTCGGTCTCGCCGATACGTTACCGCAAACTGTACAGCTCTCCGTATATGCAAACGGCATTTGGATATGGGCTTCAGGAGCGACACGCGTAAAGATCCGCGCACGACTTCAGAAGGCTTGAATGGCCTTGTCAAAGTATCTAAGAAAACAAGACCTGGAGCTGTCACCTGAAAATTGTGCACTGGTTGCTTTTACTCGCAAAGCGATGGCCCCGTGTGCTTTGCGGCTTAATGACCAAACTGTACCATACAGACATACGCACCAATTGCTTGGGGTCATCATTGATAGAGATTTCATTTGGAGCCCTCACGTCTCGTACATGACGAGGCGTTTGGCCGCCATTGTGGAACTTCCGCGTTTCTCGGCGGGAAGTCCTGGGGCTCCACAGTACCGTCAATGCTGCAATTACATAAAGCATTATTTTTGGCCTTCCTGCGGTGCAGCTTAGCTCTACTACGAAACATTTGCACTACCAATATTCGCATACTCGAGAGTGTGCAAGCCCAATCACTCGGTACCTGTCTCGGTCTGCTAAAACTATGTCATTGATTGCGACAGTGGCCATTGCCAGAGACGCTCCTTTGAAAGTCGGCCTTGTTACAGAAGTCCTGAGAGCACACATCCGACACCTGACTCGGACTCCTTCAGACTATTTTCCTTGCCTGCCAGCAAACAGGCCACATTCAACATTTGCCAAAAGAATTTTAAGACATTAGTAATACTTGCCGACACAATTCACGCCTGTTACACGAATATCAGACCCATTGTGGTGTATGCAGTGGCCGCAAGTGCAAATTGACAATTTCGGGAATCAAAAAGAAAGCTGGAGCACCGTTGCAAGCTTTGAAGCAAGCAACTTTCGAACACACTTACAACATGCACAGATTCCGGCAACATGTCCACTCAGATGGCTCGGTAAAACTCAAGAGCTCTGCTGCTGCACTCATCATCCCAGCAAAATCTGACCAAATCAAATTAAAAGCCATGTGTGACCACATCGAAGGGAGCAGGACTTGCAGCATTCCGTGTTGCACTTGCTATCATTAATCAGGAACCACAGCAACAATGGAAAGACTTTAGTGACTCCAAGGCAACCCTTCAGTGCATACAAAGCCCAATGCACCACGGACCCAATGAACAACTGGCCTCAGAAATTCGATATTTATATCATCGTAGCCATTACAAAGGCACAACATAATCTTTCAATGGCTTCCAGGACATTGCAACATCCGCGGGAATGACCACGCCGACGAAGCTGCCCGATCAGCCCATGAAAGTGGTCAACGTGTCTTGATTCCGCTTTCGCGAAGGGAGGCTGTGGCTGAGCTGTGATTGATGTCTCGTGAATGTACTTTGCCCCTGTGGGACTCGAACGCGTTCACAATGTGTCGTTTGCGTTCGTTGTCTCCGTATATACGATGCATCTACTGCGACGTGAACAGACCATGCTGTACAGTCTGTGGTTAGGCTTGCATTTACGACCTCATATGCCTTCCTTATAGCCCCACGCGCGATAAATACATCAGCGATGAGACGTTCGCACAGTTTAGCTGTGTCCGTTCCGCGATATAGTTGCCAGAGACAAGTGATGTGCAAAGTGCTGGACCACTTGGACAATCGTCCATTGTCAGAACTGAAAGCTTTAGGTCAGTGTTCCGGAAGAACATCCGCAGTGAAGGCCTTGCTCGCGTTACGAAGGTTCCTCCGGTCTACGAGCCTTCAGGATACTTTCAGAACGCCGCCACCTACCTCTCTATAAATAGTGTACGCGGTTTTTTGCGCTTTTCTCTCTCCATCTCCCCCTTCCACTCATTTTCTCTTTTTATCCTACTCCTTCCCCCCCGTGCACGGTAGCCAACTTGAACTTCCTCTGGTTAACCCCCCTGTCTTTCCATGTAACCTTCGCTATCTCTCCCTCCCTCCCTCACTCTCTCTGTCTCTCTTTCTCTCTCTCTCTCCTTGTTGTAGTGGCTTTCTTTGGCTCTGTGATTTATTAGACTTTCAGCTTACCTGGCGATGTGTATACTTGTCGAGTGGTTTTTTTTCGTGCTTTTAATGTTCTTGTTGAATAGCATTTAGATGTATTTTACATCACTTGTTTCCCCTTAGTCACTTAATTTTATTTTTCGTTGTGCTTGCTCACTAATCTGTTCATTTTCGATTAGCCTTCATTTTGTCGATAGATAAGAGCTTCATTTAGCAACCTTCATTGTCCTCTGTTGTGTTCCAGTATTATACCCAAATGTCTTTTGTGTACATATATCATTTCCTTTTTTTATCGCTGTACGCTATATTTTAGTTAGATTATATGTATGCCAGGATCGAAACCTCATGATTTTTTTATGGGCACCTAATCTAAAGGCTGGATTGATTAAATTACTTGTATTGACGCTCAGGCATTGTTCGTGTCCTTCTCCGTCTTTCCGTTGTGAACTCGGAATAGCTTTTCTTTATTCTAAACTGTTCTTTTACATTATAGTCAGTTTCAATTTCATATTTTCATTGCCAAAGCATTATATGCCAATTGAGCGAAAATTCATCATAGTAGGCGTGACCGAAAGCTGGAACTGAAAATGGCCGACGGCGCAATGAGTGAGAAACACGTAAAAGAATGTTCGAATTCACGTCAAATTTGTCATGGGGGTAACCGTAAAGAAAAATATTAACGCCTTTGAAAAGAAAACTTAGTAATGCATATCGGTCTGGGTGGGATTTGAACCCGAGCCCCTGGTGTGCGAGTCGTACACGTGCACGCGTGTCCGACGCCATTGCGGCTCCACGGTTTTGGCTGAGTAATGTTGTGCCTAATGCTTGCGTCATTCGACACGTGACTTCGCAGCCTATGGGGAGGAGATTGCGTCACGTCGTGAGTATATGTAATGAGCACGTTCAAGGCGCTCCGAGGTCTACAAACTGTAGAATGCTTTCGCATGCGCACACGTAAACAGTCTCAAGCGTCACTGCCGAATGTTTTGTTGTGTTTAAATTTTTATAGTGTTGTTCCTGGGCAGGTTAATAAAATTGACTGATTGATTCAGTCATTCAATTACTGAGCATGCCAGTTCATTGCGAAATATATACAGTAGCAAAGGCCAGCTGAGTAGTTCTACTGAATTGCCCTGCACATAAGTAAACGTCGATCTTGAAAGGATGGCCTCAGGGCTTGCGTAGGGATTCGCAGAATATTACCTCGCTCTTCTGTTGACAAAAGGGATTCCATACCAGCCTCCCAAATGTAAGAGAGTAGCGTCTGGTATGACGTGCCATTTAGCCACGTCTCTATAGGCCGTGTTGGTCTTGCAGGCTGACTCTTGAGTGGACGGCGTGGAGATGTCTGATATTTGCCGTAGCTGGGAAGTCCATAATAGGGGAATAGGACACGAGAAAACATTCACGTGAGGAGGAGGAGGAGGAGGAGGAGGAATGAACGTTTATTGTAAGAAATAGCGAGAAAGTGTCCTTTCTTCGCCCTAGGTGGGCGGCTCTCTTAGTCCAGAAAGCCGTTGGCTAATGCTGCAGCCCGGGCCCGGTCCACCAGACTTCGCTGATCTTCCAGGCTCTGTGCCTTCAACATTGCCTCCCACGTTTCTTCGAACGCTTGTAGCGGCTCTGAGGCATCATCTTCACTGCTTTTCTCGCGGCGCGGGCACAGCAACACCATGTGTGGGAGCGTGTCTGGTACGTCACAATACCGGCATAGGTATAAGAATTTGGTGGGGTGCATTCGGTGCATGTACATACGCATTTGTTTGTAGTCTGCGGAGGGCGGCGATAGATAGTTTCACACTCTTCAACAAATGTACCCCATCTGGGGTGTATATTTGCCGCACAACGATAATCGTCATCTGTCTTGCATGCGTTTCCTTTCTTGAAAACGGTGCGCTCGTTACTTTCCTGTCAAGAATGCTCTGTCACGCTGATAACGCGCCTGCCGTTCGTGACTTAGAAGTACCGGGCTCGCAGCGTTAAAGCAATGAAATGCGGACAAGACAGATGATTATTGTTGTCTGGGAAGATAGTACCCAGAGGCTGTAATGTTGTTTAAGAGTGCATGAAACAGTGCTATAAGGGCGTCGCCATTTGCCGTCCGGTGCAGGAGAGTGACGCCTCCCCCCCCCCCCCCCTCCAGTTTAGGGTATACCCAACAAAACAATCTGTCTGGTTATGCTTCCTTTTGCCGCATCTCCTCTCTGTTTATTTCGTTTCCGTTTCTCTGATACATGCATTCCCTTTCGGGTCTCTCCGCAGGTACCAGCACCGGCGGATCGTTATGGCGGTCTCCGAATCTGGAATGTGGATGCACTTCGCCTCCCGTTACCCGGGGCCCTCGGTGGACGAAGACACCGTGTCCTTCGACATGTCGTCGCACGAGTACCTGGCGGTTCTTTACGTTGGACTCGCGCTGTCGCTGGTGGCCCTGGCGGCAGAGATCCTCGTGTACCGATATGGGGGCTAGTGAGAGCAAGATTACTCACGACAAGCGATCACACCCGCCAGCGTGATAGCTCAGTTACTTGCCTGCTCGCTCCTAAAACCACGGCTCTTGCACACTGTAGCATGTCGGCTGAGAAGTTGGCGTTTCAAACGTGTCACCGAAATCACTTTGCCCACACTAAGTTATGAAGTCACTAGCCTTGCGACTATGAGCGATGCTTCAATGCAGTGTATTTCACATTTCACTGGTGCAGTATGTGCGTGAAAGAAGCCTCCATGCTTGCGTCTAATTTAATCCCCACATTATGCCGCTTGGCAATCCAACATTTTCAAAATCCACCAGAAGATTGATGAATGCAGCTTGCAGTGTGATTTGACTGACTGAGCCAAAAAAATAACTCGTCTCTCTTGGGAAATCTAATCTCGTATTACTGTGATGTAAAGCATATATGTTACACGCTAATGTGATGGGTCCTCTTCGTAATACAGCAATATAATCGTTGGCGGAGAACGAAAGGTATTTTTTCATACGCCTTGTAGACACTGATTTAAGGAAAAGGAGCTAGAGCTGTCCACATGGTCTACTTGGTTACCTTGTTTGTACTCATCAAAAATGTCTGTCCCAGCTGCTTAGTGGTATTTGAGAACATGCCAGTATTGCATATGTGCGTGTTGTGTAAAATAATTTAGTTTCGAAAATGCTCGTAGGTATCTGATGTGACTATCTGCAGTTTATGGATACATGTAAAACACTCAGCATCAAGTGCGAGTGAACGGTTCCACAGGCCCAGCGATCATGCAAATAGTTTCGCTGCAGATATTTGTGACCAGAAAACAAATGTCACTTGAAATGGCAAACAATTAAGTGTTAGAAATATTGCACAGATAATGAAATGCCTACACTATTAATGTGTGGGTTCATGCACTCGATTTCGTCCATATTAGGCACTCGCCTTTTGGTCGCTTCCTGGCACAGAAATACTCGACACACCATCAGGCTGTCTTTCTGCTGTGACCTTTGCAGAAGCATGATTGTTCAAAGTGCAACAACTAAACACATTTTTTGACTTGCTTGTAGATTCACCAGTACAATTCCGGTAGTGCTGATCCACGTGTCCAGCAATTCCCTATTACTGAAGGGAAACCTGCAAACAAAAACTCCGCTACCCATACAAAACATGCTCTACTGTGACACTTCTCAAACAATTGTCGTGCATCACGAGAGCTGTGTACTCGCGGGATGTGCTGAACAAGAAAATACATTCGTTTACTTACATGGGAAGCTAAATTCCAGAGCCCTTCGGGGCTTCGGTGTGCCACAAATGCTCCGAGGTGCCATGGCGTCTGATGTTGCGCGATCACATGCCAAACCTAAGCTGCACGAAACTATTAGGCCTCCAAAAACACACAGATTCGAAGCCATAATTCGCGCCATGCTTCATTGAATGAATGCGTGCGTCGTGATTTACATAAATTACGCAATGAGCGAGCGCTTTTTGTAAACTTAATATTCACACATCACCTTCATAAAGCCATCAGGTATGCGTTTTATAATGACAAAGCATAATTCTTCCTGTACGTGTTTTCAGCCCTTTCAATCGTAATTGCGCTGGCCACATTGAGAAGTAGCAAGAGGGAGGCTCCCTAGCGGTTCCCCCTTTTTCGGCGCTCCTTTTCCTCTGCAGTTGGTTATATTAACTCTATGGGTAAACTCGTAAATTAGGTGGCGCTGCCATTTTATATGGCGCCACCATCCCGCTAAACGCGTTCGGCGTTAGAGGCGAGATAGGTACAAAAATGTGCCTCGAAATCGGCAAGAAAGCTTCGCTTTTAAATGCAGCTGGACGAGCAATGTAATGCGTAGGGCAGACATCCGTTAGCCCATCAGAATTGCAGAATGGGGGAGCCAAGGGAAGGGAAGCGAAGTCATGCATGGCACAAAACTAGGTGGAACGATGAAATTAGGAAATTTTCAACCGTGGCTTAGAACCAGTTAACGAAAAAAAAGAACAGTTTTGCACGCACAAATACATTACAACATGACAGTATAAGAAACAGCGTGACATTGGTATTTTGTCGTTCTTGCAGCATATTATCTTGATGCATTCCTCCTCGAAACACACCGCTTCGACTCATACCACCCCGCTCTTGGAAACATTGGAATACGCTTAAGCTTCGCCTTTAGGAGCAGAAAGCGATAGCATTCGAAGATCCCTGTTTCTCCGACGCTACCCTGGAACTGCTGCTTAAGTAACCGTAATGTTTTTTTTTTTTTCTTTCCTGGACACGCTGGTGGCGAACGCTATGCGCGAAGGCAAACGAGCACCATCTTGATATTGTTGCAAGGAATTGAGCGAGGCGACCGCTCCTAGAAAGACAGCCCCCAACCGACCGCTGCAAAATGGGTTTGTGTTTGTGCTTCCGCGTAACGGAATTATGTTTTCTCGTATACTCAAATTACAATCCGACGCTATCATGTTTCGAGGTTATATGCAAGTCGTACTTTGCCAATTTTCTGACGTATTGTACTTTGAGAAATTCAATTAGTTCACTAACCCCTCTGCGCCACACGGACGGCCTGCGTGGGTTGGGATTTTTGTTATATACGGACAACGTGGTCGCCGCTGGCGCCGACCCTGACACAGGATTTTTGTAGCGTAAAACTGCACTACGTGAGTTGGAGCCGAGCTTCGCGTGCTTCGGCGCCTGCCATACTGCGCATGCGCGAGAGCCGCGTGACGTCACGAGAGACGCAGCTGCATTGCCCTCGCTGCCGCCTACTGCGGCGCATTCCAGAGGTGCGACGTCACAGTCTCCGCAGACGCGCCGGCGCCGTGTGCGCCCGCTGCTGCATTTAAGGCCTAAATATAGTCTGACGTAGCGTGAACGCGCGCACACGTTACGTCACGTTGGCGAGAACAGCACCTATAGTTCGGCCCATGGTTCGACGCACTGGCGCCGTCAACGTAATCAGACGCGGCCAATGCGCTCCGACGCCCACGGCGTCTAATGACGCTCGCCCGCGCGCCGATAACGTCTGACAAGGCGCCTTTACGATTGCGGCGCCGCGCGGCACTGCGCATGCGCGAGGAGGGCGCATCGTGTGCATAAATTCGCGGTAGAGACGGTTGATGCAGCGCGCTCGACATGGAAGTTAAGGAGAGTCGAGCCGCAGCCAGTCGGCGCAAAAGACTCGAAAATTAACCAAACATAACCGTACCTTTACGCTATGTATATCCTGGCATAGCTGAGCTACGCCACTGCCAATTTTAGTTTGCGACACGGGGCCCTTGTAATATGTTCAACCTTTGGGGCTTGTCGTTTCCCCAAAGAACGTACGTTATTCTTGCAAGTCCTAACATTTAACACCGCGCCCTCGTTAGTTTCCTCTCGGGAACGTCATGTCACGCTGATGAAGGCACGCGGTTCGTGACTAGAAAGCACAGTGAGCACATCATCGGTGACCGTTTTGTAACACCGCGCTATTTAAAGTATGACACCACTTGTTAAGGATTGGTACTGGTTCGACAAACCCCGTATTCGGCGAAGCTGGGCGCCATGCCTCCCCCCAAGGCGCCCCAGTGGCCTCAAAGACCCGATTCGTGAGCCCCTCTCATTCTCTATAGACTTCCTGTATAAAACAGATCGGTCTTGTGTGCGTGTAAACACATCTTGGTACTACTTCGCCTAAAGGCAGGCTGCCTTATTAAATCGAATGAAAGTAAAATGCCGGCAAGGTTCGCGGGGCCAAGATAAGCGTGAAATGGTGGCCATTTCTCAGAGTGCATCTGTTCTCATTTTTCACTCGCCGACCTAATGCACCACAAAAAATCAGAGTGACAGGGATAAGATAGCTTTATCCAATCAAGGGGGGTTGGGACGTTCTAGCGTGGTATAGCACAAATCGTTCAAAGAACGATCCAAATGTCCGGAACAGTGAAAGCTGCATGTCTTAAAATATGCGTGTCGGTTCCCCTCTTATCGACAGCCGTACGGCGTGGGAGTAGCGCCTAGCAAACAATGAACCTACATTAAGAATGAGGGTATCATTTCGCGCAGTGGCCCTCGTGTAGTCGATACGTTATCGTGATGTAAAACGACTGACACGCTAGGTGCTTCTGCGCACTCATAACGCCACTTGCACCATCGCAATCCACTTTGAACAACCGACGTTTCCCCACTCAGGAGCCTAGGCGCGAAATCTTTGGCAGAACTTACTTTTTTTTTAATCACTTTGTATACAATCGAGTTCATCGCTTCGCATTCAACACGACATTGGCACGGAGATATGCGTAGTCAATCAGCGACAAGCAAACAGCACTATCACAATCAATACACAAGGCTCTCAATATCCCGTTTCGTTTATTACAGCTTGACAATATTGAGTTGCGGCATGACGGCAACCAAAACATAAGGTACGGCGCTATTTTACGATCAAGCACACTCTGCGCCGAATCCGCGCCTCAGAACGGGACTCAGCGCAGTGGAGTCCACACAGCAATGTCGTCAACTGTTGGCAAGAGAGGTCTCTTCGCCGTTTTGTTCCTTGTATGCCTGCCTCGCCTTCTTTCCGTCACAGCAACGGTTAACGAGGGCCTGCTCCACGCGATGAAGTCGATCCAGGAGTTCCCAGACTCCCCGGTTGCTCTCGTCGCACAAGGAGACAGCCTCTCGATCGATGTTCATCGCACCTTTCCCATTTCCTTAACGATGTGGACATGTAACGGCGTGAACAGTTCGTGCTACCAATCCTTTATTCGCTACATCACGCAGACTGATCGTTTTCCGAGGCCCCGGTTCGTCATCGTACCGTGGCACGGAGGATTGCCTGCAGGCATCGTCGAGGAGGTTCGACGGCTCGACATTCTCGACCCAAACGTGTACTGGATCTTCGCTGTCGATGAACACTCGGACGTGTTAGGGTTACTTCTGAATCACTCCTGTCAGGTCGTCACAGTGACTGCGAATGACGTCAGCATCGCTGCGAACGGGTACAAGTCTTGCAACAATCGAGTGATGACTTCTACCCTGGAATGGAAAACCTTGGTGGAACCCATCAAACCCAGAGGAACATACCCAAGGGACGGCAACTTTGCCTACACGCTCGATAGTAAAAAAACTACGCTCGACTGCAGCTATCTGACAATACCTACGCTTTTTAGGGCTACGACATACGCCAGTTTCCAGACGAGGCTCCCCGAAGCAATCGCTCTCGTAGGCGCCTATTCCGCCATCAACTCTAGTCTTCATTTGCGTTGTGCTGATCGTAACTCGGGTGAGGCTCTTCTGAGAGAAAGGCGCATCGATTTTATCCTACACTCAACGCTCCACAAGAAGTCGACTTCTTTCGCTGAGTACAGATATGCACTCTATCGCCCTTTGTCACTTTGTTTCTACGTCCGTGTTCGTGTCTCTGCCGCGCCTTCTTTTTCTGATGTATGGCTCTTTTTCTTCCTTTGTTTCGTTTGCTTGACGCCATTCTGCCTCGTAAATATTTCCATGTTTCACGCCCAAGGCCTCCTTTGCCCGATGGAACGCATTCGGTTGTCTAGTGCTATCATGTTCTTTGTGAGCACATTTCTGGGCCGGGGTCCACAAGGTTTGAACGTCGGTGTCTCAGCTGCAAGGCTGGGTGTGGTGGCCTGGTTGCTGGCGACGTTCTTTGTCGGAAACTACTTGCAGAGCAGCATCACTGCTTCCAGGAGTATGCCAGAACTTACGGGCGAGATTCTGACAACAGAGCAGTTGTTGAAACATTTGTACGAAGGAACCTTCGCTCCCTGCATTTCAGATCATGCCTTTCAAATGCTCGAGGACGAAACAGCCCAACCGGTGTCGAAGCCACTCGCTAGAGTTCTTGGCAAGTGTCAATCGAGCGACATTGACAGGTTGGGGTACGGCTGTCTGGTGAAAGTGCGTCGTGGAACGCATGTTTATTTCAGCACGTGCCAGGAAAGTGAACGTCGAGTAGCATTCATGTTCGAAGTTGTTGCCGCGGAAGATACTTTGGGAGTCTGGCAAGCGTACTCTGCGGTGCACAGTCGTTCCCAATTCAGGTAAATGTTTTATATACTTATATTTGGAATATCCTCTCTCTCTCAGCGGCCTTGTAAACTCTCAAAGTAAAAACACAACTTCTACAAAATCGCAACATTCACAACTCATAATGCCGCAATTACTTGCCTCAATAATTCCCGGAATTATTATCCGGTGTCCCTAATCATCCAAGTGGCGTATGTTCTCATAGATGTGAAACTCTTAATTGTTCATGCGAACCACGTGTAATGGCTGACACTCAGCACTAAGCGCCGCCTTTCAATCGCAGAAACACATGTGTTTAGATTTTATCCGGGGTCCTCGACTACGGCATCTCATAAAGGATTATTATTCAAGCACAGGTAAGAAGCATGCATAGTGTTGGCCGAGTACGCGCGAAGGTCAAGCTGCTAACCTCCCTGACTTTCATCGCCTGTCTGTTTGCCTGTCTCTCAGTCTCTGATTTGCGCCTCTGAGATTCGTGTTTACGTGATCCGTAATTGGGGCTGGCTTCGCGCCTCTTTGCAGGTACCAGCACAGGCGACTCCTAATGGCGATCTCCGAATCTGGAATCTGGATGCACTCTCCCACCTTAAACTATTTGCCACCTGCGAAGGCAGACGAGCTGTCCTTCGATATGCCTTTGCAGGAATACCTGGCTGTCCTTTACGTTGGGTTCTCGCTGTCTTTGGCGGCATTAGCGCTAGAGATCTTCCTACACCGATGTCTTGGCAAAAAGGTATACGATGGTCATAGTGTTCACCTACCAAAGCGATGTTGACATTCCCGTCTTTCCATATCTCATGCGGAAAAGGGGCCCCGGAAGCTGCGCACGTTGTTGCACCCTAGACCTTCTGCCCAGCACGTCATCGGCGAATACCCACCGAAATTTGACCATTAGACCAACACCTTGACTCCTGACATGGGTGTCTGCTATAAGGAAACGGATTAGACCCTGATCACATTCTTATCAACGAAGCGAAACTGCAGAAGTCATGCTTGATTTCGTTGTAGACGATGACCTACTAATGCCTCGTGGATATTCCTGTGTAATGTTTGTACCGTTAATTTTATCTCACTATAATGTCGGAATCAGTTTTCCGTGTCAGTAACATTTTTCTGCTTCTTCGCGAAATAACATTTCAACATAATATGAGACTATTCAGTGCTAGTCAACAGCCATGCGCTGGCTTCTACGTAACCTATATGAACTAGAAGCAAGGAAACCGAGGCACCCACGGTGGGATACGAACCCACGTCTTCGCATTACGTATGCGATGCTCTAACCAAGTGAGCTACCGGCGCCGTTTTCCCATCCACTTTCTGGGGTATTTATGCTTACCTACTAGAACTATTTCAGGAAGCGTTAGCCAGCACCACCACTCATGGCCTTGCCGGTGGAGGATGTGAAACATCCTTTCTGCCGATGCCGTCACGTCTAAGTGAACTTCCTGGGTGAAGGCAACTGGTCATTAAACCCACACATGCTACCGGAAGGCATCAGGGCTGTCCGCCTTGGCTCTGACTGGCACTGGCTAACACCCCCACAGCGATTTACAGTAAACATAAAGACACTTAAGGCAGTGGACGGATTAATAACCGTCGCCGCAGCAGAATTGATACTGCAGCGTACGCATTGTGCGGAGGTTGTGGGTTCGGCACTTACCAGCGTTACGTTATCGTTTCATCCACTTTCATTTTCCTTTTCTTTATTATTTTCTCCATTTCATTTTCTACAACTGTTAATTTCCACGACACGTTCCTTGGCTTTATTGTATTTTGACTTTACACGGTCGTCATTAACAACACCGAGCCCCTCGGTTTTCCTTTTCATCTCGTTATATATATCTATGTGCGTGTAAGTGCGCGTGTGCATGTGTCTCACATTGTTTTTCTTCTGAGCAACTGGAAAATATATCGGCTATTTCTAACTCTTTCCACCTACATTCAACACGAGTCGCATTGTTTGATGATGGTTTGGGACCAATAAAAAAGTCAGAGTGACGATGCAAATCTCCCATGTTGTTTCTTCTTAAGAGCAGCCGAGCCTGTCTAAATTATGCCTCGGCAGGCATGCGCCCGGGCGGCAGCACTATCCTGGCTGCCCGGTCACGTGCTGTTTCAGCAGACTTAAATGCACCCCTCGAAGTATGGGGGTCACGCTCAGTCGAAATAACGCATCGATAAAAACCCGCCTGTGTTTGGAATCTGCACACCGCCACTCTCCCCCAGGACTTTCCTTGGTGGCTGGGGAGGACACCTTTACCGTGAACGCTTGAACCGGATTCCCAAAGGGGAGCTCACGCACATTCCGATTGTGTTTGTTTCTTCCCGCGTAGGGCCATATGCGATAGATGTGCCATATGCTGGACGATGGCCACAGTGCCGTTTTTCTTCGGCTACAGTCGGCTACATTACAAGTTAGATCGCATGATCTAAGGAAATCTATATGGAAAAACCGAATTATATATATATATATATATATATATATATATATATATATATATATATATATATATATATATATATATATATATTTATATATATATATATATTCCAGACGATATGCAAAACGAGAATGAGGTAAAAGCCGGAGTCACGGTTTCGCAAAGCGGCATACGCTTTCCTCAGCACAGTATATTTATTTATTTAAGATACTTTGAGGGCCCGAAGGCATTACAGAAAGGAGTGGGTGAACATAACAAAACATTTGTGCAATATACAAAGAATGATTCAACGTGGCGTTTCATGAATGCTGGTTTTGAAGGTGTCGGTATCCAGGATGGCTGCAACGGTGGCGGGAAGGTGGTTCCAATCTTTGCTTGTGCTAGGGATGAATGCATTACTGCAAAGTTTAGTACGTGAAGACGGCACACCAACTTTGAAACTATGGTCAGAGCGAGATGATATGTATGATGGTTGGGTGATAAGCTGTTCTTTCAACAAAGGGTTGTGGTGGTAGATATTATGGAATAGCGAAAGGCGGAAGCATCTACGACGGGAAGAAAGTTCTGGCAAGTTAAGTGTTGTCTTCATTGAGGTAACGCGCGTTGTGTTATGTTATGTTATGTTATGTTATGTTATGTTATGTTATGTTATGTTATGTTATGTTATATGTGTGTAAGGTTCTCCTCAAGAGGAGAAGGCGTAATGCGGGTGGGTGAGGCAATGACCGAAGGTGTGTTGGCGGCGTGCGTCTAGAATTGAAAATGAAGCGGTTCTATGCACACGTCCGCTGACACGGTGGCGTGTCGGGCGGCTCTGTCGTGCTTTAAACTTGCCAGTGGGATCCCGCAGAAAGATATCTGCACGATTCCTGTGGAAATTGCAGTCAATTGCCACAGATATCGATTCTGCCCTCGAGCATGACGCAATGCTCATTTCATCCAAGGGTGAGCAACTGCGATTGCGAGTTCGCAAATATTGTCGAAAACGTCTCTCTTTATTATGCGTAAACTCGCGTTTCTGCTGCGATTTTTTCGCTTTAAGGGCGCTTGTCATAAAGTGCGATCATGAAAGTTGTTGTGTGATGATCAATTTTAGAGATATAATCTACAGATATTTGTTTGGCGACGTACAGTCAACCGCTAATGTTTATGGACCGCCGGCTCTTAGAGCAGCCTCTCGTACCTGCTTTGACGCTTCTGACGCAGGTATAACCACCATGAAGTATTATCATGAAATCTGTGGGGTTGTGAGTACTTTTAGAGGTAATGCAGCTGTATTTTTTTCTGTGCATGCTTGTTTAACACGGGAAAAATAGCAAATATCGCGTCATGTTTGTTCCATCGAGGCATATAGGCAATAGCCATGGCTGCAAAAAACCTGTTCGCAAAATTCATATTATTATTATATTCTTTTAAATAAAACGACTTTGAACGTAGCGAAAGTGGTGTTTTTGCAGAGGAGTCGGTAGTCGAAACGTACGTACTTTGCTGCTAATGACGTGTTTCGGAAAACTAATTACCGTAAATTTTTAGGTATGTATATGAACATATTGTGGCCAGTTGTTTATGTGGAAAATTTAGAGGCAATACCATTTTAATGCACTCCCATTTTTTAATTGTGAAAATCCCACCTTAATTTATTCATCAAATTTCAACGCTCACTGTTGGGGTGTGTGTGGGAAAACTTTTATTGTCATGAGGTCCGGAGGCTCGACTTCTCTAGCATTGATAGTGAGTGTGCGGAAAGAGCAGGAAAGGCAGCACCGCTGTTACGTATGACGAAAACATCCCGTGACGTAATGCTTGACGAATTTTCAAAGATGGCACTGTCACGATCCGCCCGGGTTCGCGAACAAGGGAGGGCTCGAGGTACCCTCCGTTAGACGCACGTTCCGCAACGTGGTGGTGATGAACGATGACTGACCCCGAGCAGCTGTGCTCGTTGTTGTTTATTGCGGTGCGGTGACCATTGTTGCCTACTGGCCCTGGCATGCCACCGAGCCTGGCGGGCCAACGAAGACTATGCCCGAGGGGACGTCACATGCTTGTCACACCCCCGTATCCCCACTTTGTTTGTCGACAACAAAAAATTTCCAAGTTCAATGTACGAGGCTCTGCCTCCGTTCTAGCCGGGTCGACGGTGCCTGCTACCCTGGCGAGTAACGGTCCGGTGGCCTCCGCCGTCGAGTACTCCAGCTGGGCACCGGTGTCGATGGCCAGATGTGCAAAGCCGAGTGCTGCCCGAGACAACCTCGCTCCATCCGGAGGGTCCGCAGTGGTCGACCTTGGGAGTGGTCACGGGCTCGACACCGGCCCAACGGGCACCGCACCACTGGCAACGCTTGCCGCCTCCGAGGTGGGTGGTGCTCCACTGGAAGCGACTGGTGCTGCCGCTAGTCCTCCTGCGGCTGGAACTCTGAAGTGGAAGTCGAGGGTGCTGGCCAGGCCCTGAGGCGAGGCCTAACATAGTCGGCGTGTCTGTACCACGTGGCCCCGTCTGGCATGCGGAGGAGCAGCGATGAGGCGCTGGTAGGAGACACCACATGTCCGGTGGACCAGGGTGGGCCTGGACGGTAGTTCCTGGAGAAAACTGGACCTCGGAACTCCGAAAAAGGCCCGGGATGGCACTCTGGGTCAGTAGCCAGCTTCTACTTCAGCTGCTTCAGGAGCACTGCGTATTGGAGGTCCGGATGCAAGACGGCCAAGGGTGTCTTGACCGTCCAACCCAACACGAGCTCACAGGAGGCACCACCAGTGACATCGTGGGGTGTGGTAGGTACTGAAACAGTATCCGGGCTATCTGCGTCCGGAAATCCCCAGTCTGGCTCTTCTTGAGCTTGTCCTTGATGGTTTGCACCACCCGCTCGGCTGCACCATTTGAAGCAGGGCGGTACGGCAGAACCACCATCCGGCGGATTACTTTCTTCGTCAGCCAGGTCAGGTACTCTGTCCTGGCGAATGCAGGACCCTTGTCGGACACAATGATGTCCGGCAACCCCTGGGCTTCCTGACGTAGAGCTGCAATGGTCGCACGGGCCGATGGACTGGTTGCAGGTTGAACCTCCACCTACTTCGAAAAGGTGTGCACTACCACCAGGAAGTAATGGCCTTTGAAGGGCCCCCCAAAATCCACATGTAGGCGGGACCAGGGTCTCTGTGGGAACGGCCAGGGGGTAATTTGCACATGACGCGAGGCCCGCTGATGCTCCTGGCATTTTTGGCAGCTCTGCCCCATATGAGCGATGTGCTGGTCCTGGCCAGGCCACCAAACATGGGACCGGGCCCCCATCTTAGTCTTTTCCACGCCAGGATGACCCGCGTGCAGCAACTGCAGGACCCTGGCCCGGAGACTTTGTGGGATCACCACCTTGGAACCCCACAGTAGGCAGCCGTGTTGCGAGCTCAGCTCAGCGGCCTTGTGGCTATATGCATGCTGAACCAATTCCTCCCCACGGGACACCGCCTTGACCATCTGAGACAGGACTGAGTCCCGGCTGGTCGCTTGCGATTCCGCAGATCTATAGAGCATCTCCGAGTACGCGTGCTCCAGCATGAACACTTTAGCAGGTTCTGGAACAGCATCAGGCACCTCGGGCAGGGGCAGGCAGCTCAGAGCATCAGGAGATCCCAGGTCCTTTCCCCGACGCTAAACCAGCTGGTAACTGTAAGCTGCCAGCCTCAAGGCCCAGCGTACCACTCGAGGAGATGGCCTGCACAAGAACTGCCTTCTTAGGCCCCAGCAGCCCCACCAGCGGCTTGTGGTCCGTGACTGCCTCGGAAGTTCCGGCCCCACAGATACTGCTAGAAGCGTTCGACACCGAACATGAGGGCCAAGCCTTCCTTGTTCAGCTGGCTGTAGCGTTGCTCTCTAGCATAAAGCCGACGAGAAGCAAACGACACAGGCCGTTCCTGGCCATATTTGTCCCTGTGTGCCAGGACGGCTGGCACGCTTTACGGCGACGCATCTACGGTCAGAACGACAGTCTTCGCAGGATCGAAGTGTACCAGCTCTCGAGCCTTGGTGATTAGCTCCTTTCTGTGCTGGAAGGCCCGGTCCTGCTCCTTGTTCCAGACCCATTGTTGACCATCTCCAAGCAGAAGATGGAGCTGCCGTAGATTCTCCGATAGGTTTGGCAGGAAACTCCTGTAGAAGTTGATGAAGCCGAGGTAGACATTCGTTAGGCCATCAGAGTTACAGAATGTGGGATGCCAAGGGAAGGGAAGCGCAGTCGTGCATTTCAGAAAATTAGGCGGGGTGATGAAATTGAGAAATTAGAAGCCGGCGCTTGGAACCAGCTAACGCAAGAAAAATAGTTTTGCGCACCAAATATATTGTAACTTGGCGTTATAAGAAACACCGCGACATCGTTATTTTGTCGTCGTCGATTCCGACATGTCAGCGCTCGAATGCGTGTCACAGTTCTTGCAGCGTTTTATCTGAATGCACTAGTCCTGCAAACGCACTACTTCGGCCCATACCGCTCCGCTCTTGGAAAAAATTGGAGGACGCTTTATAAGCTTCACCTTATGGAGCAGAACGTGATAGCATTCAACGATCTATGACTGTTTCCCTAACGCTTCCCGACAACTGGCGCTTAAGTAACCGTAATGTTCTTTTTTTTATTGGAAATGCTGGCGACGAACGCTATGCGCGAAGGCGAGTGAACACCGTCTTCGTGGCGTTGCAAGGAAATGAGCGAGGCGACCGCTCCTAGTGAAACAGCCCTCAACCGACCGCTGGAAAATGGTTTGAAACTGGTTGTGTTTCGGCGTAACGGATATATGTTTTTCTCGTGTATTCAAATTACAATCCGATGCTATCATGTCTGCAGGCTGTGTCAGTAAGTCGTACTTTGCGAATTTTCTGACACATTTTACTTTGAGAAATTCAATAAGTTCGCTATCCCCTCGAGGCGAACACTGGGGGCAGCGGATGCTGCACAGCGAAGTGCTGGCGAACCAACTCAGGGCTGTCCAGAGGGCCCGTGAGACGACAGAGGAACTCGGCCTCTCTGTCCCGACGTGGGAGCGGCCCACATCGGGGCCTAAATAACGCTCTTCATACCATACCATACCATGCCATACCATACTAACCCGTCTGCGCCACGCCGACGGCTTTGCCTGCACCGGGATGCGTGTTTCAGAATTTTTTTTCTTTTTTTATATACGGGAAATGTGGTCCCCGCTGGCGCCGACACCGACACAAGATTTTTTGAGACACGGGGCCCTTATTAAGTTTTCAACTTTTGAGGCTTCTCGTATCCCCAAGCAATATACGGTATTCTTACAAGTAGTGACTTTTAACACCGCACCCTCGTCATTTTCCTCTCGGGAACGCCACGTCACTCTGATAAAGGCACGCGGTTCGTGAGTGGGAAACGCATTAAGGACAGTATCGGTGACCGTTTTGTAACACCAGGCAGTTTAAAGTATGACACCACTTATGGATTGGTGCTGATTCCGTAAACCCCGTATTCGGCTAAACCGTGTGCCATGCCTCTCCCAAGGCACCCCAGCGGCCTCAAAGACTCGATTCGTGAGCCCCTCTCCTTCTCTATACACTTCCTGTAAAAAACAGATCGGTCTTGTGTACGTGTAAACACATCTTGGGAGTAGTTCGCCTGAAGGCAGGCTTCCTGATTGAATAGAGCTAAAGAAAAATGCAGGCAAGCTTCGTGGGGCCAAGATATGCGTGAAATGGTGGCCATTTCTTAGTGTGCATTTCTTCTCATTCTGTTACTCGCCGACCTAATTGCATAACAAGATTTCAAAGTGGCAGAGATTCGATAGCTTTATCCAATCACGGAGCGTCGGGACGTTCTAGCGTGGTATCGCACAAATCGTCCAAAGAACGATCCAAATGTCCGGAACAGTGAAAGCTGCATGTCTTAAAATATGCGTGTCGGTTCCCCCTCTTATCGACAGCCGTACGGCGTGTGAGTAGCGCCTAGCAAACAAAGAACCTACATTAAGAATGAGAGAATCATTTCGCGGGGTGGCCCTCGTGTAGTCGATACGTTATCGTGATGTAAAACGACTGACACGCTAGGTGCTTCTGCGCACTCATAACGCCACTTGCACCACCGCAGCATACTTTGTACAACCGGCGTTTCTCCACTCAGGAACCTAGGTGCGAAATTTTTTGGCAGTACATAGCCTTTTTTTTAATCACTTTGTATACATTCGAGTTCATCGCTTGCCATTAGACACGACGTTGCCACGGAGATATGCGTAGCCAATGAGTGACAACCAAGCAGCACCTTCAGAATCAATACACAATGCTCTTAGCAGCCCCTTCCGTTTAGTACTGCTTGAAAATATTGACCTGTGGGACGATGGCAACGAAAACATAGCGTACTGCGCTGTGTTACGATAAAGCACACTCTACAGCGAATACGCGCCTCAGAACGGGGCTCACCGCGGTGGTGTCCACACAGCTATGTCGCCAACTGTTGGCAAGATAGGTCTGTTCGCCGTTTTATTCCTTACGTGCCTGCCTCGTCTTCTTTCCGTGACAGCAACGGTTAGGGAGGGCCTGCTCCACGCAATGGAGTCGATCCAGGAGTTCCCAGACTCTCCGGTCGCTCTTATCGCACAAGGAGACAGCCTCTCGATCGATGTTCATCGCAACTTTCCCATTTCCTTAACGATGTGGACATGTAATGGTGTCAATAGTTCGTGCTACCAATCCTTTCTTCGCTACATCACGCAGTCTGATCGTTTTCCGAGGCCCAGGTTCGTCATCGTACCGTGTCACGGCGGCTTGCCTACAAGCATCGTCGAGGAGGTTCGACGGCTCGACATTCTCGACCCAAACGTGTACTGGATCTTCGCTGTCGATGAACACTCCGATGTGTTAGGGTTCCTTCCGAATCACTCCTGTCAGGTCGTCACAGTGACTGCGAAAGACGTCAGCATCGCTGCAGACGGGTACAAGAATTGCAACAAACGAGTGATGAGTTCTACCCTGGAATTGAAAACCTTGGTGGAACCCATCAAACCCAGAGGAACATTCCCAAGGGACGGCAGCTTTACGTACACGCTCGACAGTAGGAAATCTATGAGTGACTGCCACTTTCTGACAATACCTAGTAATTTTAGGCTTCAGACATACGTCAGTTTGCCGTTGAGGCTTCCCGAAGCCTTTGCTCTCTTAGGGGCCTACTCCACCATCAACACTATACTCTTAATTTGCGTTGCGCTGATTGGAGCTCTGGTGAAGCTCTTTTGAGAGAAAGGCGCATCGATTTTATCCTCCACTCAACGCTCCACAAGAAGTCGACATCTTTCTCCGAGTACAGATATGCACTCTATCGCCCTTGGTCACTTTGTTTCTATGTCCGTGTTCGTGAGCCTGTCCCTCCTTCTTTTGCCGATGCGTGGCTCTCTTTCTTCCTTTGTTTCGTTTGCTTGACGCCTTTCTGCTTCGTCATTATTTCCGTGTTTCACGGCCATGGCCGCCTTTTCCCGATGGAACACATTCGGTTGTCTGATGCTATCATGTTCTTTGTGAGCACGTTTTGGGCCGGAGTCCACAAGGTTTGAACACCGGTGCCCCAGCGGCAATGCTGGGTGTTGTGGCCTGGTTGCTGGCAACGTTCTTTGTCGGAAACTACTTGCAGAGCAGCATCACTGCTTTTAGGAGCTTGCCAGGGCTTATGGGCGAAATCCTGACAACAGAGCAGTTGTTAAAGAATTTGTACGAAGGAACCTTCGCTCCTTGCGTTTCAGATCATGCCTTTCAAATGCTCGAGGATGAAACAGCCCAACCGGTGTCGAAGCCACTCGCTAGAGTTCTTGCCAAGTGTCAGTCGAGCGATATTGACACGTTCGGGCTCGGGTGTATGGGCAAAATTCAACAAGGAACGCATATTTATTTCAGCACGTGCCAGGAAACTGAACGTCGAGATGCATTCTGGTTTAAAGCAGTTGTCGGGGAAGAAACTTTGGGAACCTTGCAAGCATACTCTGCGGTGCACAGTCGTTCCCAATTCAGGTAAATCTTTCATATTCTTATATTTGAAATTTACTCTTTCTGTAAGCGTGCTTATAGACGCTCTGTATAAAAATACAACTTCTCAGAAATTCAGGTAGATCAAAGCCATATTTCGCAATCAAGTCAACATTATTGTATACGTGGCGCTGGAATGGTGCGAAGAAGGGCCACGCGGTACTGGGCCTCGAGCGTTCGCCTAGCGGCGTTTCTGATCGAATGACGTAATTCGTGGCATCTACATTGGTTCGTTCTCGTTCTCGTTTTAGTTTTTATTCGGACACTTCAAGAAATGTATACTGCCGCTTTAGTGTCACATAATTCAAAAACAGGGTATGAGTTCGCAAAAAGGACGAAAGATGTAATGCTGACAGAATGTCGCTCACGAAATGCTCCCGAAACATGCCACCAACATGAGAAATTAATGAAATTCCTGGGCTTTTCGTGGCAGAAACACGATATGTTTGAGCCATGTCGAATGCGCAATAATTAGAACCTCCTGGTGTTAATTATAACCTCCTGGTGCGTGGCGCACGGGCGTTTTTGCACTTCAGCTCCATTGAAAAGCGGCCTCCGCGACAAAGATCTTATCCTGCGCCTTTGGATTTAGCAGCGCAACCACAAAGCCACTGCGCCACCACGTTCCGACAAACTTCAACAGCGCATGCCTCTTATCCTAAATCTTCTCAGATTCAACTATCAAAAGTGCTAAACAATAATAGAGCTGAAACCTGAAAATGATGTAATTTTATTCGCGCGGTGGTGCACTACCTCGGGGATCGGTCCAAGAAAGAGGTTTGAGAAATACCCGACCAGAGAGGGTGATGGTAAAATTGCTAAGAAAGACGTTGGCTTTAATTAATAACCATAAATGAACTTGTGCGACTGCAGGATTCAGAGGAGGTCTCCTAGAACAACAGCTCGTTTTCATTCAATCAGCTTATGTTTGCTTCATTTCATATTGCCGCTACAGCTGCCAGTCTTGCATTTCGTGTAATATTCTAACATGTTGCTGTCGCATTCATTGCTTGGCCCTTATGATGAAAACGTGGTACTTCTATATTAAGGCGAATCGGGACGGGTGCTTACCTTCCGCAAAGTCCCAAAAACGGGGCAAAGAATTCATCGCATTGAATGGTCTTTCGATCCGCCCGAATGCGAAGCAATGACAGCGATAGCAAGCTTCAAGTGTTGCACTAAAGGCAAGGTAGATTTAGCCGCGGTTGTGAAGCACACGTGACACTGTATGACCTCACGTATCATTCACGTAACCAATTAATTGGAGGAGTCAAATGTTTTCGCATTCAAATCACGTGAGCATACTTAAGTGACTGTCAATTTTTTCTGGCTTCACCACTATTGCAGCCAAAGGCTCTGCACGTCTCTGGAGAACTACTGTACTCGCGGACAGCATTCTGTTCGAAACTTTGAAGTTTGAAAGTTTATTTAGCATCATTAACGCATACAATTCCAAAGTAGACACTTCTGGGACCCAACAAATTTGTTAAAGGGTCGCTAAGGGTGGCTACAAAGTGAAAGCTATGAGCGCGAGGCCCCAGCGCATGTATTACCGCACCGAGTAGTCCGGCAGCGTTTGATAGTGCTTTGTTTGCTCGGAACAGACACCGAATCGATGCACCTTCCATGATGGGAGGTTTCGCATTACTCCAGGCGCGGAAGGCGAAAGCCGCAAAATAAGCAAACACTTACACTCAGTGACATGTCCTGTCTTACCTATAGCTGTTGCTAGTAATGCGTTTATGTTTTATCTTCACCATCCTAACTGGACGTTGATTAAATGAAGGAACTCTTTTCAGAAAGCACTTTCACTTGCGCGCGCTTTGCCTCCATAGCTTTCCCTTCACAGCCACCGAAAGTTGTCCACGCGTATAAGCTTCCGCGCGTGGGCCGCGCGTGCGCCGTAGATAGGTGGACAGCACGACGGCGCCGACGGCGAGAGGAGCGAAAACGTTCCCATTGTGACCTTTTGCTTGTGCCAGTGGATCGCAAAATGATAAGTTATGCTTGCCCTTTGTGTGATAGCGAGTCCAGTCGATATCGCAGAGTTTTCTTCCCACCCAGGTCAGCCGTCAAATGGGCTGAGCAAAGCGAATAATGAACTGGTGATTTCTGCAGACAGTACTTTATGCGCTGGCACGGGATTTGGCCATTGGGCTCCATGTCAGCAGAGTTGTCACAGGCTGGGGTGTAGGGGATCTCTATGCGGAGGATATATGCATTGGCGGACGCCTTGCCCAACCATAGTTCGCGCAAGCTAGTCGCGTGTCTTCGTGACGGAGATCACGGAAGCCTAATTCTTAAGGTACAGTTAAGCGTGTACAGTCAGGAATGCCCCAAGTACACGCACACAATTCGAAAATCGTGCTTTGGAGCCAAATATGCGGCGCTTTCTTGTAGCATTCGTCCATCCTTAAAGCGGGTCTGACAGTCCTTTAGGCTGGCGGTCCTGCGCGATTGTCGTCCCGGGGTACACGGTACAGTCATGTACCGGATATAGTGCGAACCACGGCGGCCCGGGGCACCAGAAGATCTGCGCAAGCGCTGATGTGAGCCCCCATATAAACGCATTTCCATCGTTCCGTCGTCCCTGTTATGTATTTGGCACCCGGATATTCTGCAGACGGCTACTGGATATAGTGCAACGCGAGGCGGCCCGTTGCCGATGATGATCTTCGCAAGTGTAGGCGTGAGCTCCAACACGAATACACTTTCGTCCCTCGCGTCCTCGCGTTCATTCCAACGATCGTAATTCCGTCCTCATCATCGTGCCTTCGTTGATATACTGTTCTCATTGCTCCGTCCTCGCCACTCGGTCGTCGTCACTCATTATCGCCATTCCACCATAGTCATATCTTTGTCCTCGTCACCGCATCAGGATCATTCTTTCGTGACCGCGGATTGGGATCATGAGACTGAAAAAATCAGAAGAATAAGAATGGGCTGGGGTGCGTTTGGGAGGCATTATCAAATCATGAACAGCAGGATGCCATTATCCCTCACGAGAAAAGTGTTTAATAGCGGTTTCTTACCAGTACTGACGTACGGGACGGAAACCTGGAGGCTTACGAAAAGGGTTCTACGTAAATTGCGGACGACGCAACGAGCTATGGAAAGAAGAATGATGGGCGTAACGTCAAGGGATAAGAAAATAGCAGATTTGGTGAGGGAGCAAACGCGAGTTAATGACATCTTAGTTGAAATCAATAAAAAGGAATGGGCATGGACAGGACGTGTAATGAGGAGAGAAGAGAACCGATGGTCATTACGGGTTACGGACTGGATTCCAAGGGAAGGGAAGCGTAGCAGGGGACAGCAGAAAGTTAGACGAACGGATGAGATTAAGAAGTTTGCAGGGACAACATGGCCACAATTAGTACATGACGGGGGTAGTTGGAGAAGTATGGGAGAGGCCCTTGCCCTTCAGTGGGCGTACCCAGGATGATGATGATAATGATTATGATGATGATGATGATCTTCAAGTACATCTTTCTCTGTGACATTTTACAGCCCTGTGCATCGTACCGCGTGCACGTCTCTTTCAAACTGTCCCTACACGCTACTTCCTTTCCCTCATTTCACTTTACACCGGTGTAGGGTAGAAAACCGTACATTCGTCATGTTAACTTCCCGCTTTATCTATCTTTGCTTTAGCTCTCTCTCTCTCTCTCTCTCTTCATCGCAACGCTCACAACTCATAATGCCGCAATGACTTCCCGAATTTCACGGAATTATGATCCGGTGTCGCTAATCATCAAAGTGGCGTACGTTTTCAATGATGTCAAACTCTAATTGTTCCTGCGAACCACGTGTCATTGCTGACACTCAGCACTAAAGGCCGGCTTTCAGTCGCAGAAACTCATGCGCTTCGATTTTATGCTGGGTCCTCGACTACGGCATCTCATAAATGATTATTATTCAAGCCCAGGTAAGAAGCATGCATATTCTTTGCCGAGTACGCGCGAAGGTCAAGCAGCTTACCTCGCTGACTTTCATCGTCTCTCTATCCGCCCTCTCTCTCTCTCACACCCCCCTCTCTGTCTCTGATTCGCGCCTCTGAGATTCGTGTTTACGTGATCGCTATTTGGCGCTGGCTTCGTGCTCCTCTGCAGGTACCAGCACAGACGACTCCTAATGGCGGTCTCCGAATCTGGAATCTGGATGCGCACCACCTACCGAACCCCCTTTCGACCAGTGAAGGCGGACAAGGTGTCCTTCGATATGCCTTTGCAGGAATACCTGGCAGTCCTCTACGTTGGACTTCCGCTATCTTTCGCGGCGTTAGTGCTAGAGATCCTCGTACACCGATGCCATAACAAAAAAGTATACGATGGACGCAGTGTCCCACCAAGGCGGTTTTGAAATTCCCGTCTTTCCATATCGCATGCGAAAAAATAGCATCGGACGCTGCGCACGTCCTTGCACCCTAGACCTTCTGCAGAGCACGTCATCTGAATACCCACCAAAATTTGACCGTGAAACCGACGCCTTGAGTCTTGACATGTGTTTCTGTTATAAGGAAACGGCTTAGACCCTGATCACATCCTAATCAACGAAGCGAAACTGCAGAAGCCATGCGCGATTTCGTTGTAGACAGTGACCTAATAATGTCTTGTGGATATTCCTATGTAATATTTGTGACGTCAATCTTATATATATATATATATATATATATATATATATATATATATATATATACATATATATATATATATATATATATATATATATATATATATATATATATGTGTGTGTGTGTGTGTGTGTGTGTGTGTGTGTGTGTCACATTGTTTTTCTTCTAAGCAACTGGAAAATATTTCGGCTATTTCTATCTCTGTTCACCTATATTCAACATGAGTCACATTGTTTGATGCCGTTTTGGGACCAATAAAAAAGTTACAGTGACGACGCGATTCTCCCACGTTGTTGCTTCTTAAGAGCAGCCGAGCCTGTCTAAATTATGTCTAGGCTCGCTTGGGGTCTATCCCGGCTGCCCGGTCATATACTGTTTCAGCAGACTTAAATGCACCCCTCACAGTATATGGGGTTACGCCCAGTCGAAATGGCGCATCGATAAAAAAGCTGCCTGCGAGTGGAATATGCACACCGCCATCCTCCCCGGGACTTTTCTTGGTGGCTACGGAGGACACCTTTACCGTGAACACTTGAACCGGATGGGGCGCTCACACACATTCCGATTGTGTGTCGTTCTCCACGCGTAGGGCCACGTGCGACGGATACGCCGGATGGTGGACGATGGACACTGTGCTGTTTTTCTTTGCCTATAGTCCATTACAAGTTAGATCGCACAGGCTGTATGGATATATATTTGTGATTAAAGGAAATCTATATTGAAAAACCTAAAGATACCTTTAGCGTGTCCGGTAATCGGGAAAGCGCGGGCGGGTTTCCGGTTTAGCGGGGGCGTCAAGCTGGGCGACCAGATCGGTGGCGCCAGCTGGTGGCGCAAAGCTCAACCACACAAACACAGAGCTAATTGCTTAGCTGCTGGCGTAAATTTTCGACAGTGGCGTAATCGTGTTCACAATTACGCCGCTGCCAAAAATTCGCACGAGTGGCGAAGCAGGATATGGTGAGCTACTGCAGTTTTAGCTCTGCGTTTGTCTGGTTGAGCTCTACAACACCAGGCGGCTTCACCGCTCACGTTTACGCCCCGACCATCCGGTAATCCGCCCAAACCGCTCCCGTTTACCGGAATAGCGTACAAGCTAAACGTCTCTATTTGCAGGTTACTCTGACATATTTGTGGCGACACACTCCGCGCATATTTCTGCGCACCCTTCGTCTTCTTATCGTCTGGCCCAGCATAACACAGCTGCACGCTGGACTGCATGGTCGATAAAACCTAGCGCCACCGCCACGTCACCCGAGGTATGCGTCACCGAAGGTGGCTATAAAAACAGTCTGCCTGGCTGAGAAAGATCGCCTTCTACCTTCCGCTACTGGGGCGAGCGTAGCGTTGGTATGACCGTCCGCTGCCATAGTTAGTCGAATAAAGAAGCGTTACGTTTTTATGGTGCTATTCGTCCTTCGGCAGACACGACATCCCACATATTCGTGCCTACATGTTGGGAGCTTGAGGTCCTGTGCTGAACATTGAAGTGCATTACTCGGTTGCGCTGTTATTAGTCTTTTGGATAATGTTATGCAAGAAAGAATTATTCCGTGAAGTCACAATATTATTCTGTTTTCTCGAGATGATGGATTCATACAAAGACATTTCGATGACTTGACTAACGTCGGTCTTGACCACTTCTAGAGGAAACTATGAAGTGTAATTTTTGCGAGGAACATGTAATGAAACTGAAGAGAAATTGAACTGATGGGGCCCGAAAAACAAGAAAAATCCGTGCGCATTGTCACAATTAAGCATGTTATCTGCTTTATTAGTGCGTAAAAGTGCAGAGTCGGTGGACTTTATCGCTCTTTCGTGTACGTGTTACCAAAAGCGTGAAACATGTGAGAATACAAGCGCAAGCTTCTCATTACATAGCTGCGCGCAGCTCTGTATTCGCTATGACAATTCGCTAATCTGACAATTCTTCAAAATATCGGCATAAACGCCGAAAGTCGCCACAACGCATTTGGCAACAAACACGCTCGAAAGAGTACCAGAGGTGTTATCATACTCTGCAAATACCGTGAGCGCGTTGCCAACGGGGCCGTTTATGGCGACACGTCACCTGTCACTGCTCTAATCGAAACCGCGTCACCCTGCCAGATCATTCTATGGCGGTGCTCTTTCATTTGCTGGCATAAATATTCCTCAGACACACATTTCTCTACGTCGTCATTCCCTGCGGCAAATTGTGCCGTACAATGAAGTGCGTTACAAGGTGGGTTAACGTATTGATTTGGAATAAAAGCAGATTGAAGTAGTTTTGCATTATACCGGCCCTGGTTCCTCTTCTTTCTGTATTTCGTATGCATGGACCCTGTCGCTTTTGTAATCATTTTTTTATATTTCACGCTCAAACATCATGTGTCCAATGCAACAAATTTGATTGTTCGCTGTCATGTTCTTCGTCACGCCTTTTCTTAGCCGGAGTCCCCAAAGTTTGACGCTATTGGAGCATCACTGCCCGCTGCACTGACGCAGTTACTGGCCGTCCTTTTTGTCGGAAACTATGTGCAGAGCAGCATCACCGCTTCAAGGATGCTTGCCAGAGCTTTTGTTTGAGGTCAAGACCACGGAACGGATATATACTGAAGCATTTTCGAAGTACTTTCTCGTATCTGCGCCTTTGTAGCGCAGTGAAATTGCTAGCAACTTACTAAGTAGTTCATTCTTTCACTCATTTAGAATACAATGCAGTCCATCTTTGCCGATAAACAAGCTAACTAGTCCCGAGTAGATGCAGTCGAAATCTGTGGCGTCACTGTGAACTAGTGCGGGAAATTCAAGGCGGCGTCGTCACCGGTCTTTACTTTCGGGTATGTTTTTCTGTTTTTTTGAAGCCTGCTTTCACGGTCAGGGTCGATTTTTCTTATTTATTTATTGTTTGCTGCTGTAAAAGGGTTACTTAACTAATACAGCTCACGTTATTTTTCTCTTTAGCGTATGCATATGATGTATGCAAAATATGCATAACTTGTCTGTCGCGTTTTCTCCTTTACAGTAGCAACATGCCGCTTCTGCGTCACAGCACTCCCCGCCCTTCCCTGCCCCTACCCCCTCTTCTTCTTACTGTTCTTGTTTTTTGTTCATTATGTAATCGCAATGTCTGTTAACATGGTACAGAAAACTAACACGGACACATGCGCAACGACAAGGACAACACGAACGTCAGCGTGTTATGTATAGTACTTGTCCTTGTCTTTGTCCTTGTCGTTCTATTCAGGTCTGTGTTTGCAAGCTTGCCTTTCTGTAGCTCGAATCAACTCCTCCCCTCCCCCTTCAGTGGTCTGTTTTCACGTTGCCCGAAATTTCCTTACGTTCTCTTTCACATATGTTTTTGCCGTTTTTCTTCGCTATATTTTCTCGAACTGGAACGTTATAGAGATGCACAAAAGTGAACCATTCGCGTGTCGTTATCTACATTTCTTTTTTCCTAGTGCGAATGGTTATCCGCTGCAGTCACACTGCACAGAAGCGACGTTCCACACGGCGGGCCCAGAGAGGGCGCTGGATATACGCGAAGACCGCGGAATGTCTGTGGGCGAATAATCTCCGTGAGTGCAGTTGAACGTCAGCGGGTGAGGCCGGCAATACCGCATTTACTCAATTGTAACCACAGGGTAATTTCGCGAAATCAATGGCCTTACAGGCGCTACCAGGAAGCGAGCATGGGCCTCGGTATGATACAAATCTAACACGTTGCAGGCGCAATTTTTAATGACAGCGTTGTTTTAAAACGCACTTCTGCCTGCCGGGGACTGTGCTTTGGGACCGCTTTGATAAACCTGTAGTAACTATTAATAACGATGTTCAATCCTGACAACGAATGTTGTTCTGAGTCTACGCGTATTCGTAATAGCGTCATCTTGTCACGAACACGTTCCTCAGAAGTGTTGCGAGCATTCTTGTAGCTCAAAATATTGTAACGCTGTTGATGTTATTAACATAAACATTCGTCCAGTAAAATTTTCTATTGGCATCTTATCTTCTTATCTAGTGCACATGTTTAAGCTTTCTTCGGTATCGGGCGCATAACATATACTAACACGAAAGAACAAAAGTACCTGTGCTATTTAAAAGAGGAGATAACAGTCATGTAGCTAATCACAGACCAATATCTCTTCTACCCTTTCTCATTTTACTTGCCGAAGCTGGACAACTGCTTTTGAGGCTACAAGCTGATCGAAGTACCGTATAGCACATCGATCACCTCAGTCGGAAGCTTTTTAAGCGACTATACTGAGAAAGCCGGAGTCGCACATGTCGACAAATAACGTCTACCTTCGTTAAGATTGTAAATGTCGGAGAAGACCTGGCTCTTGAGTAAGTAAAAAATCGTCTCTGGCTGCTTGTCCACTTAAATATTGCAGGGTTTTGAAATATAAAGCAGGAGGCTTACACCAACTGACAATACACTTTCTCTGTGTATACTCGTGTTCATAGTTCACGTATAGGTTTACACAAGTGCTTCTGCTCACAAAAGCGGTGCAACAGTCGCGTTTTGTTGCGCTGAACCTAAGACAGCACAGATTTTTGAATATACGACGTCTTCGACATCTGCTAAACTATCAAGCATAGATATGGCGCTGAAATATATTATCCAAAGAAGTTCGAAATTTCTTCGCGCTCTTGCTCAAGTGACTCCTACAGGGGGCTCTCCGCCGGTTGCCCAGAGCCAACTCGAACTCACTTCTTTTTTTAGTGAAGTTTGCAAGGTGGCCCATCAAATCTCATCTGACGGAAGAATACTGCGATCGATGTTTCAGTGGATACCATTACGCGTACGTATCGCAGGAAACGAGTCAGTTGACACTACGGCAGCTTCTGCGCACAACACTCACTTCACTGATGATACCTTATGAAAATTCGACCATGCTAGAGTGCTCATATTCCGCCACCTACAACGTTTACACCCAGATGAACGTGTCGCCAAGGGATCGCACCCTACACCGATCTCTGGTCGCGCTTTTCACCTGCCGCGCTAGGTCAGTGGTCAAGTTACGCATTCTCTTACGCAATTCACAAAGTCTTCCGTTCGTAAGCGCTCGTTGCCACCGGCTTGCCGTCTTCGCTAATATTTAGTCCGGCGTCGAGATTGGCTGGGATTCGGCCTTGCGAACAGTTCTAGCGTAAAAGCTATCTGTGAATACGGACCCCGGTGAAGGCAACGCAGCACGTTCACTCACCCGCAAGGACGGGAGCCAAGAACTTCGTGCCCAGTTTGAAAAGCGACCACGTAGCGAGACGCCTGAGCATTTGCCGTTAGAGCGTTCAACTTTCGAAAGTTGTCGCTGTGCCCTGCCGAGCAAGTTCCAGCCACTTAAGCTTGCTCGAACTACACTCAGCGATTGCTTATTTCCAAAACGGAGCGCGTGATCTCTGTACGCGGCTCAAAAAGCCGTTTCGTCTCAACCACGGGACTATGGACTATATATATATATATATATATATATATATATATATATATATATATATATATATATATATATATATATAGTTCTCGTACTGTGAATGTGACGTGCTGTGACCTGCCTTCCTCTTCTTGTTCCCTCTATTGATCTACTTCCTTTTCTATGCTCTTCAAGCGTATGGACGTGGCGCCTTAATTAGGAGACAATTGTTAGCCCCCTTCTCGTTCTCTGTGCATGGCATTTATGTGCGTTTACGGGAATATATAAAGCGCGTTTATATTATTATGAGTACACGTTTCATTGCGTCGGTATAGTTGCGCCCGGAGACGAAGTTCTTAAAAGCAAAGTTCAAGACTTCCACTTTCCTATAAAATTCCTCCAAACCACACTGGTCGAGCGTCACCTTGTTATCAATGGGTGTGGTTTCGCTTTCGTTCACTTTTTTTTTTTTGGCTGTCCGTTTGCTTTTTCATTTTCTTCCTTATTATATATATATATATTTTTTTAGAAGTGCGGCCTACAGCTGAGAAAACGCGGTACTTGCCTTCACGATGTGGAGGAAAGTGTCAGCGTGATAAATGCCGTGCGACTGTTTGTTCCTCCTGCTGCGGAAGAACAGTGAGAGTAGAAAGAGAGGGAGAAGGCACGTACAGCTGTCGGAATAAGCGCTTCGCGGGATAAATAACGTCGTGGACGTCGCGCGCCGCCTGTCCATGCAAGAAATAGCGCACACACAGGTAGGTATACGGCCGGGTTTTGTGTACACAGGACACAAGGGGACGCACGCAAGCACGCTCACACACACGCAGCCTTTGCGAGGATGTATGCGCGGTGCCACCGCGAACGGCACGCTGTTGTCAGGAGCGGAGCACAGCCTTCGGCTTTGTATACTGCGGGGATTCCACACGAGGAGAACACCCGCAGGAAGGAACGCGAGGGGTCCGCGAGGTTTTTTTACTCCCGGTGGTCTGTTACGAGGAGTGAGCACGCGCCTAAGAAGCCGTGTCGCGATGCGGCGTGCTCGGCAAGGGGTCGTTCGTTGACCGTTTGCTCAAAACAGCGACTGGAGATGATTCACTGGAACCCCCCACCCTTCTCGTGCGGTTTCTCCGGCGGCGTATTAAATGTCTTCAGCGTAGGTGCTCCATACCGGCCGCTGCTGGCGCTCTGTGGCCATGTCGTTCCAGTGCTGACCGCCGTGGTTGTATACCTGCCGCGGCGGCCAAGTGCCGACGGGAGCGGGTTGCAAAATGTCTCGTGTAGCTAGACTTGGGAGCGATTGAAGAACAATGTTGCCAAAATGAAACCCCGGCGCCCTCCGCTTCGGCGACTCTCGTAGACTCGGTGCATCTTCGGTACTTCGAACCTCATAAATGAGGCGGCGATCTTCGCGGAATCCTTTTCAACCGCCGATTGTGCTTGAGAGAGCCACGAGCTCTAAGCGCGTGCGTATGTGGCTATACGTGTTTGCCTGGATGTCGATGGACTTGTAACTCAACGACCGCCTTGCATGTTGGACGTTCTGCCTTTGACCTCGCCAGGCTTTCGTTTGTTTCTTTGTTTTGTTTGTTTGTTTTTCGGGCAGAAATATCTGTCGTGCTAGTGCTTTGATGCGCATATCGACAAGGGGAACGTGCGCAGACGTTCAGGTGGTATCTTAGCAACCACACAAAGTCTAGTTTAGGAGCATCCACCGCAACTACAGGAGGCATGTAAACGAACGGCGTTATACTCACAGTATTCGTACCTCTGGGTGACCTACCTATGAAAATTAGTGCAAAAACAATTTTTTGTGAAGTGCTCCTCGGGACTCTATGGGAGCTAGCTCAGCGCTATGAAATCAAGTGCCCACAATTCGACGCTATCTGTATTTATCAGATGGAATTAGGACACCATACTAACAATGAAATACCGCAAGGGGTACTGAGCAGGATATTTCAAGCGATGATGCTATCGCTTTCAAAATAGAGACAAATCCGGACTCTTGCCTCTCGAGAAAATTCTGAGCATGAATTTGATGATAATTCGTTGCCGCATGAAGCCAACTTTCAGCGTGATATTTATCGATGACGGCGAGTCACAACAGCAGTGACGTATTACGTGTTAAAAACAATTCTTTGTTGTTTTTTTTCCTTCCTTTTGGAAATATCGTGCAAAAAAAGAAGCCACATTCTCTCCTTTATCGACACTCCGGACTCAGCGGCGTTGTCGTCGCGCGGCTGCCTCATACGAGCTCGTTCCAGCTTTCACAATGCTGCATGCTTCTGCAAAGCGAAGAGACCGTATTCTGGCAAGCCACACGCAATGCAGCGCTGTACGCACGCACATTACACCGTCTTTCCTTTTATTTTCAGTGGCCACGAAAGTAAGAGGTAGGCGTTGCACCTCGACAAGGTTCCGTGACTCCTTTGCCCAAAGTCAGCATCGCGGTCCGCGTCGCACGTCATCCTGCCGGCCTCCGGGATGGCCGAGAGGGCGGGCAGTCACGTCGATTAAATCATCCGCCCTTTGCGCCAGGACTGCTACTAAATTACGTTTACGCACCGTTCAAACACTGCGTAACCATTCGAGGCAGACGCCAAATCCGAACCGACGCCTCCATAAAGAGTGCAGCCACCTCATACCCACGCACGATCCCCCCCCCCCCCCCCACCCGTCTTGAAGCACTTTAAACCTGCACCGAAGACATCGTCGCGTGCAGAACTCCATACCTCGCCGACCTTCTAAGGTCGCTCGTATCTCCTAGTTTAGCTCATTTTTATGTCCTCCACCTCCTATAGGCAAGGACGGTGTTATTGGGGGTCCAACTGGCAAGGTGGGACGCGGCATGCTTCCAGTGAATCATTTTCACTTGTTCTCCTAGTCTTGCTCGCGGTTTGGTGCGAGGACATATACACAGTCCAAGCATTGCATCACCTGTTTTAGAGACACATCGCGCGTGGCGCCGCATTTCTCCACCCCCTGCGATCGCGACCTGCGTGCCCTAGCTCTGAATTACGACCGAGCAAAGTGTTTAAAAACTTCGAAGAGACGTGGGTAGGGAAAAAGCCATATGCTTGCGCGCTAACCGCGCCAGCTTTAGACGCATAAGCGGCATGAAAGAAACCTGCGATGTTACATGGCGAAGACTGTGTTCGCCCGCAGTTAAAGGACCCGCAGTTATGTATTGGCAGTTTTGCTGGTAGCCGTCCCTTCGCCGTGCGTCGCTGCAGCTAGATGCCGCTGGTTGTCATCGCTCCAGAGAAGGTGACGTGCATTAAGAGAAAGAAGGAAAGGCAGAGAGGGTAGACATTGCCTAGCCCAGTCGGCTACCCTACACGTGAGTGCAATGGGAGGTTAACTAATACGGAAGAAGGAAAGCCAGTGTGTGCACGCCTGCACAATAATGTTCAGTTGCGTTTAGTTACAAGGGCTCGAATGCCCAACTTGAGGAAGCGCATTAGCGATTTCATGGTTTTGTGCATACTGGAGTACTTCCGCCAAGGTTCTGGGACATTTACTGGCCAGAAATATCTTTTGTCTTAGACACGACCAAGAGTGGTGATTCGCGATTACAAAAGCGCGCTGGGAAAGTCGTTTACAACAACCCACGATCTCCATAATTGACGCGAACGCCGAATTGGCAACCCTTCCCTTATTTGTCTCCTCGAAGCCGGTGGCAGGCTTCACGTACAAGTCGTAGCTCGTGAGGCGCGTTTATAGTACGACGTTATTGACGCGAGGGCGAGCGTCGTTAGACGGCGGCGCGTCGGAACGCGTTGGCCGCGTCCGGTTACGTTGGCGGCGCCAGTGCGTCGAACCATCGGTCGAACTATAGACGCTGTTGTCGTCGCCAGCGTGACGGAACGTGTGCGCGCGCTCACGCTACGTCGAACTATGTTTAGGCCTTTAAGTATATCTGGAAGCCCGGTGTGAAGGCCATTGCTTGTAAGAGTAGATTGTTGTAAGAGCTGATGTTCATTGAAGTTGGTCATTGTCGTGGACCTGGACTAAAACTTCTGCACACAATGGAATAATACTTATAACGTGCGACCGTACTTGAACCACGTGTTTCGATGAAGTAACAATTACAGATGGAGTTTCCCGTTTCCATGTTTCACCGGTGGCCACAAAGAACATAGCAGTAGAGGGCTCCAGTTTCTTTTTTAACACCTGGGGTTCATTGACGCAATGGTAAACCTAAGCAAACGGGTTTTTTTTTCTTTTTTTCATTTAGCCCTCATCAGAACGCGTCCTCAATTCGACTTATGATATTTAACGTTCCGAAACGACACATAGTCTTTGAGACGCCGTAATACAGAATTCCCGATTAATTTTGAACACCCCGCAGGGGCGTCTGCGTCAGCAGGCGTTTGGTGTGTTGCGACACCACGTACCCGAGCACACGAAGGTTGGACCCTCCCGCATGTAGCCGTGCGCGGCTTAGTCGTGTACGGGGAAAGGGGGATCCTGGAGGTTGAGCCAATGGCGGGTGTTCGGACCTTTGAGGCCCCCCGGTGGAGGCAAAACGCCACTTTGGCCTCTGCTTCACATAGACTGCATTTCCTGCCTGACCCACCTGGAGGAAACCGGCAGTCGCCTTTTCGTCTCTCTCTCTCTCTCTATCTATCTCTATCTCTCTCTCTATCTCTCTCTCTCTCTCACTCAATCACTCACTCATTCACTCTCTCACACACACACACACACACACTTTTTGGCCTTACCTGTCTTCTTCTCTCTTCCATTTACGTCCTTTATCCCTGGCGGCAAGGGTTAACCCTTTGTGGCTATCCTACCTCGGATACACCATATTCGGTTATAGTAGCGGCGTACGACTGGCGTCGTGCAGGCTTGTATGCAAGCTCTGCCGCGTCCCCTCGTTGGGGCCCTGTGGTGGGCGGTCGGAGCTGTGGCCGCACATACATATTTTCTTGTGGCAGCGCAAATTTCAGTCGTCTATGATCGGCGTCTGAGAAGATGCCGCACCGAAGCATCGTTCCAGTTCTCCTTTCGGTGCAACGCCTCATCATTTCCCAAGTAGCATGTAGTCCACAGCGAAGACAACATTCCAGTAAGAAAGCCCTCTCCGTTCCTGGTGGCCAAGTGCCTGAAAGACAAAACTAAACCAACATACAAAGCCTCGATAATGTCTAGCGGGGACCTCCTCCTCGAACTAAATGACAAAAATCAAGCACAAAAGATCTTGGAACTTACCAGTATTGGCGACGCGACAGTAATTATTTCAGCCCACGGAACACTAAATTCAAGCAGGGGTGTAATATCTGAGGAGGTATTTCTCGGATTGTGCGATGAGGAACTGCTGGAGGGTTTCCAGGAACAAAATTTGACCAAAGTACAAAGAATTGTCATCCGCAGAAATCAAGAAATTCGCATAAAACGGGTAATACTCGCCTTTGGAACAAGCGTAACGCCCATCTCTCTGGAGATGATGTACCTAAAATAAATGTCAGACCGTATATCCTGGACCTGAGACGATGTTTGAAATGTCGCACATTTGGGTGGGCTTCACATGCACGCCGAAGTCAAACAACCTGTGCTAAATGCAGCTCCAATGACCACGAATCTGACAGTTGCACTTGTTCTTCACATTGCGTTAACTGCAAAGGAGGCCATCCAGCTCACTCTCGGTCTTGCGCTTGCTGGAATAAAGAAAAGGAACTAATTCCACTCACTGTTGTAGAAAAAATATCGTTCTTTGAGGCAAGAGAGCGATTGTCATACCTTTCGCGAAGTTATGCCAATGTGACGCAGGTGGGGGCAGTGTGACAGATGTCACATGATGGGAAGCCAACAAACAAAGACACCAAGAACAACATAAGGGAAGTTACTTGTACTTACTAATTGAATTAAGGAAACTATAAATTAATAGCAATGAAAGTAGACGAAAAAAACAACTTGCCACAGGTGGGGAACGATCGGACGTCTTCGCATTACGCGGGCGATGCTCAAACCAATTGAGCTACCCTATGTTGTCCTTGGTGTCTTTGTTTGTTGGCTTATTATAATATGTTTAATAAAAATCGGGCCCTTCGGTTAACCCCCTTTCTCCAGAGGCCGCAGGAGTCCTTCGAAAGCCCTGCAGACACCAGTCCTGCAGGGCGCTGAAATCAGCCGAACCCCAAGACCCGAGACACGTGTTTCGGCACCCAACTCACGGTCCTCCAAAGCCTCGGAGGGAACGATGGAGGTCGATGCAAGAACACCGGTGTCATCGACGCCGAGGGACAAGTGCTCTCTCAAGCTCGGAAAACGGGAGAAACTCCCAATAAATACGGTAAAAAAGGCGATAATCTAAAGATTCTCGCTCATTTGTATTATCCTTTTAAACAGTGCTGCTGCAACCTACTGCTTCCCAAGCACACTGCAGGAGCTATGTGTTGCCTCGATTTGGCACTGTGTTGTCCATCTCTATTCACTGATCTCCAATGGAATGCAATAGATCATCCCTACCGGTAGTGACCACATGCCCGCATACATAAAAATAACATCCACGCTACCTGGCCTACCTTCTAGAGCACCCCATTGCAACTTCATCTAGCATATTGGCCTCTCTTCACCGAAAAACCAGTCCTGATAAAGTGATTTTAGATGACCTGAGCATAGACGAAGCGAATGAGAGGATTACTGCTTGCATAGTTGCTGCGGCATAAGAGACTATTACCCAAGCAGCTGGATTCTTAAGAAAAAAACTCAAACCTTGGTGAACGAACGAGTGCACAGAAGCTAAAGAACTTCAAAACAAAGCGTGGTGTGTCTTTCGAAGGTGCGGAGCTCGGTATAATCTTCTGTCATTCAAAAAATCGAAAGTGAATGGAAGGTATATCCGCAGGCAAGCCGAGAAAAAAAAGCTAACGTAAAAGTTATATTTCTTCGATTAACTGGTCGACCAGATCCAAGAGAAGGTGAGACCAGGCTCACAACTTTAGGGCCGATTATGCTCCCTACGCAATCCCCATACTCTCAGCTTCAGTCACGCAAACAAGTCTGCAGGAACAATCAGCCATATTAGGCCAGCACTTCTACACCATATCTAGCTCAGCAAGCTATTCCTCTACATGCCTAAAACACAAACAGTCCGCAGAAAAACAAAAGCATTTGACAACGGCAAGTTCAGATATACCATTTAATGCCCCTATAACATTCCGTGAAATAAGCAGAGTAATCTCTTCGGGTAAGAAGAAAGCTGCTGGTCCTTACAAGAAACATTACACTATGCTGGCCCGGATGTCCCAGAAAGCGGTGAAGGCCTTGCTGCGTTTCTTCAACGCGATCTTGGAAGTGGGCAAAATGTCTGCAAATTGGAAAAAAACAGTTATTGTTCCTTTTTATAAAGCGTGACGTCACCAAATATTCCGAGCAGCTATAAACCTATAGCACTAATAGGTTGCCTGACAAAATCACATGAAAGCTTAAAAAATATGATTAACATACGTTCTCGCAACAGATAACTTGCTAGATACTGACTAGTGTGGTTACAAGAAAGGGTGCTTAACAACTGACCCTCTTGTTTGTCTTGAACATACCACCTACGTGAGGCATTCCTTTACAAACAACACTTCCTAGCGGTCTTTTTCAACCTAGAAAAAGCATACGACACCACATGGAGGTGTGGCATTTTACAAGATCTAGCAACACTAAAAATACGCGGCAGAATGCTCAACTATCTGGCCGATTTTGTATAAAACCGAACATTTCAAGTCCGTCTCGGCGCAACATTGTTCCGAGTCGTTGTCCAAGAAAATAGCGTCCCAGAGGGTTGCGTATTATGCACTACGCTTTCCGTGGTGAAGATGAACTCCATAAATTCAGTTATACAGTCCAACATTATGTACTCTTTATATGTCGACGACTATCAAATACCATGCCGTGCCTTGAGCATGTCTGCACAGTGGCGTAGCCAGAAATTTCGTTCGTTATATATACATATATATATATATATATATATATATATATATATATATATATATATATATATATATATATATATATATATATATATATATATATGTGTGTGTGTATGTGTGTGTGTGTGTGTGTGTGTGTGTGTGTGTGTCATTCAACAACCTTGTTTACAGCTTCGTACATATGCAACGACCAGGGGAAAATCTCAATGACGTTGTCCTTTGTTATAATGTATTGCGCAGGAGCAGCTGTCACCGCTCTTGTATTGCGAGCAATTGCTCCGAAATTCGCAACAGAGAGCACATGTAAAAAAGCAGGAGTTCTGCAAAATATACGAGGGCGAGTCAAATGAAAGTGAGCCAATGCGAATATATGATAAACGGGGTACTTTATTTAAGAGTAGTCACCATGAGTATTTAGACACTTGTCCTACTAACGAGTCGCGCAATTCCCGTCTCATAAAACTCCTTGGGTTGCTGCCTCAAAAATCTGTAAATGACTACACGTCATCTTCCGACACGAATCTGGTTCCCTTGAGCAGTTTTTTCAAATTTTACCAAATGTAGACGACGCAAGGCAACAGGTCTGGGCTGCATGAAGAATGTTGCAACGTTTCCCACTTGAACTTTGCCAGTTTCGTATTAACCACATCAGCGACGTAGGAACGGGCAATGTTGTGAAGCAAGATGTTTCCAATGCTCAATTTTCCACGTCGTTTGTTCTTGATTGCGACACGCAGCCGATCCGATCTTTCACAATATCTGAAATGATTTAGAGTCTCTCCAGGTTTGGAAAATTCGATCAATAATGGCCCCTAACGATCTAAAAAGAAGTCAACACTTTTCCGACAGAAATGACGGCCTTTGTTTTCCTTGGGAGTGGTGAATTCAAATGCTTCCACTGTAAGCTTTGCCGTAGTGTTTCAGGCTAGTAGTAGCGGCGCCATGAGTCATCCCCGGTCACATTTGCAGACAAAATGTCGTCACCCTCATCTGGGGTTCTTTGACGTGCACTTAAATCTAAGTACACGGGCGTTTTCGCATTTTGCCTCCATCGAAATGCAGCCGCCGCGACCGGGATACGATCCCGCGACCTGCGCGCTCAGCAGCCCAACACCATAGCCACTGCGCAACCACGGCCTTTTCAATTGTGTTGGGGATGATTGCACGGTGGCTTTGGCCCGGCCATGGATCGTCTTTGTAACTTTCATGTCCTTCTTTGAACAGTTTGCTACAATGCTTCACAGTGGCCAATGAAACGCAATGTTCAACGCATACGGCACTCATATGGCGAATAATTTATTTTTGGGAAACATTATTTGTCAAAAACCTCACGACACCAAGCTCTTCAACTTTTGGAGTGTCCATTATGTCACGTAACCCTGTTCAACCCAGTGTATGAGAACATTAAACAACATTTAACCTCACCTCTGCATGTCACTTGTAAATGAGATGCGTATGTGCTACGCGCATGCCTCTAAAATAATGAACCGAACCATTATTGCGCGAGGCGGCTTGTCTCACTTTCATTTGACTCGCCTTCGTACATTAGAAATGCGAAGATACAATGGAATATACAAACGTGAAGATACAGCGTGATACAGGGCAAAAATTGACAATAGAAACAAAGTTCACTGCGCATATACAGAAAACCTCGCAACAAGATGTTTAAATATACGTATAAGTCTCCATTAAATCTACGTACCTAAGAAAAAGTCACTAAATATAATGCGTCAAACAAGGCAAATAAACAGGTTGCGCAACCACAGATCACAGCACCCCCCCCCCCTCCCTCCACTCCCAAAATGTATCGCGTGCGGCAGAAGGCGGCGCGCTTCCACCCTGCTTTTCTCCCATGCGCACACAAGCGAACGCGTTGCAATCCATCGAGTCCCCGCAGTGCTGGCGGCGAACGACTACGCATTGTTTCTTTTTCTCGTCTGCTAGCCAGAAAGTGTCCAAAACTCTGGCAGGTGAAATTGCAGTCGGCCAGAGAAAAACGAACGCGCATCCATGTGTGCCGCGCGGTTGTCGATGCAGCACGAGAAAAACGCATGCGCTCTGGCTGGATCGGCAGCCCGCGGGTTGCGAGAACAACAACAAAAAAAAAAGATGAGAAAGAGGCCTAATGTATCCTCGCGAATAAAAGTCTAGGTAGAAAAATAAATAAGAACTTAGTTACAATGGTGGCTTTAGTGTCTTGACATGGATGCTTTGGCGCAGGTGGAAAAAGATTCATATTCTTTTCTGTGACCTGATGGCACAAATGAACCACCACAACGCTTTGTCTCATCGGGCGCCGCTGCGTGCTTTGTCAACTTGTATCACGATGTACGACTTTAGAAAGGTCGATGCACCTTTGGCGTCAAATGTTTACAACAGCATTAAACCCACAAAGTTCTGGAATCGAACATCTAAAGCACGACTTTGGAAATGTCAATGCACCTTTTGCATCAAATTGTTATGAGAACCTTATACCCACAAAGTTTCAGAATTGAAATCCAAGCGTTCCGTAGATTCCTCGGCCTCCGCCAGATGCCGAGACGAGCCCGCTCGCCATCAAAACGCCCTTGAAATTTTGTGCTCGGTGGGGCTCCTTGCGTTACGATATGCGATTCCCGATGCATGGGCGTTTCCGCGAAATCCAGCCCGATTTCGCAATGTTCGCGCTAAAATGTCTTTTCGAGCGTGAATTCAGGACATTCTAGACAAAATCGAGCATGATTTCCGGCGCCGAGAGTTGTTTTTGTCGGCGGCGCATGACAGCACGAAAAAATTTCGGGGGGGGCTCAAGCCCCATAAGCCCCCCCCCCCCCCTAGCTACGCCCCTGTGTCTGCATGCGAAAGGCAAACACAGATAACTATAAACAGGTTCACACTATGGGCCGATAAACATGGATTCCTTGTTTCTACCAAAAAAAAGAAAAAAAACTGACAGTCCTGTTTTCACAAGGAAAGGATGTTACACCAGGACCCAGCTTTCAAATTAAATCAAAGTGCATTACCATTTAAGCACGAAAAAATGTTTTATAAAAATAATTAGTGATAATAAACTAAATTTCATCATCTACATTAACAGCATAAAAACCAAGCCAAACAAAACAATTAACATCCTTAGGGTCCTGTCAAGTAAGTACTGGGGCGCCGACCGAACATGCCTGTTTTGTATTTCCACTCCGCTGTGCGCAGCATTCTTGACTGCGGCTGCGTAGTTTACAGGCCAGCAAGGCAGTCGTTCATCAAACGTTTTGATCACACACACAATCATGGATTACGCTTAGCAACTGGCACGTACGGGACCTCACCAGTAGAAAGCTTATATGCCGATAGTGGCGAACCCTGTCGGTAACACTGAAGAGCCATGCTCACAATTTCATACGTACTAAGAATCGTAGCTCCACCGAATCATATATGCCACATTCTTGTAACTTACACCACACACAGAATGCGCTGTACCAACAAACGACATAGCGTGAAACCACTTATCTTTCGTTTAGAAGAAATGTGCCGGAACTACCGTGTTCCGAGCGAGGCTCTTGGAGTCGCCGAAAGACCGAAAAGACTGCCCCCGGTGTTATGATTTTGCACATTTTTGTGATTTCACTCTTACACACCACAAGAAGAAAGAAACAACGCGTGAACACATAATGCAGCATTTCTCAGAATTACAAAAAAAATGCAATGACTACACCGAGTTTTACACTGACGGGTCCAAGACAACTGAACATCTCGGTAGTGCAGTCGTATCGAAATACTGGGAAAATTGTCTGAGGTTGCCACAGTTTGCTTCGGTTATTAGAGCCGAAGTATACGTCCTCCTTTTGGCTTTGGAAACATATAGTAACAGGAGATTATAAAAAAGGAGTCGTCTAGACAGATCCTCTCAGTTGACCTAATTCCCTCCATATAAAATCAGAGTGCGAACTCTGAAAGCCCTAAACCAGCTAGACGGAAGGCCTTTCTCGTCGGACAAGATCTCGGCACCGTGGATTCGGATATCCCGGCTGTAGAAGCCCACAAAAGCGTGTGGTGCGATTTCAGAAAGCTACCGGGCTGAGCGATAGAGAACAGAGAGAAAGAGAACAAGGACAGGAAAGGCAGGAAGATCAGTCAGACGAGCACACTGTTTGCTACCCTACACTGAGAGTGGGGAAAGGGGAATAGATAGAGAATATATAGAACTTTCGCTACGGTCTGCAACGTCAACACTTGACTTCCAATCTTTCTTCCAAACTTTCCCCAGTACAGGACAGCAATTAACCTAATCCAGTCCTGGTTCACCTCCCTGCCTATCATTTGCCCCTATCTATCTATCTATCTATCTATCTATCTATCTATCTATCTATCTATCTATCTATCTATCTATCTATCTATCTATCTATCTATCTATCTATCTATCTATCTATCTATCTATCTATCTATCTATCTATCTATCTATCTATCACCCTATCTTAACAACTTTTTTGGTGATTACCGTCTCCGGACTACTTTAACCAGCGCCAAAAAGCGCTGGTACACGAGTGTGTAGTTTGCATTGCGGTCTCCATCCGTATGCGACTGCCACAGCCTGGATTCGAACCTGTGACCTCGGGCTCTAAAGCAGAACGTCACAGCCACTGAAGCCACCGCTTCGTGCAATTACAACGCGAGCTAATGATACACAAGGCCACGTGTTTGCGTTTCACTCGGACTATATAAACTTTCGGTTCAGAGAACGGCTACGTCAGGAATGCTCGCAGCCCACGTTCGGGCTTCGTATACCGCGCGGCGCGTGTTTTCTTTCATTTCTTTTTTCTTCCAGACTGCAGCTGACCGTCGCCATTCCCCGCAGCGAATCTGTTCCGCATCACGGGTGCCACGTGATTAGTGCGTATTGCCCGGCGCCCCCTGCCGAGCGGCCGGCGCACTGGTTCTTGAACTATAGCGGGTGGCCATTCCGCGAGGTCGGCGGGGTCCTTATCCGCACCCCGCTGTGAGCGGGGGACCGTTGGCCGGCGGAGACCGCAAGAGAAAGTGAAGGATAGGGATTTAACGTCGAATTGCATTAGTAGACGCACCGGTGGACCGCTGTACGCCTCGGATAAAACGGGTAGGAAATACGCGTACGTCTTCCTGTTCCTCTTGCATTCCGCGCCTTTTATTTGATCTCGTCGCCATAGACACGGGTCGAGCGGGTCTGTATAGAACCCGCTAAACGGCGCTGTCCCTTCCGCTTGAATGCCTCTCCGTTTTCGATGCGATTCCTGCAGCATCACTCTATAAATGAAAAGGGGGGGGGGAGGGAGGAGGAGGATTGTGGTTGGCTGGTGCCTCCTGTGAAGGCGCGGTAGATCATCCGTCCAGCTTCCAGGGACTTCCTCAGAGTTCGTCTGAGGCTTTACTTTTCTTGTCGGACCGTTCGGACCCTCCTGTGTCCTCCCTATCTTGTCCAACCGCTAGTCCGCTGGGCTAATGCTGATGTATGAGGTCGCCTATCTCGGTTTCTCTTTAAGTTCACTTTCGCTAGGAAGAAGATGGTGCGTGCATCCGCGTACCGTTCTAACTGGAATTTCTTCGGAAAAAAAATCAAAGGTCGCTGAGAACGTGGACTATCTCGACGTAACCCCGCGCGCGAGGCCTCGGCTTGGAAGTCGTGGCCGAGGAGTCGGTTGGACGCTGCATGTAGGAGGACACAGCAATCAATGCAAACGCAACAACAGCGTTCGCCCCTTGACGCTTTTTCGTATCCATATTCTGAAGGGAACCGTAGACCGTGCATGAGTTGCCCGAGCGTCTTCTCCGAATGAGGTTCTCGCGAAAGCTTTCGTTTTCAAGCGGCTAATCGTTGTCGGCGGCGACAGTTCGTCGCATTCGCTGATGTCACTCTCATTGTGGGCTAAGTGAAGCAGGTTCAGTGGCTGTTTAAGGTTTTTTTTAAAGGTTTTTAAGGTTTAAGGTTTAATTTTATGGTTTTATTTTTCACTCGGTGCTCTCGGTTTTAGCACAGGTGCGCAACATAACGTAACAAGCTAGCGGTGGCTCGTGTGGGGTTGTTTGCGCTGACTTAACAAACAAATAAACATTCTGTCGAGTACCCGTCACTCCCTAAGACATTAGTTAACCAACTGTCTAGTCCTGTGGGTACTGTGGTGACTAATTCCACGTGCCTCACATGATTTGCATGCCTGCCTTATGACGTCACACCACTGGTCACCGCTCTTGGTTCTGTACCTTAAGAACGCGTACGCGCGTTAATATCGCCGATTCTCAACATGCCATTCGTGATGACTGATTACATACAGCGTGCAATGACGAAGCAAACGTATCGAAAACACACTACGTGTATCCCTGCGAATACGCAGAGTAATTTCCGTCCTCCTAACAACGTCCTAACGGACCATTACTTGAGTAATAGAGATGTGTAAGTCCGAAACGTCGTCAGAGTGTTCCGGAAGTGTCATCAATTGATTGGCGCAACACGGAAGCAACAAGACGTGCCTCGTTTGTAGTTTTCTCTTAGCAGGAGAGATGAGCGATAGGAAACTCCAAGAACGCGCAAACACGTGATTCTGATATCACGCCTTTTGTTCTTCGCTTTATCTATCGTCCCTCCCTGCGGTCATTACGAGTTATTAGGTATCACAGCGGACACGCGTAATTGCGATTCGTCTTATGATTCTGCGGGTTCCGGCAGATCGAATGCGAGTTCGTGCCCGGAGAAACTGCGCTGCCCCGTCACCTGTGGCGCGCCCCCACCGACGCACAGATTCCCGGCCAATTTACCCTCCGTCGATTATCCAGGAGTCCTCAAGCACTAACCCGACCGCTTCCAGAACAGTAACCCTCTCCCCCCCCCCCCCCCGCACTTGTTTCCCTTACCAACCTTAATTACCTCAATCACAAAACCCTATAGCGCATTGCTCGGGGCCCGAGTTGGACAGGAGCGAGAATTATCGAACACGGCTGTTCGTTAGGAGAGGCGCGGGTTCCTGGTTGTGTACACATAGGGTGAAACGGTAGTGAAAAAATCGTTGCGGGTCAAAAAAAGAAAAAGTGAAGCACGAGCTCACGACTGCTATGCTGGGTCCTGCTAATGGAGTGCACTGTTGCGAAGGCTATATAAGGCTGGCGGGCGAGCTAATTGCGATTCGTGCTCGTGGCAACGCGAAATGCGAGAGAGAACACGAGATCACGGGCGATCGGCAACCTGTAGTGACTCTCATCGTTTCATGGCACGTTCTGCACAGTTGGCAGTGAGAGGTGGACGTACATAATGCGAACGTCATTGCCGACGTTTGTGTGTCGCCGTTGTCGTTTTCCTTGTCGTTGTGGTTGTCGTCGTCATTTAGATGCAAATACCTGGAAAATGTTTGCCTAACAGCCGGTCATCGCGAGGTACAGTATAAGAGCCAACGCTGTCTCCTTCCTCGTCTTATCCAACAGAAACGAAATGAAAAAACACTGCGAAGAAAACTTGTCACCCATACCACGAGCACGCATGCGCGTTAACCATACACATGCACAAACAAACACAAACGAGAAATAAAGCAATAAAGCTGAAGAGGACTTTCTTGGTTAAAACCACCGCAACCATGATCTGGTTATGAAGCGCGCCGTAGTGAGGGACTCCGGGTTTAATTTTGACCACCTAGGGTTCTTTAAAGCGCACCCAACGCAAGGTACACGGGCGTTATTGCACTTCACAACCAATCGAAGTGCGGCCGCCGAGGACGGAATTCGATGCCGCGACCTCGTACTCGTACTTAGCAGCGCGACGTCATAGCCACGAGGCCACCACGTAGGGCGGGGGGGCTGAGGAAGCACCGAAGTCCAGAGCGTGTTTCAGATCACCTGACTCATGGGGAGATTCCATATATTGCGCGCAGTCCGTCTATGGCACGTGTGTTTATCGCCACCAAACCATCAAATACTCGCCTGAGCGGTCGCAAACGTGATTCCGTAACAGATAGCCATTCCAGAAAGCCCGACCATTCCAGCACATGTAGACAGTCTTGTCGCTTGTTAGACTGGACAGACGACCGCCAAGCGGGCGTATGGACATGCCGCCAAACATTTTTCATCCGGCATGCGAGCGGAGAAAGTCGGACCCTGCGAGGGCAGCAAGTTTTGAAGACGCGTGATAAGCTATCCGCTGCGAAAATTATTGCTTCTGTCGTCATGAGAGTGGGCCTTTAAGGGTAAAAATGGCAGCCATGGGGCAAAACAGCGCCATTGAGGATACAAAAATTTAATTGTGAGAGTGTTCCCGCAGTGGTGATTACAATGCGATGCCGATTAAACATCAGCCGCGTTTACATGAATGCGACAGTGGCGCGTCGCATTTCCAAGCGCATTTGGGAAACACGATGCGACGCCGTTTAGGGCACTAACTCCCCCGAGAACGTACAGCGCCTCATGCGTGAATCGACTCGCACCCGTAAATCTACCCTCGCCTGGCGCATTAATACGATGCGCCTTCCTACAGCGCATTACGGCTGTTTACTTGATGCGATGCGCCACTGTTCGCAGTTCATGAAAACACGGCTATAGTAGATGCTTTCGCATATCGACCTATTTTCAGCGGGCTGGGCAGAATGCCAATGTCGCAGCCGTCGTAGTCAAGCTAAGCCGTCACGACCTCCCATGAGAGTAAACCTAAGCTCACGATCTTCGACCTGCCAACAATATCCGATGTCTTGGAGCGCTTAATTTTTTTTTTACCTTCGTTTCCCAGTGGCCGCCGAATGAGGCTCGTTTTAGCGCATAAATACTCGTGGCTCGGCAAGCAAGCGCGCCTTAAACGTTTTGAACGTGAACGACTCAGCGGTCACTGACCTCGGCTGTTAACGAGGACCCACAACGACCGCAATTTTCCGCGAAAGAATAAATAAAAAGGCGTCACCTCCTATTATAGCTCGTTCAAATCTCCTAACGCAGAAGAAAGGGTTTGACATCCCAAGTTACAATCACTCTCTCTCTCTCTCTCTCTGTCTCTCTCTCTGGCACGTTTTCCTGTCTCGCACCGTAATTTATTCGCGTTTTTTAACATTGTTACGAGAGTATTACGCGAGCTCTAATGGCAGCGTATAGCTTCAATTAAAGACGAGCCTCACTCAAAGTTCTTGTCTTCCAGACGGCCGCCCGGCACCGAGGTAATGACGTCTCAACACTAAAAAAATAGCTTAGTGCAAGCAGCTACACTGTTCACACTCCCGGAGTTCACCGGCGGCCGGAAATTATCGGTGAGAACAACGGCATTTACAATTATGCTTGCCAAGACTTTCTCTCGATTTTCTTATTTTCTTACAGGCTTAGCATGCGTACGTATAATGCGTACGTAGAGGGTCATAGTGCCGAAAGGGACACCGTCTTACGAGCACCCAGTATTATGCATACGTTCTCCGAGTCGCGCTGCTTAATTACCCGAGGAATATGTGACAAATGGCAAGCCGGAAGCGCACACTCTCGTCGACCGGAAGGTATAGCTCAAGACGATGCAGAAGAGGGGGGGGGGGGGGGGGCTCACGGGCGGTCATTGTTGTCACGCGGGTGTCCAACTGCGCGTGGGCCTCCTTATTGTTTTTCTCCCCCCATTGCGCACACTCTCACGCGCCCTTTGTTGTTACACGTGCATCTTCACATTCGCGCGCATTGTGGAAGCGGCGCGTTTCGTGAGCGTGAACTCCCCTGCGCTGCGGCGATGGTGGGATCGCTCGCCACTTCCGTTTTGGTAGAAGTGCAAATGCGCGACAGAGCGTCCGGATCCCCCCCTGCCCCCCCTCCCCCCCCCCCCCCCGCACACACACACCGACAGAGCTCCAAAGGGGGTGGGGGATGGGGGGCGCAAATTGAATACGGAAGATCAACGGCCTTCCGTGACACCTGTATTACATTCGTTCCTCATGCCCGTCCGGGTATAATGAGACCTGGGCACCGCGCAGGTCGGTGGAAGCGATCCTCTGAGCGCGAGCCGTTCGCGTAGTCGAAAATGGAGGGGTTAAATGAGAAGCAGTTTCTGTCCGCGGCCTCTAGCGGGGACTAAGAGAGACGTTCAGCGTGATCGTGCGTGAGGACAATGCTTGCCTGTCGCTTCTGCGTCCGAAACCGAAAGCAATTTGCTACACACGTGAACATGGAATGAGAAAAGTCGTCGCGAGGGGACCAGGTGGAGCGCTCGAGGGCTTCAACGCTACGCCGCCGGTAATTTAAGGCGTCGAGGTGGTATATCATGGCCACGATGGGCCGTCGGAGGGCTGCAACTCCCGGAGAACGCAGGTCGAGTGCAAAGAGGCAGGAAACGGGTTGTCCTTACGCGTCGCAAATTACGTCTTGATCTGGGGAGGCACACATCCATTTCCACGTGCATTCGTCCGAGCAATGTGCATTCATTCATTCGTTCACTTATTCAATCGTTCGTTCACTTTATCTTATTCTCCGTTAGTTTGCCTAGGTATAACCACCACAAAGAGACACTGCTCCAAAAAAAAAAAAAACCATTAGGCCAATAGACAAAGCTAGTGGAGAACTCTTTGATTACAAAAAAGTTGTAGAACTACGTATATAGTAAAAGCTACATCTGTTTGTTTCAGTTTGCTTGTATCCGTACGTTAATTCCCAGCCCCGGAAGGTGACAGCGGTAAGTGCAATTAAAAGAAAAAGACATGTATGAAAATTAGGCAGGCTCAATACAGGGTGGGAAATGAAAGCTTAGTTTTAGACAAGTCATAAGCAGCTCAAGTGGGCCCGCCAGCTAGTTCACTCTTAAGTCTTGTACTACACTGCTGACGTCACCTTCATGAACTAGTATAGTACTTGACGTGCACTGGTTTGAGAGACCACTTGTATCGTCCCTGTGCACCCTCCCACGTGCACTCAGGGCTCACTCTCTCCCTCTTTCCCCTTTCTATTTCCCTTTCTTTTACCCCCACTATAGCGTAGTAATCCGGATGCTCGTCTGGTTGACCTCCATTCCTTTCCTCTCCTTGCTCTCTCCTCTTCTTCTCACATTTGAGAACAGGATGGGACGTGACTATACAGGCGGACAACATTCGGTGGAAGCGGATGCTATTCCGGACATCGTCGAATTCCAACCGTATTCCGCGTTATGTTTAAGCGCGAGAACAAAACACATTGTCTTACATTGGCAAAATAAGGCGAAATACACACCTGATTGGTAAATTTCGCCTATTTTTCAGCTTTTGTCCTCAGTGTTTCGCAAATGCGAAACTGTTGCACTTAAAGCCAACTGATTCAGCGTCTGTTCCAGGAAACCATAGGCTGTGTTCCAATACTCTCCGTAAACGGATAAGTAGATGGCTAAGCGGACAGTGGCCATCTTAAGTCTCGTTCCAATTCTCACGAAGACGCGAATGTAGACAGCTTCACGAAGACAGCATCGAAGTGAAATACGATGCAGGCTACTTTCCAGTCGAAACAATATGGCGGCTGAGCAGGAGGCTTGGAAATCCGACAGGAAGGCTGTCCGCACACAAGAAAACGTAGACACGCTATCCTACGGCCCTAATTCGAAGTTCGAAGTTCGAAGGCGCAAATACTCAAAATACAGAAATATTGGGTGCTTTTCTCAACTTTTTCTTATGGCCGCGAGCTGGCATCACGTCGCAGAAGCGTCTTTCGTGCGTCTTCCAGACGGCTAGAAATGCGTTCAATTACATGGCCTCGAAGCTGTCTCGGCTGTCTCCTTAGCTGTCTACGTGACTGTCTCCGATGCTGGCCAGAATTGCAACACACCCACAGAGTTTCTCACTACAGTAAAAGCTCGTTAATTCGAACCGCATGGGGAAGCCGCTTCAGTTTGAATTAACGAAAGTTCGAACTAACGAAAGTGAAGGAGGGCAACAGTACACTGCGATTTGGAAGCAGTATGGCATGTCAGAAATTTGGCGTGTCAGAAAGTGATGGCTTGTGCCGCGAGCAAACGCCATCTTCAAGTCGAAGCTCTGGGTCCTACTGTGCCACACCACCGATGTCCACCGAAACGAACGTTAGCCGAGGCTTAACACCATCACAATGAATCGCGACGGCCGATACCTCCTAAACTGAAAACAGAGGTGCACAGCCGATGAAGACTGCCGAGACAAAGACGCTGAACCTGTGAAGGTGGCGAAGGCCCTGATTCGTTGGTTCTTGATTGCAAGCGCAGCTGCGACGTACTTGATTCGCTGTGTTTTGGAGCTTGCCGTGCCATCTCCGCACAACATTAGCAGCTGTACAAGATTTGCAAAGCCTCCGAGATTCGCAACGGGCAAGAAGTCTCGGAGGTTACGTAGAACGGAGAGGCGGCAGCCGCCGCTGCCTTCTGGCTGACCCCGCGTCGGTTAGATTTTTTTCCGATTTTGCCTTCTCTCGCCGTTCTCTCCGTTTCGGAGGCAATACAGCCTTGTGTGTAGGCAGTAGGCGCGTTTCTCTGGCCGTGTGCCAGGCGAGCGTAGTTCGAATTATCCGTGAGGGAACCTTCGCGCGTTCGAATTAACGGACTTTTTTATACATAGACTTCTGTGGAGCTTGGCCGGACCAAATCGTACAGTTCGAATTATCCATAAATTCGAATTATTGAAGTTCGAATTAACGAGCTTTCACTGTATAGTGCCCAGAAGGGAATCTGGCGGTGCTGCGTTGTTGTAGTATGGGAATGCCGTTATATCGTCACTTCAGAATGGCATCGTTCTCGGAAGCCAGGACACCTTGAAGACGCGCCTGGCCAACACCGTTCGGTCTGTCACGATGGTTCATTTCCGACTAAAACATCACGTAAATAGGTGTTTTATGTTTATTGTTGCATAAAGACGTGTTTTGGTAAATCATGAGGACTTGTGATTGGATGTACAATTATATGAAACATAAGGAGCATCAGCGGGTGGCTGAAGTTGTAGGACAGACGACAAGGTTCGCGCTCGCTTTGGTGCAGTTTGTCGTCTGTTCTTGCTTTGCTTCGCTTCATTATGACCTGCAGGTGTGTAAACTTCAATGAAAAATGTAACGCGGGTGAATGAAACCTTTTTGTCATGATATTATTTTAATAATGCGTTACCCTTGTATCCACGTCCGTGTTTTAGACGAAGCCTCGCACAACATCAGCCAACACAAGCCGCACACCTTCAAGTACCGTCATTGCCATGACGGCGCCGCGTCTGGTAGAGAACTCCCATCGACGGTGGCGCCAGATTTCCATCTGAGTAATGCAGAGAGAAACTCCATGCAGGAAACCAAAAGCGCTGTCAACCTACGCCGGACTACATGGCGCCATAGCCCCATTTGTAGAAGCTTCGCATCGGCAGCTTTCTCTTCATTGCCGCGCAAAGTTGTCCGCGAGTATAAATGTAAACCGCGTTTAAAGCTCAAGGCGCTTTTCGCGTACAGTTTGCATGGCAGGTAGACCATATATCGCCTCGGAGCAGGCCCGTATCGCTTTCCATCTATCGACGTCCTGTATACAAGCGAACGTCCCTATATATACACTGCCCATCTGCAGGAGGGAAGCCGAAGCGGACCACCATAGATGCCCACACTTTACGGCAGCCCACCCAGCATTTTGCGTTTCCACCCTCCCGCATTTACGCAGCCGCCTAAATCCTCGTGACGCAATCGATAGCCCCGATGTGCAGCTACACAAAAGCACACATTCAGAACCAGGCCTTCCACGTGTATATCGCGTGTATGTGTGTGTGTTTTCTTTCTCTCTTCTTTCTTTCTTTCTGTTTGTTATACTATTTCGGCCTTTCCTTTCCGATCCGCTGAGCATACCTTGCCCGCCCCGAAAGCGGCCGGCATATCAAACCTCGCGCGGGATACGCGATGGGGGTGAGATCGACGCGGAGGGTAAGGCAGGGGCGGTTCCTTTATAGCGCACTCGGTCAGTGATCCCCAAAAAGGGCATTCCGAGCCCCGAGACCCACACGAAGGACCTTTCCCCCTCCCACTGCCCGCTTCTTGGGTAGGACGCTTTGATACGCTTTCGTATAGGCCGACCACAACGCCAGCCTCTGGCTCGGTTCGGCTTTGCTCGTCTGCGTCCTCACGTTCTCGCGTGATTCGACGACGCTGATGCGTACTAGACGTGCCAGAGGCTGCTACTATACGCGTACTCACCCTCCCAGCAGAAACAGGAAAGAGGTAAAAATAATAAAAGGAGCATACTGGCGAACAGCGGCTAAGCAGAACATCCGGCGTTTGCCTGTCGACAGCTTCGGTATAGCCAGCGAACCAGCGGCTGGAACAACCGCAGAAGTACAGAAGCCAGTAGCAGGTCTTCTCTATACTCCCGGCACTCTGGCAATCTGTTTCTTTTCGTTTATTTTCTGTTTTCTTTTGTTTCTTTTTCGGTTCTTCTCCCTTACCTCCCTCGCATCCCCTTTCTCAAAATGATGGCCGGAAAGGAGGCACTGCTTTCTGGCTGCCGCGAGGCTTAAGAGCAACTGAAGTCTGGTCGTCTACGGCGTCGTCGTCTGCTCGATGCACCGGAACGGTTTGGTCGTTCAAGCCTGTCGGAGGAAAAGCAGTTCCTTTATTTCGATTCTTTTGTTTCTGGCTAAATTGCCGTGCCCGCCCTGTCCCTTCGTCTGCCTCTCGAGGTCTCTGTACCTGTACGTGGCTCTGCTGTTGGAGCCGAATCACGTGTCTACGACGGCGGATGCTGGCTAGGTAGTAGACCGGGGGTCGTTGTCGAACGGAAGCTCTCACGTGCCCGCTGAACCAGTTCGTGCTTGTCGGTCGAAGGCGTCCGGAGTGACGGTCGACCCCTGGGCACACAGCCCGAGCAACACAGTTCACACGAGGGGTCGTTTCGAGATGTTCTGGGCTACCGGTGTGCTGCGCCCTTGACTGCTGGTTCCGTTTTCCTCCAGACGTTCCTGCGGTGACGCCGAGGTGTGTGAATCGCGGCTCATTGTCAAAGGAAACGTGTAACGGGAGCCTTGCGAGGGAGCTAAACCCTGTAATGTACGAACACAGAGTTCCACACTAAGGAAACTTAGAACCTCTTCACATGTATTTCTGACCCTGAAAGTTACATCGTATGCATAGAAAAAAACAATCAAGTGTTATTATAGTGAGCAATTATTTAGTGATTGGATTGAATAACTATCTGCAACTAAGGAGGAGGGAGTTGCGCCAACGTATCCAAAACGTTACTATATATTATGCGCTATTATTCCCGTGCTTAAATCACAATTTTGAGTTACCAAAATCAGCGTATCGTATATGTGACACCTTTGACATTACAGAATGAAACGTCAAGTAGCCCTTCGCATTCCGTTAGAATGTTCCGAGTGGTCTCCTGATTTTTTTCCGCAGCAGGCACATGCCCCATCCAGTTGGAAATATTTGCTCCGGTGGTGATGATAAACTTTATTGAAAGGGGGGAGGTCGCAAGAGGAATCGGGCTCAAGTAAGGCCCTGTCTGGGCCTCCGTGCCTTCTCCGCCCAGTCCACCAGTACAAGCTGTCGGTTGATGTCCCCGGCATGATTTCGTCCTTATCCAACCAGCTTGAGCCTCAAATAACAAGGCTTTGTGACATTGTACGATAAGTCTCTACGATAACCCATTGTGTTATCGTACAGACTTTCCCTTCCAGTTTCTTTCTTACCATTCCAGTAAATCTCTATGGTCTTTTTTTTTCTCTATTCCCTTTCTTTGCGTTCAATTTAGTGTGTCTGTTTCTCTCACTTGCTGTTTGATGACTCCTGGTTGTCAATTTACACTTTCAATTACCCTGTATTCAGTTTAAAACCTTCTTGACTTCTTACTCCATTTTTGTTCACGCTTTTCAGGTATGGATACTTGTGCGCTTTAGCCACCCATTTATTTTCATCAATCTTCCTGAGTTCTTTTTTCAACTAGTATTGCTCTGCGCTCCTTTCATTTAAAAAAAAACAAGGCCCAACCCATGTCAGCCTGCACTGGCGCATGCGTGGTTTTACGGTGAGTTCCCAGAGCCCACTGGCCTACAGACCTTTGGTTAACTTCCAACCCCGACAAGATATCGGATTTTAATCCCACAATGGCATTCACGAACGTTAGCGCTTGCACCGTTCCTCCTTTCCGAGTTCCGCACACCAGACTCTCTGTTACTTGAGGCCACTCAATGCACCGAGCCCGCCACCTCGCGTGGGCAAAAAAGAAGGATAAAAGCTGAGAAATGCAAATATTAACGCCAAGTTAAAAGACTAAATTCTGAGTGAATTTTACGTTCCAAAACCACGTTCTGTTTTTGAAGCACGCTGTGTAGGGGCGACTCCTGTTTAACTCGGGGCACCTGCGGTTCTTGAACGTGCTGCCAATGTGCGCGCTTTAACGTGCGGCCAATGCCAATGCCAATTAGCAGCGCGACACCGTAGCAGCTAAGCCACTACGGTGGGTAAACGTTAGAGCTAAATCATAGCCCTTCGCGCATGCGAACCCTGAGAAAAAGGCAGTGTGACTTACTTCAAATGCAAAAGAAAGCCTGACTATACTTTCTTGCGCATAGGCAAACCTTCCTCGTAGCTTCCCGGCAGAACACGGAACAGGCGTTATTTTCTGTTCACTACAGGACGAAGGCATATAACAACGATATCCTGTTGCCCCTGTCTTGGGTCATCTGATCCTATCATACGCCTTCAAATTTCCTAATCGCCACCGTAGTATATAACTATCTGCAATGCTCGACCATCCTCCATTCCATTACTCTAATGCAATGCCGGTCACCTGCTTTATACGTATGGCATTATATGCCTCACAAACCCAGCTAGATTAAGAGCTGCGAGTTTGCTCTCTAAATCATGCCGCCGTTTTCCCGTCCCTTAACATTACGCCTATCACATTTTATTTCATAGCTCGTTGCGCGGTCTGTGTATGCAAAGGTGGCCTTGGCCAATTGTAGCAAGTAGATATAACAGCGTAAACGAAGAGGCGGTTTTCGCGGCAAGGTATTCCACAAACATCCTACATCAAGTTCTCTAACATACGAGAAACTTGCGTCACATTTGGCGCACAATTAAATCATTTGTCATTCAATAGGAACATTTGAACAAGGAGGGATATAGCGGTAAACCATGCACAAACTGCGGTGCTATTACTGAGGTGGGGGTCGGCAACATTTTGACAACTGCGCATCATATTGTTACGCATGTATAGCAAAAACTGGCGACCTTTATACGGATCTCTAGTTATTCTTTTGCTCCTCAAACTTGTGATTGCTACGTTCTCTATTTCCCAATTTTTTTCTCATGCTGCATAAACAGGTACCATGCTGCGTACCATTCCTAACACCACTGCGATCTTTGTTATTTCTTTTTTTGTGTGCTGCTTTGTGTCCAAGCCATTTGTGGAAATTCGTGACAGTACTTACCGCATCGTTAGCACACCATTTTAACAGCCGTACTCTTTACCCTTTGTATAATATACACGCCAATACCATGGCGGGTCTTGAACAACAGTTCAAAGAAACTTTTATTTCTCCACGTGAAATGGGGGAGGGAAGGGGGGAGTTAACGAAGAGAAAACTGCAAACTGTAGCTTGGCGAGGCTAGGGCTCCCTAGTCGCTACAGAATGGCGCAATCTCTTAACCAGAGGTGTTTTAGGACAGGTCACGCACTAAATGAAAACCACACTATTCCCACGGCACAAGTGTGCTATGTTACAACTGTAAAATAGTTGCATTCAGTCTCCATTCCACTAAAAAAAAAAAACAATGCCGATACCGCGATGAGATTCTTTCGCGCACCCGTTGCAGCCGAAATCTCCACACAGCTTTCTTTTGTCTTTTTTTTTCTTTTGTTTTGTTACTCTCGTCGACGTACGAAGCGACCGGCTGTGCGTATAACGTGCACAGAGAGGTATTAGTATAATGCCGGAGCTTTCTTTCCCCAAATTCCTCTGCGTCTTATCCGTGCAAGGCCATGCCCTACTGAACTCGAGACATGTTGGCCCCATTCCTTATACAGTGAGCCTAGTATTGGCTCGAAACGAATCGAATTGGCTCGAAGTGAGAGAAAATGGGGCGATCTCCGTAAACAACTTGCCGCAGGTAGTTTAATTGGTTAGAGCATCGCATGCGTAATGCGATGACGTGGGACTGTTGCCCACCTGCGGCAAGTTGTTTTTTCATCCCCTTTCATTTCCATTAATTTATCGTTTCTTTAATTCATTTAGTAAGTACAAGTAATTTCCCCTATGTTGTCCTTGATGCCAATGTTTGTTGGATGCTTATGATTAATAAGAATCGGGCCCCTCGCTTAACCCCCTTTTCTCTCGTTCGTGTGTGTGTGTGTGTGTGTGTGTGTGCGTGTGCGTGTGTGTGTGTGTGTGTCTGCGCGCGCGCGCGCGTGTGTGTGTGTGTGTGTGTGCGTGTGTGCGTGTGTGTCTGTGTGTGTGTGTTATAAACTAGGTTACACTGGGATGACTGCATTAGGTAGCTAGCTCGACCATCGTATTTCACTGTGTTCGACTTCAATATAGTTAGTTAGTTCAAGTTGCAAATCAGTTGAGCGGAAGCCCGTAGGGTGGAGGAAGTTTCACGAAAAAAAAAAAAAGTTGGCATCCGCTCGGACACTAGCACGAATCTACGGTCAGGTGACCGGAGCAGGACCAATTTTTCTTCAACCGCGAAGCTTCCCTTCCAGGTAAACCTTTTCTAGGGTTCTTTTCTACGAGGACAAATAAGAAAGTATTCGCCCCTATTTTTTTTTGCCATATTACGGTTGTAAATGGGAGCTGAACACATCCATTCCCAGAGGTGCAGCTTTCTCGGACTGGTCCGGCTTTATCTCCCGGTAGCTCCGTGACACGGCGCTGCTGTGAGTTGTTGAAGATGGTGGCTTCACCCCCCCCCCCCCCACCCCCACCCCGGTGTACGAGCAACCAGGTGTGATTTGTTTTTTATGGAGCAAGGGAACGAACGCCCACAGAAATCCACAGGGAAATGAAGCCCACGTATGGGGAAAAGTGTCACGCTTTCAGAAGTGTGAGGTGGTGGCGTTGTGAGTTCGCAAAAGGCCGTGAGGACTTGCATGACAATGAGCGTTCGATTCCACAGTCAGCCGGACGAATTTTATACCACAGGGGCATCTCAAATTTAGTGCTTAGATGGAACAAATGTCTGAACCGTTGTGGGGACTATGTAGAAAAATAGCGCTATGTACGTACAATAGTGCGTTTCTATTTGTAATTATTTGTACGCACCATATTTTGGCTAATAAAAATTAAAGGCAACAACTTTCTGTTTCGCCCTCAGAGCTCCGTGCTGCTAAAAGCATAATGAAGATCAATCATAATGAAAGTAGGGTGCCACGACGTAGCGTTATGTCAACTAACTTCTCTGTTCACACCACTATACGAATGCAGGAAGCATTTTGCTGTCTTTGACGTTTGTTAGAAGAGTCATTCATGTACTAAAATGGATGGGGAGCTGCGGTGTTGTTTTATGCCAACCTACCTTTAGAAATCGCGGTTGATTGAATTGGTTGATCTCACGTTACTGGGAATGTTTCCAGCATTCCGCAACATTTGATTATGAAATGAATAGACAATTACATGCGCGAATGAAACACACACGCACGGGCACCTATACGCACATGCAACCACACGCGCGCACGAACGCACAAACAATCGATGAGCAAGATATGTGTGTATATAATGTTGATGTGTGTATTATTTAGACCTTGCAATTTGAGAGGGGAAGAGACTTTTCCCTGTTCTTTAACAATGTGCATTGGAATTAGAGGGGAGATTTTCTTAAGAAACGGCAGATAAGTCGGCCTAAGCAGGCAAGAACACTGTTCTTGCATGCAACACACTGCGCGGGGAGAAAGGATACATACATACATACATACATACATACATACATACATACATACATACATACATACATACATACATACATACATACATACATACATACATACATACATACATACATACATACATACATACATACATACATACATACATACATACATACATACATACATACATACATACATACATACATACATACATACATACATATAGTTGTCATCAACGGGAACCGCGGATTGTATAGTGACGTTTGTTGGAGGCCTCGTGCATAATTGCTCCGTAATTACTAGGGGAAGCGTGAGGAGGGGGCGACGATGGAGAGATGATTTGAAGGGTTCTTCCCAGTGTTGCTTACTTCACAAGGAGTTAATGCTGAAGGCGCTTAGAGAAACTACGTATCTTCGTTCACGTCAATAGCTTCCCCGCTGGGACTCCTGTGTTTCCTGGGCGCCCGCGCACCGTAAGGTGTGCAGGAATGGCAGCCTCACGCCTCGTACAAGCGCAGCTGGAAACCCTCACTGTCGCTTTCACGAACCTCGGTATAACGAATCGGCACTTCCCGGCCTCGCATTCGTTTACATTGTGCGTGTCCGACAAGCGGCGCCGCACGTTTCTTCCTTTTTTTTCTTTATTTCTTTCTTGCCCTCGAAAGGCGGCTTCCTTCAAAGCGCCGAAGCTATGCGGTCTAGAGCACGACGCCATTTGTTAATAGGGTGAGGTTGCACTCCTCTCGGAAACCACAGAAGAACTGGGGTGTGTGCTGGCTTGGAAGCCGAAACGGGTTGAGCCGTGTTTCTTTTTCTGCTCCTTCTTTTTCTTCTTTTCTGCTTTGTAGGGAAAAGCGTGTAGAATATGGAGTCAACACTCAAGCATGCATTGCGGACTGGCGCTGTTAGTGACCTAAGATTTAATTGCCATGTGGCGTAGCCCTACTGATTCGTTAGATATGACTCGAACGGTCGTTACACGCACGCACACGCACACGCACACGCACGCACACACAAACACACTGACATATATATATATATGCCTCGAGAATGAGAGGAAGTTATGAAGAGCAAAGCGGGCCGCCGCCGGCTTCACAGTCGGACCTGGTTTCGTTGATTACGTTTCGTGATTCCCGAGAAAGTTCGATGCTCCCCTCCACCCCCCACTTCGAATTATGGCATTGTAGATACACACGTGCCGTATACGGACCACTGCTGTCAGTGACTTCAGATCGCTTCAGATTCTATCGCCCTTCCACGGCTTGGTCCTTGGTCGGGCGTCCGGTCTTTCAAAAAAACGAAACGCGTGTAAGCGTTCGTGTGTTGCACAGTAGTGCCAAACGCGTCTGCATAGATAGGGCGGGTTAAACCGGTCGTGTACCGAAAACGCGGCACGCGCGATGCGTACGTTACTATCGTTGACACATATACGCGATACTGTCGGTCGATTTCGCGTAACTTATAGCTCTGCCTCCGTTCTGTTATGACGTCACCTCTTTGAACTTGTAATGAGGGCGAACTGAATCATTCTTTCGCGAAGGAATCCGCTGATATACCGGCGTCTGTCTACAAAAGGGAGGATCAATGCCCTTTTACTTTATTTATGCTGATGTCAAGCGCCCGTATGTATAGTTAGAAATGACGAAACTCTGCGCAGCGCCGTAACAAATGAAATCAAAACTTTATTTCATCTCTCAACAAAGGGAAAAAGGGGGTTGCGGGAAAAAGCTGCATTACTGCAGCTTGACGAAGTCCGGCCTCCTATGGTGCCATTCGACAGTATGCCGCAGTAGTATTGGCACATAACAACATAAGTCTAGGCATTTTACAGGAAATATGAAGAAAAAAAGTGACAACATGGACGTACAGACAGTAAATTTGTTATTTGTTTTTTTTTTGTGCAGAACTACAAAAAAAATGAAGAAAAGAGGTGTACATACGAAATGACTTTAAAAAATAAGCTGTGACAATGCAGCTAAAAAAAATGAAAACAAAATAGAGAAGCAAACACACGCACAGACATGCGAAACTAAGTAGCTTGAAAATGCCAGGCTGGTGATGGAATGTTAAAAAAATGGAGAGCAGCATCATTTGTCTGAAGTGGTGTCCAAAAGGTCTAGACAAACACAGCAGATGCAAGTTCGCTGCTCCGATTCTATCATCGGCGGCTCTTTTGTTCGCCACACGGTTGCTTGCTTTCATGCCTTCTTGCGCAGAATCGCTGTATCATGCGTCGTGGGAATTCTGCTTCGAGAGTTAGGTTAGTGGTAGATGCACCGCGCATCTTCCACCGCTTTCTACTCGTCGCAGATGCTTTCGCCCAGCTCTGTTTCATAAAATATTCTTCCACAATCGATATCTGCGTGCAAATCTTATTTCACTTCCAACCTACATCTGGCTTCGCATTGATCACCACAACAAAGTTGGCAATTTTTCAGTGTCGCACTAGAGCTTGTCACGTGTCTTTTTTTCCCTGGACATGTCAAGAATGGAACTACCTTAGCCGCACGATGTTTGCCATTGAAGGCCACGCATAATTCCGCACGCCCATAATCGACACCATCACTTCGGGATTCACATAACTATAACTACGTCACTTCCTGCCTTCCTGTAATCTTTATTGTTTTGCAACCTTTCTGTTTTCTTTTCTTTAACCCCGCTCCCGTCTGTAATAGCTTGGTGGTATTGAGGGTATAATAAATGAAATTGGAGACGTGACTTGTTGAGCTGGATAGACATCCAGAAATATACGGCATGATGATTTTTTTTAATTAGTGCGCCTACCGTAAGGCAAATGCAGTAAAGAATGAACATAATGGTACATCAAAGAAACGCCTGCACCCCTTTGTGATGCCGGCACTGCTGCCATGAGCTTGCCGTTCTCCAAAGGGTACAATAGTCCTCTGGAACATTTGGCTTGAGCCCCTCTGTGCTCTGTGCATCCCGGGCACAGCCGAAAGGGACGGGGGGGGGGGGGGGGGGCGCGGAAGGGGGGGTCACCGCGAGTGTTTAGGGTGTCCCCTCAAAACTTCTGTGAGCCAGATTTGCGGCACGGGAGGCCACGCTTGCTGTGGAAGGAAAACAATTTATCTAGCAAACTTCCTTGGCGTAGCTGCCATATTACGGAAGTGCCGCAAGCGCGAGATATCTGGCACCAAACTATGTGCGACAACACCAGCCCGAACCTTCCTACTCCCCCCCCCCCCCCCCCCCCCCCAGTTCCTGGCTACGCCACTGATCTAGTGCCTGGTATCCTGAGTTTTAAGACTAACCTACCATCAGTGGAGGCTCGTAATGCTGCGAACAGTCTAGTGACAATAATTTACACGGAAGATGTTGACTGCATAGCTGCCCGATGGTATGACCAAACCAGGCACAACGGTATCCCCACCAATAATTCAACAGAAGGGTTCCGCGCTGACGAGAAGCTCCAGACCGGCGCACCAAATTTTCGTAGACGGCGCTGTTTCCTACATTTGCTCCCAACGTTCATATATCTCTGCTCGGTTCAGGGCCGCTGACCTTGACCGCTCTCAACCCGCGAGTCCCCGACCCGGAGACCAAAAGAGCCGCGGTCATTTTCCTCTCTAATCGACACGCACAGGCCTGCCCACCGGAGGGCGCGATGCTGCAACCTTCCGACACCTCGCATATGCGCCTCGGCGGCTTCATTAGTTTCGCATCGCCTCGCAAGGATCTCGCCAGATCTCGCCAGATCTCGCACCATCCGCGAACAACGCTCGGCCGCGCGCTAATGTCCCGTTCGCAGTCAAGACCTCAAGGGTGGCGCCGCCGAGGAACCGAAAACAGCGAGCGGGTGCGTTTCCGAAGACCGTGTATACTCGCAATCTGGCAGCCGGGTCCAGGAGCTCGTTGTAACCGTTATTGGCGCGCGACGGAAGCCGAAAGCACGCTTCCGAACTCCTCTCCTTCACTGCCGCGGCATCTCGGACCCAGAACGCAACGGACCCTACTCCTCGCAGGGTCCGACGCATTGTCGCGCACTAGCACACAAGAACACACACACACACACTGCAGCAGTCAGACCGGCGAAACGCCACGCCACCTCGGTGAGGGGGGAGGGAGGGGGGCGAAACGAGGAAGCGTATTACGCTTGCATGCGTCCGCACTTCCTCCGCTTCGGTCGACCTTGCCTTTCGTTCGTTCCGTTTACCGTTCCTTTCTTTTTCTTTCTTTCTTTCTTTCTTTCTTTCTTTCTTCAATTTTTATTTCGCGGTTCTCTCTCTTGGTTGCCTCGGCGGATGATGATTTTCGCGCTGGAGGCGCATCGCGAAGCACGCAGCGCGCTTGAGTTAAACACCTTCGGGTCTTCTTCCATAACGGCGAGGTGCGACCTAAGTGCTCGTGCTCGCACGTGTGTTCAAGAGGGGGTGAGAGAGTGTAAAGGAATAGCGAGCGAGAGAGAGAGAAACTGAACTCTCCACGGCGTCCCTTCCCTCGTCTACCTCCCCTCCTCCTCCTCCTCGTCTCAAGAGGGGGTGAGAGAGTGTAAAGGAATAGCGAGCGAGAGAGAGAGAAACTGAACTCTCCACGGCGTCCCTTCCCTCGTCTACCTCCCCTCCTCCTCCTCCTCGTCGTCGGCCTTTGCGCCGCGGCGGCGAGCGACGACAATTATCGCTCAAGCGCTTGGTAGCTGCCGGCCATGACCGCTCGGCGGCGGCGCTGTACCTCCACTCGTTCTTGCCGCTGCCGCCGTCGTAGTAACGGTCTTCCGGTCGAGCGTGAGTTATAAGGCCTTAAGTGGCCCAGCACCGTTAGCGGGGAAACGACGCCGCGACAGGAAAGTCTAAAAGGAGAGAGCGACAGAGGCACCAAGAAAGAAAGAAAGCGCCAGCTGCAGAAACTAAGAAAATGTAAAAAAAAGAGTACTCCTGATGACCAAGAATGGAACGACCAGACGGCAGAAGTGACCGGAGTACGCGTAGCATACAGGATGACCGAGCCCTCACTCCACCCCCCGGGCACACACACACTCCACACACCCTCTCGCCTGCCTATGCTATGCATGACCACGCATGTTCTGCCTCTTTTCTTTTTTTTTTCTTTTTTCTTGCCTTCTTCGAGCACGCTGGACAAGAAGACGGGGTGACCGAGGAAATTGAACCGAGTGCCTGGTCGAGGGCCGTGCTGTGTACGTAGCGCAAGCGCCAGCCAGCAAGGGAAAGCCCGCAAAGCGAGAGGAGAGTTCGAGTGTACTGTGAGAGCTTGGGGAAAGGTGTGCGGGCCGACGCGACGCATTACGGCAAATTTGAGCCTACCCCCGTAGCAGTCGTGCAGGAAAGAGTGACCCGTAGATGCTGGCGGCGAATTTCGCGAGCCCGTTGCTTGTATGCAAGGATCCCCCTCACCCTCGCACGTGTGTGCGGGTTCTCAGGTTTAACTGTGCTAGGCTGGCGTCATTCCAACCACTTCACCTTGCCCCCCCCCCCCCCCCTCAATTTCTCCGCCTTCTTATGTCATTAGTAACGGGATGGCCTGCGCCATATACGCTCTTGCTACGTCCAGAGGCCCAGACGCGTTCCTTCTCTACGCCACGTGTTTAAGTATGCAGGCACGAGAGAACGCGACGGGCCAAGTGGGTTTGGCTTAATAAGTCTTGAGAAGGGTCAGAACCATTGCAGCTCCCCTCCTCACTTTCGGACAAACGAGGAGGGATGACCGATCGGTCGAGCCCTTGCAAACGAGCCTGTTGACCGGACAGGGTCGCCGAGACTCAAGGCGAAGAAGGCGGAAGAATGCGAAGAGAATGAGAGAGCGGAAGGTCGGAAAAGTTTTGTAGAGCTATCTTCCGAAGCTGGGAAAGCTCGTCGGCCGCCGAGCGTTTAGCGGAGAGAGCTTGGCTGGCAATTTAGTTGCAGACCTGTCAGTTACGGCCCACCACAGCCCCGGGGAGACGTTCAAAAAACTGTTTCTAGACTCGCAGTGGTCACTGAGTGGCTATATGATAATCTGCTGCAAATTGCGAGGTCATGGTTTCGGTTCCTCGGGGAGGGTATTCGGCAAGTGTCCACCTAGTGGACATGTCTATTTCGTCAGCTGCTAAAGTTCTGATTGGTTGGGAGCGCCTGTCTCCTTCTGACGCCTGTCCCAGCCCGGCCAATCAGAATTTCAACAGCAGACGAAACGGACATGTCCACTAGGTGGACACTGGCAGAATACGCCCCCTGGCCACGGCGGCCGGGTTTAGACGCGAATCTCTGTCGAGAGAATTCATGAGCTCAATTACCGGTAATCCCATACGAACATGTGGGAGTAGCATAGGTATGTTCCCATATATTATAGGTGGCCATAAATCCACATATAATCTCACATGTTCCCATATATCATTTGGGAGCATGCCCCCATATGATATACGTGAACATGCCACCGCATAAAATTTAAGCCAGATATCGTTAGGGTAGCGGGGACAGGAGGGGGGGGGGGGCAGAGATGTCCGCAAGTGATATATAGGAACATATACCTGATTTTAAATGGGATCCCCATACGTACATATAATCATATGGGACTTGCCTCATGTGATATGTAGGGGCATCGACTTTTTATATGGAGCTGTAGCCGCATACTGTCTTTTATCTCTACTTTGTTAACACTTTACCTCCCCCCCCTCTTTCCCCAGCGTAGGGTAGCAAACCGGATCTTCCAATCTGGTTAACCACCCTGCCTTTCCCCTTTCCTCTCTCTCTGTCTATATATATATATATATATATATATATAGATATATATATATATATATATATATATATATATATATATATATATATATATGTATATATATATATATATATATATATATATATGGAACTGCTGTATGTTCGTATGGGATTATTAGATATGGGACCTATGTCTCTTTTTTTTTCTATATGCGTAGGATGCAAAATACTCTTCTACTAGCTGTGTTTTGGCGACACATAAAAGAATTACGAGTTTCCTTGTTTTTTATTCTTATATGGTATTCAGGAGAAGTCGCCTTTAATTGGCGCCGGCTACACTTTTTCACAGAGAATTCCGTGTTGTATAAACATTCTGTAACATGCCCGTCGATCGGACAGGGTCACACGGCCTCAAGAAAGCAATAGCAGAAACATATAGAAAGAAAATAAGGTCAGGTTATGAAAGTTACTCAGTATTGCTGCTTTCGGGACTGGGACAACTTGCTTCCCGACGAGAAGGCAACCCGTGAGCCCAGCTTCGCGTGAAGTATGTCACTAGGAGAGAGCCACCGGTGTAGGGGTGTACAGAATAAGTTTCCTTTTCTGTTTTAAGATTTCTTTTTTCTTTTTTTTTTTTGCTAGCACAATCACTGGATGGAATGCCCTGCCGGTAGAAGTGTACCACCTGGCATTGACGATAATGTACCACCTGGCATTGACAAGTTGCGCTTGTAGAGAATATTTTTTTTTCTTTTCATGTAATTGAGGATTTGCCGCGAGGCATGCAATATAAAAGAAATATTTGGACGACGCTTAAGCTTCGCCTTTAACAGAGGAATGCGATAGCATTCAAATACCCCTGACTGCTTCTCACGCTTCCAGGCAACTGCAGCTTATGTAACCGTAATGTTTACGCTGGCGGCGGAATCTATGCACGAAGGTGAGCTTTCTAGTAGAAACGCGGCCACTTGCGTGGGTGGATCTTCCGTTATTGTTTCGCACTTTTCACATTTCAGTCTGGGAAGATTTACCATAAAAGGCATGCGGTGTCGGTGTTTTGTTTCATGATATTCGTTCGTGGGCTGCCATTCTCGAAATTCCGAGAAATAACTTCATAAAGAACTTAAGGCAAGGCACGAGCAACTTTGTTGCCGTATAGAATACGCGTAGTTCTGGATGATCTTTCTCGAAAAGAGGGTCGACGCTGGACGCTGACGCCGTATGTGCTGCGACACTGGGCTTTTAACGCTATCGCGTTAATATTTTGCGCGTTTTCACCTGTGTCGTAAGCGAAGAATCGCGCATATATGGTCTCGGTGCGTTACAATTTTGGTACGCCTCGATTGTTTCATAGGTTCCGTGTTCCGCAAATGATTCGTCACTCACATCTTCGTTACGCGAAAAAAGTTATCTTTGATTTTACTGCAATGTACGCAGCCCGTTGCATTGTACAGTGTACTTGATTTTCCTTTCTTCTTCTTTTCTTGTCTTTGGAATATTATTGTTTTAGGCATCACAACTGCCTAAACAATAGTCCTTTGCTGCTTGGGTCACATGTTGGCCTGTATTATCCTGTAAATAAATAAAATCAAATAAATAAGATGAGTACTTGTGGTTTGAATAAAGAAATGAAGCTTGCTTCGTAATTTTCGCATTGTCACGCTCTCTTCCTGGCGTTCCGTAAGTTTGCTCTTGAAACACTGTCTGTCGACTAAGGGTCGCCAAGGAGCGGGCTCAGAATGGCGAGTGAATTTTGTACCGGAAAATAAAATGGATCGTTCTTTACAGGTACAAGCAGGAGGACCTTCCCTGTCTACCTTGCTGGCCTTCGGTGTCATCGAAAGCAAGTATATTTATTTCATTGTTTCTTCAAAGCACCTCACAGGCTCCAGTGAACAGAGTAAGAGGATTCGAGGGGCTCAAGTTTTTTTGTTAGTTACAGCTATATATATGAATAGAACAGACAATGAATCCTAGGACAGCGTAGGAAACATTGCTATGGTTAATTGAAATGTAGAAATAACAAGGAAAATGGAAACGAAAGCGGAGGAAAATACAACATCTCGCAGCAGGGAGCCGTATACCTACATCTTCAGCATTAAGTGTGCCGCGGTCCACGAATTTAGATAATTAAGATGGCCACCATCCTCTCGGCATCCTCACGGCATCCTCTCGGCGACCTTCGCGGGTATTTGTGAATGAGTACTAGATCTAGCTCTAGATCAAGCAACGCACCAGATCAAGCAACGTTGCCATGGATGCTCTTTCACGTGCAAGAAGTCACTGAGCACACTCAGGAAAGGTATCTAAAGTAACGACGATCAGGAATCGCCGGTCCTTACAAATAAACCAATGAGACCGCGCGCACCAATTCATTGTTGATAGTAGATTATGGCCCTATGCTTTCTTCGTCGAATTCAACCCCCATCCTTTTGCTTCGATTTCCTAACGGATGTGCTTGCCATTGAATCTCTGGCAGCGCTTTCTGTTGGCGTTTCAAGTCGTCTAGCACTGTATATTGCAAGGTAGCGATTACGGGCGTGCTAACATTAACAATTACGAACGCGAGCCGAACACAGCCACGTTACGAACCGAGGTACTCGATTCTAGAATTTCGCGTTCGATTTCTTCAAATGCTCGATATTTTTCGAATATAGCTTGAGCAATAACGCTCGCGAACCGAATGAACGTTAAAGAACTACCCCGGATGATAAAAAGTAACGCTGGACCCTCCGGCACACGGCGTCCCTGAACTGATAGACCGCGTTTTCCTTTTGGGACGTTGAACTCAATCGCTCAATCACCGCCATCTTTAAACCAATGTTTCGTACGCTGTGTCCACAAAGGCGAAGCACGAGGAAAATTTTGCCCTGCGCCCTTTCCCGAAGGCTTCCACTGTCAAACAGGAGGAAAATGGGCCCCCGACTTAGCGCAGTCACGGCCACCGACTTATCTCGAAAAAATCACGGAAGCACCGCCGCACGGCTCACGGGTTGACGACGGGAGTTGGCTGCGGTGTATAATGCCTCGCAATTGCTCTTCCTAGCCGACGGCGGGCTCCTGTTTGTTTAACATAACTGCCCCGAATAGGCAATTTCGCTTGAACGGCCCAGCGGCCTTCTTTCTTCGAGCCCGTCGTGCGCTTGCACCCGTTTGCCAGTTATTGCGCGCTATTCGATCATATCGACAGCGAAACTGCGCAATTTGGTCCTCCTACTTAGAAACCGATCAGATTTCTGGTAAATTTAGGAGCGGTTGCCTGACGTGTCTGTTGTAGAAAATTTTGTTCATCGTTGCTCGAGCTAAACGCGCGCCAGAAAAGTCTAAATCGACGTTGTAATTGACTACGAGAGAGGGCAGTTATCGAGATGGAGAGAAAGCCTGGTCTAGCATGGCTGCAGTGTGGACGTATGATAAAAGAGAGAGAGAGTGGGAGGGGAAAAGACAGGGAAGTTAGCCAGTGTTTAGACGCTAGGTAAACAAGCGTGCAGACCGGCTGGCTACCCTGTGCCGTGGAAACGGGTGAAAGTAGAGTGAGCTGATAAAAAGAGAGACGAGCCGAAACAAACAAGGAAATAAAGAGAGAGCGAGAGAGAAAACTGCGCACAAGCGTGACGTTTTACCAAAAATGACAACATGCGGCAACGGGAACGAGGCGAGTTTTTGCCTCGAGTTTTTCTGTCTCTCCTCGTGCTTAACTCTCTCCAGTTAGTTTTCTTATCCGGAATGCGTCATTTGTCAATGCTTAGAGCAATTCGTCGGCTCAGCATCAGAGCATACCTCGTCGCCAGCACGACAGCGTGACGTCACTGTGTGACGGCACACGTGCGGATTGTTGCATGGCTTAATTGTTTTCGAGTGATGCGCACCCAACGTAGTGCATTCGCGAGGGAGTTTTTCGACACAGCGGACAATCTCGACGAGACACGCACGAGAATCTTTTGTTTTTGTTTTTTTTCGAGTGAAGCGACAATGTCAGCGAAAAGGGAAAAATAAAGAAAACCACCGCGAAAGAATGCTTGAAATTTCACTGTCCCTGCCAATTTCAGACACTCCTGTCGTTATAGACAAAAACATTCGGTGCGAATTCATGTTTTTACTGCGCGAAGAAACACGGGGACAAGGTTCATTGGCTGCTTCTTTTCTTCATCCTGTGATTCCGCGCACAGGAATAACAACAGGTCCAAATTAATCTGGAGCACTACACTGCGACGTGCCTCATAATCAGATCGTGATTTTGGTACGCAAACCGCATAGCTTAATATTTTGGTCCCTTGAATGCAAACGCCACAGTTTATTTATTTATATCGAATGCGAAGTATTTTTTTCTTGTCAACCCAGTCATCGTCGTGCACCTGGCCGTTTTCGTCGACCGATCTCGAAGATAGCGCAGTCCCAAAATTAAAGAACTACTTTACTTTTCGAACGTAAGACCCATATTAGAGTCCTTTATGGCTTACGACCGGCAAACCAAAACTCTGTCTAACATGCTCGAGCACGTACAAAACCGCGCAGTGTTTTGTCTGTAGTAATTATGACTTTACTTCTAGTATTGCTGCACTTAAAGATAGCTTGAGGTGGGAATTATTAAGCACACGCAGACAAAACATGAGATTAGAAATGCTTTTAAAAATTTATTTCGGTATGGTTAAAATATTACTTCCTCATTTCTTATCTCACAGAAGTGACCACTCTTTAAAAATAAGGGAAGTTATTTGTAGAACAAACGTCTTCAAGCACTCGTTTTTTCCACACACACTATCACAGTGGAATCAGCTACCGCAGGAAATTGCTGATTGTCGCACTGAAGCATCGTTCAGAGCATTTCTGTTGAATTTATAGCGACGTGAACCTTTCTATTGCTGTGTTATTTTTGTTTGATCAATTCTGTATTTTACCGAGCTTATGTAAGAATGTGTATTCCCCCTTCAATAATGCCTTCGGGCGCCGCAGGTACATTAAATAAATAAATAAATAAATAAATAAATAAATAAATGTTCCACCTGGGCCACTGGGAATGTGCTGCACCAGGTTTGTCGCGCTCTTCAGCGAGCCTACATGCACGGCCATCTTGAACGGCAGCTTGCGCATGTGCCACCTAGTGTGTGCCATTGAATCCACTGAGCATGTGGGCCACTGGTTATGTACGTGCCCCTCTTCAATGCACCTCTTTGATGCCGACTTGGCTTCAGTCGGTATCGCAACAACAAAGAGACCACCTGCGTAGTGGCATCTGTGGCCGGCAGTATCTTTGAACTGACCAGTGATCGCGCGTTAGCTGTGTTTTCCGCGAAGCCGCGTGATAATAACGGTACAGAGTACACCCTCGTCCGTCGTCGTTTCGCGTGAGACAAACAAACAAACAAGCAAGCAAACAAACAAGCAAACAAACAAACAAACAAACAAGCAAGCAAACAAGCCGGCATTTGCATTTCACCTCACTGAACTTCCCCTGCGCGTACTGGCACGCCAACGACGCGCAAACCCGGTCGCCCCAGCGCACGAGTAAACACAACTCTACGGGAGGGCGAGCCGTGACTTCCTAAAACGAGCGGCGCGCGCGGGTTCCTCCAAATGTGCGCCCTTCTGACGAATGCCGCGGCAGCTTCCCGCGCGAAGCCCGATGCGTCTGACGCGCATCTGTGTACAGAAGCCTATCTTTTTTCATTAGCGTCGGCCCTGCCCGCGACCGCCCCATACCTGTCTCCCGCAATCTCCTTCTCGTGTATATCAGACGTCCGACACTTCAAGAGCCTCTTGCTGTCAGCTGGCGTGTCTTGTAACTTCTCGAGACCCCGCTGGTGGAACGAGAAAGGTACAAAAAAGAAGAAAAAAAAAGAAGAGAGGCTCAAGACTGACAAATATGCATGGAAAAGCCATGAGACCTTCAATGCGGACCGTGCCAGGCGCCCCCCGTTCCCTCGCTAGGTGAACTTCAAAAAAACAAAAAAATCTCCACAAGCAGACGACGCCCGAGGAATGAAACTTTCCAAATGCGAAATAAAAACGCCAGTCGAAACTCTCGACGACGGCCCAGCTCTCTGTCGGTGCAGAAGGTGCAAAACAGATGAAGATAAACAAAAAAAGAAGCGACGTCATAACGTTAGACATATGCAGCTAGCTAGCGGTGAGCGACGTCTAGACAGGAAGAGGGGCAGGCAGACGAGGTTAGCCCCCCGACCCTTCCCCTTCACCTCCTGAAAGCGAGAAACGTGAAGAGCACGGAAGAGAACGACAACGCATGAGCGAAATGAAAGAAGAAAAAGAGAGAGAGAATGTGAGGATCGCATTTTCCATGCATGCCAGGCCAGGCCGTTCGCGTCGCGGCGGAATGAAGGTGAGGGGGAGGAGAGTCAGGCAGAGAGGTGAGCAGGTAACGGAGAAATGCGTCAGAAAAGACCAGCCCGAAGTGCGGGAGAGGAAGCAAAAAAGGAAGTAAAGAGACAGCGAAGAAGTGGAAAAGTTGCAAACACGCTCCTCAACGCAGCTGACCTCTGAGGTAACCTCCTCCTGGCGCACACGAGCGTGCGCTACGTTAAAAAAAAAGAAAAAAAGCTACAGGATAAGGAAACTAAAGAATCCCGTTACGACGCCTCATTTCTGTTGCTTTCCTCATCACCGCTATTCCCCCTCTTGGGCGAGCCGCGCTGCCTCCGCAGACCGTCCTCGGCCGCCTAAAGCGTTTGACCCTTTCCCCGCCCCCACCCCCCACATTCGCTCCTCTCTGGCAACCCTCCGGTTGCACGTCTCTATTTAACCTTCGTCCGAATTCCCAAGCGTTACGAGCGCTTCCCCCCGTGTTTCCGGAAGGATCCAGAAGCGGAGCCAAGTCAAGCCCGCAGAGGAGAAGAGGCGAAGCGGGGGAGGAAGAAGGGCGCCTCCTTCATTTTCGGCCACATAACTAAGCTCGTTAACGTTGCCCGAGTGGCTCCGCAACGAACGGTACGCTGCGTGTCCTCTATTGAAACGAAGGCCTCCACTGTCAGGGCCAAGTTGAACGACCGTTCAGGAAGTCGGTCTCCTGCGTTCGTCCGCGTATACACGCCTTTTGCTTCCTGGGTTAGTACGGCGAACGACAGAGCCCCCTCCTCCGCCTTGCCAGCCTTCCCCGACCCCCCCCCCCTCTTTCCTATACCCATCGTCAACACTTATGCACGCTGTTTGGAGTTCTTTTGTTCTTCGCACCGTCTGCCAAACACAGCCCTCCGTTCTCTCCGTCATTCCTCCTCTCCATGTTTCCAGAGACGTTTCGGCTAATTCCGACTGCTCTCTTCCCCGCGCCTCCTCCGTCTACCTTGCTTCGTCGCGGTCGTCACCACTTAAGCACCGTTCCCGAACCTTGTCGGTAACTCTGAACAGTTGCACTTCCATTCCTTTGGTCCTGGCCTTCTTCCCCGCTCAGACGTTTCGGCTCTTGCCAATTGCTCTCCGCGCTGCATCCCACCTCGTGTAACTCTCTCTTCTTTCTTGCGCCATTCTCTCCTGTTAGTCTAGCCCTTTGTTCTCTCTCTGAGGAACGCGCGTCGTCTGCTTGTGGGTTTCTGGTCTGCTCATTTGTTTGCCGACGCAAAGCAACCAAGAGAAGGGTCGGGAGGGTGGCTTCTGCTGCTGCTGGCATCCTTCTCGTTCGGCATGCACACAGCCGCCGCTGCAACAACCGCACCGTGTTCTCTTTGCGATGCCGGGCCTTGTGCCCTCCTGTGTACGCTGCGTCAGTAAGGGGCCGACGAATGAAACAATAAAGCAGAAACGACGTCATGCCACGTCAAGGCGCGGTCATCTGTTACGCGCACGAGGCCAGCGGGACTTCGGGTACGCCTTGTGTTCGTCGCGGTACTTCAGATGACCGAAGCTGCATCGTTAAATGCGGCACGCTTGAGGCGCTTGAGTGGCTCTTCGGCCCGAGCAATTTTTGCGGCATCACCATAAACTAGCAGCAGAACAAACAGGTCAGTGTAGCGCGTTTTGCACGTCTCTTTGTAGTGTCTTTTGTTTTTTTCCGGGAGGGGGAGGGCTAGGAGGCGGAAGAGAAGAGGAAGGAGGAGGAGGTAGCAGCAACCCCGCCAGCTGTCAGTTGCCTGATGACCTTGAAAAGACCGAATGCGGAAGAGAACGCTGCCTCGCTATGTGCGGTGGAGTGTAGTGGGCCGTTTTACTTGCACAAACAGTGGCTGCTTTAAACATCGTCTGCGCTTCATGCGTCAAGGGTCATCGGGAGGGCGACGTTCTGCGCTTGACGCAAAAGCCCGCACTGCAAATGACCTGAAGTGGGCTGTCAGCCTTGCGTGGCCATTTTAGTAAGGAAACAAAGCGGTGATCAGATATAACGAACATTCTGAACACCTGTCTGAACAGGACAGACGGAAGGAAGGAAGGAAGGAAGGAAGGAAGGAAGGAAGGAAGGAAGGAAGGAAGGAAGGAAGGAAGGAAGGAAGGAAGGAAGGAAGGAAGAAGGAAGGAAGGAAGGAAGGAAGGAATAATTTTATTGAAAGGGGTTGAGATGAAAGGTTATGAGCTCGATGGGTGGGGCCCCAAGTCCAGGGCTCCACTGGCTCCTGCCGCCTGCTTGACGTGATCCAAAAGCGCAAGCTGCACCTCCGGGCCAGAGTTGGCGAGTTGTGCCTCCCACCGCTCCAAAGTGTTAGATAATTGAAATTTACCTAACGAGGTACTTAAATTTGGTGTTCTATTTTGTTAGCCCCACAATATGTGATACAGCGATGGCGAGCCCCCACACCACGGACAGGTGTGCCCATACGGCGATGAAAAAAATTTTGTTTAATCTTTGTGGGTTTGGAAAGACCCCCGTTTGAATTCTGCGGAGGTCTATGGCGTCCTCCCCTTCTAATTATTTGTGGCGGGTGCTGTATTTTTGTCGCTGGTGAGCAGGAACTTAGCGAGGGGCCATTCGGGATAGGTCGTTGTCCTCCTCGCTTGACTCCTCCTGGAATGTTTGGGGCGATCGACAGTGCTGTCGAGGCTCTGCTCGGTTCGTGAGCCCTCAAGCAATAGCGTCCGCACTCTCGTTTCCCCCCAGGCCTGTGTGTCCCGGACACGAGATCAACCTGTATCCGTTTGTCACTATCCCGCCTAGGAAATTTTTAACTTTTATCGGGAGGCGGTTGTTCAAAAAGAAACGGCACGCGTCCTGCTAGTCGGAGATGATAATCCTGTGTGGTTCCTCCCTCCGTTCTCGCTCTTTGATCGCCAGGGCAGTGGCAAAGCATTCCGCCTTGGCGATCGAGGACGTGTACAGGGAGGCACTCGTCAACATTCTCCTGTACACTCTAAGAAGAATTCCGGGGAAAACGGGAGTAACTGCGCAGTTCGTCCCAAAAAGGGCGCTTTCGTCCCTCAAGGGAGTAACTGCATGGATGTGCGTGCCGTGTGCAAATTTTGGAGAGTAAGTGTTTAGTCCCTGGTCGGAAAGAGAGCAACGGGAGGACGAACGGAAACAGTTACTCCCCATGCGCTCCGCTGTTTTCGTCCGTGTCGTGCAGTGATGCGGCAAAAACTGTATTGTCTATAAATCGTGAGTAGTTCGAAGTTCGTGCACTGTCCATAGAACTACATGCAAAGCAGCACTTTGCCTCTTCGTGAGAAAATTGCGTGAAATTTAAATTTGGAATGTGAAGAGCCATGCAGTTCGTGCGCACCCCATAAGTGAGCGATAGAAATTAAACGCGCAAGTCATTGATAGACTGCCAGATTTTGCTGGTCAATAGTACCTAAGTTCCTTCCGTTTCAAGGAGATTGTGAACTTAACTGAAGCGATGTGTAGCTCAAACGGGACACACTAAGCGACAGAGCAATTGTCCGTCTCTGTCGTCTTAGGTGCCCCGTTTGAACTCGCTACACGTTTACATCGTGTAGTGCCTCAGTTTAAAGCACCCTAAGAATACTCGGGCATATTTCTTTTCGCACTCACTGATGGTTGCAAGTACACTCAATGTTACGCTCTCCCCGCACAACATACACAAAATGCCGAGTCGCTTTTACATTGCCGCACCTGCGTTTAGATGCTTAACCTGTCTCAATTTCCTAGTCACGACAAGCAATCTGCCGTGGTGCAATGGTTAGAGTAGCTAACATGGGAGCGCGAGGACGTGAGTTCGAATCCTGCTTTGGGGCCCCTTTTTTTCTTTTTTTTTAAGCTCAGTAATCTTTTTTATTAGCGTATAAATGCCTAATTTCATTAATTCCACCTTTGCGGCGCATCGGAAATAATGACCGTTACTCCTTTGAGGAGCATCGGAAAAGAGCAACTGTTAGTTCTCGGAGGAGTAACGGCATGCGGAGTAACAGTTCATCCCCTCGCACTTACCCCCTAAAGGGAGGAATGGTTGTGGCAGATCAGTTGCTCCCCTAAAGGAGTAACCTCAATACCCCATTTCCTCCTTTTCTTCTTAGAGTGTAGCTGCCAATTACTGTTGCTACGGCCCGTCTCCAGTTGTACCTGGAAGCGTCCACATACAAAACGTTTGTTTTGTTTTTTAGGTGTTTACGGAGCCATCTTACTCTCTCCTCTCTCCGATTTTTGTTTTTGTTTGGGTCCATATTCTTGGGCAGGGGAGCAACCGAGATCTTGCATCGGACGGGATCCGACAGAATTCTACCTGAACTGTGCTTGATATGTCTGTATCAGTATGTGCTTGCCATCTCATTCTGAAAACTGGGTCCAAAACATGTAAGTTGTGTAATTTGCTGTCGATCGTCCCTCTTGGATTCGAGGCCTGGACAATAACTCACCTGGTCGGTAAGGACTATGGCACGAAGAAAAAGGGAACGTCGATCACGAATCCGTTTAAATGAAATGATGTAGCGAGGTTTCCCTGAGGTCGGCGTGTTCGATTGAACTTTCACCTTGATGTCATTGCACTTCATAATGGCGTTCATTCACTTCACGTAAATGTAGTGAGTTCATTAAACATAATTAATTTCTAGACATCAGGTGGGCCGCGTGAATTCAGCTAGGACAATTTCCAGCAACTTTCGCTATTCCGGATGAAGTTTTAAGAACGAATGAAGCAACTTGCACTGGAACAGCATCCGCGTGAAGTTTAGGACCAACGTGCATAGAAGGCAATGTACTTTGCCCATCATCTGTGCAAGGCCAAATAAGTGCAAGACGCAAAAATTCCGTGGCGCAGCTTGACGCGTCTAAACCCTTTATGACACCTCTAAATCAAAGCCGGCGACGTAGTTGCTACCGGCAATTCAAATTTCGTCGAGATAAATCTGTCGCTCAAGATCGCCTGCGCCTTGACAGTCAATAATCAATGTGCCATAAAACGTCATCATCATCAGCCTGTTTTATGTCCAGTGCAGGACCAAGGCTTCTCCTTGCGACCTCGAATTACCCCTGTCCTGCGCCAACCGATTCCAACTAGCGCCCGCAAATTTCCTAATTTCATCGCTCCCCCTAGTCTTCTGCCGTCCTCTACTGCGTTTCCCTTCTCGCGGTATCCGTTCTGTAAACCTAATGGTCCAACGGTTATCTAACCGGCGCATTACATGACCTGCCCAGCTCCATCTTTTTCTCTTGATGTCAGTTAGAATATCGTCTATACCCGTTTGCTCTCTGATCCAAACCGCTCTCTTTCTGTCTCTTAACGTTATGCCCAGCAGTCTTCGTTCCATCGCTCTTTGCGCGGTCCTTAACTTGTTCTCAAGCTTCTTTGTCAGTCTCCAAGTCTCTGCCCCATATGTCAACACTGGTAAAATGCACTGATTGTACACCTTCCTTTTCAATAGTAACGGTAAGCTTCCAGTCAGGAGCTGACAATGTCTGCCGTATGCGATCCAACCCATTTTTATGCTTCTATGAATTTCCTTATCGTGATCAGGGTTCCCTGTGATTAATTGACCTAGGTAAACGTACTCCTTCACACACTCTAGAGGCTGACTGGCGATCCTAAACGCTTGTTCCGTTGCCCGGCTATGATCATTATCTTTGTCTTCTGCATATCAATATTTAATCCCCCTCTTACGCTGTCTCTGCTAAGGTGCTCAATCATTTCTTGCAACTCGTCTGCAGTGTTGCTGAATATATAGAACAATGTAATCGGTAAACCTAAGGTTGCTGAGATATTCGCCGTCGATCCTTACCCCTAAAACTTCCCAGTTTAAGAGCTTGAATACTTCTCCCAAGCACGCAGTGGATAGCATTGGAGAGATTGTGTCTCCCTGTCTGACCCCTTTCTTTATAGGTATCTTCTTGCTTTTCTTGTGTAGAATTAAGGTAGCTGAAGAACCTCTGTAGATATTTTCCAAGGTATTTACGTAAGCGTTCCGTACTCCTTGATTACGTAATGCCTCTAAGACTGCTGGTATCTCTACTGAATCAAACGCATATTCGTTATCTACGAAAGCCATATAGAGAGGCTTATCGTACTCTGCGGATTTATCGATAGCCTGATTAATGACATGGATGTGACCCATTGTAGAGTATCCCTCCCTGAAGCCAGCCTGTTCCTTTGGTTGACTAAAGGTCAATGTTGCCCTTATTATATTGTAGATTATTTTGCTAAATATTTTATACTATACAGGGAGTAAGCTAATGAGCCTACAATTTTTCAATTCTTTAACGTCTCCCTTTTTGTTGATTAGTACAATGTTTGCATTCTTCCAGTTTTCTGGGACCCTTGCAGTCGATAGACGTATCGACTTATAACCCTATAGTGTGTGCGCGCTTGCGTTTGTATGTGTTTCTTAAGCTTCCGGTAAGTCAGTGGCCCGGTTCCTGTGGGTGCCACGGGAAGGCATGAAGAGTGCGACATTACCCCTCCTCGCCCCACTCCCCATCCCCGCCTCTCTTTTTTTTAAATTTCCGACCCCCATCGCATTGTCTTAACCCCCTAACCATGCCGTGCTCCAGAACGCAGCGCGGCCCGGAAGGACGCACACATAAGTGCGTTCGAACATCTGCTCATCGGAGTTCACTTCGCGTTTCTTAATGGCAGGGCGCCGTTTCCGTTTCGAGAGCGTGCCCGCACGAGCGCCCACGTTCGAATACGACGGGGGTGGGACGACGACGGCGCTCGGAGGTCACGTGGGGTCGGCGTCGTCGGGCTGGCTCCTTCGCCGCGCGCGCCGCTGGCATCCATACGCTCGTGTGGCGTCTCCCGGCTGCGGGCTAGCCCGTACCAGTCGCCCCGCTGCCATCACGGCAGGGCCCCCGACGCCGACAACGTCTGGGCCACGCTCGCGCGGGACGCCCAAATTGCAATGCTGGCCACGACGGAGTAGTCCTGACTAAATAAGTGCGCAGATTCCAATCCTCTACGCCGTGTTCCCGCGTTGTTCTTTTCTTCTTCTTCTTCTTCTTACAAAGCCGGCAAGGACAGCCCACCATGTCGGAGGTCTTTGGAGCATCCCAGTTTGCGAGCCTCTTATAGATACACGTGATTTCTGTGTATATACATAAGGCGCCCCGCGGCTTCTCTCTCGGGAAGGGAGCAGTGTATCCCACTTCTCAGGCAAATCCGCGGTGGTCTTCCGTTTGGCCATATTAATGGTCGTTGAAAAGTTTGCGGATGCATACTGTGGGCTGCAAGCAACATATAAACGTGCGGGAAGATTCAGTTCGCACTTGCCGGCAGTTAATTCTCGGCGTAGTCCTTTTCCCGCTGGCTCCGTTCGTGGCCAGCGTCCTCGCATCGTTTAGTTTTGTATGCCAACAGTGCACGATGACGTCACGATGGCCGGGCGATGCAGTTAACGACGCATGAGTCTTGAGAAGCTTTGCAGTTTGAACTGCACTCTTAGAAAAGAACCTAATAACGGCAGCAACAGGAGCAGTTGCTAGCTTTACCATTTCTTTATTTATTTAGAAACCTACATCGCCCAATTGGGCTATATTGTAGGAGGCTTGAAGTAAGAGCCACAATCAAAATAAGAAAGCAGACAGGCCCAGCCGTCGCTTGAGCATTCATATAAAGCATACATCTTGCAAAGAAGAGGAAGACATATTTGCGGGAACATCGATAACACTCGCATCCAACTCATTCCACTCGGGAATCATAAAAGAAAAAAAGAAGACTTCATCATCGTCATTATCAACCTATTTTAGGACGAAGGCCTCAAATGGACAGGGACGCAGGCACTCATTAATACCTCTTTACTATAGCTATTTACTTGGAAGTGTGAATGATCACGCGGACAAGAACTAACGCCGCAGTGCATGCGCGAATCTGAGTGTAGGGGCGTTGTGTTATTTGCCAGAGGCAGCCGTTACGTTCCTGACGAAAGGTCCAAACCTTCAGGCCCCGACGAAATCGTCTCGGGCACTGACCTCGAGCGACCGAACGCGTCACTATATACGTCGTGCGCTCATGGCGTTATCAGCATCTCTCAGTTTGACGGCTCACCCGCTGGCCTACAGAACGCGGAAGGCAGATGCGACGATAAGGAATTCGTGGGCAGACGCACTACGTGATCGCGTTCTTTTTCTTTCTTTCTTTCTTTTTTTTTTACGAGCGCGATGTGGCCAGACGCATTGACAAGTTAGGCATGCAGAAGGGCAGAATCTCAGGCACCTCAACGTAGCCAGGGCCGCTATTTTGTAGCGATGGCTTATGCCTTATTCTGTGCTATTCTTATCATCCACCACACACGGCCGCCTGATACCGTTGATAATGTGGGCAGACCGTCACTCTGACCACTGGCCAAGCGCGAAAAGTCTGAAAAAGAATAGAATCGGAAAAGGCATCGCTACAAAATACCGGCCCAGCTAGATGCCAACGCGATACCATAAGGTTTCTTCAAAGTCCATCGAAATAGGTCGCGAGGCTTGGGATGAAAAGCTAGCCAAGACCTATCGCCAGATATATCAGTTAGTGGTACACAATTGAAGCGCGACTATAGTGAGGAGGGGTGTGTGAAAAACACTGAAACTAGAAAACCTATGTCAAAGGAAATGTTCGAGAGTTTTAAATGAAAATACTGTCATACCAGTAAATATTCCGTTTCAGATATTTTTGCTCTACTAAATCAACAAATGTTAATTTTTTTTTCTATTTCACAATTTATTTGTTCGTTCTTGCTGACCCCTACCAACCAGTGATCCTGGCGCAAGACTTGGCAAGTGTGTGCAAACCAGCTATTATGTCGCGCGGAATGGCGTTGCTCACTTGAACTCCGCAGTTCCATCCGAGTTCTGTTTTTATTTGCTTGCGTGTTTTTTCAAGGTGTGACATATGCGCTGCACTTGAAATTTTCCTATGCCTAGCGCGCGGCATTCATTGGCGAAAGGTGTGAGCGCCGGTTTTCTGTTATCGTGCAAGTTCACGCGGCGGCGTCCGACGCGCTGTCTCTCGTCGAGACGAAGAATGAAGAGCGCTCCGCAAAGAAACGTCGCGTTATGTTCGTTCACTCTCCGTAACACAAGCTCCGAGTGTCCGGCGGGCACCAACATTAGTAAGTAGAATGTTTTCTAAATGATAATGTGGGGCAATGTTGTCTGATAACCGTTGGATATGGGTACATGTTGTCGCACAGAATTGCGAATGATTCTGTGAAAAGGTTTCGCTGTACGTGTTGCTGTACATTACGACTGTGTGCTGGCCATAGTACTTTTCATCCATTGAAACATGTTTTGTTTGGTCAATCGTATTGGTTGCATTATTCTAGACGAATGATAGTGAAGTGGCTTTTGAAACCTCTGTGGCACTGTCACATATTTCCATCCTATCCGCTCAGCTTCCTAAGGAACCTACTGGGGAAATTTGCCGTCAATAAAGGCCTAATTGTGTCCACATTAAGACTTACTCCTCTCCTATAATTTGGTGACATGGTGGCGCTTCAGCTGAGGCGAGTCGCAATCTCGCCTCAGCCTCAAAAGAAATATAACTCGTGGCGTAGCGGTCTACATGCCGGACGCTAAGGAAATCCAAACATTCGTGCAAAGCAGCATAATAAATTTAAATACAGCTTTTTCCCACGTACTATTGAATTCTGGAACTTAATTCCCGGAACAATTAGGTCACTGCCATTAAACGATTTCCTGTTAAAAGTTAACCGCACCTGATTTTATGTATTTTGTTGTTGTTACAGTGTATTGACCCATTCTCGTTTTTGTACTGACTCCCAGTGTTGCTGTTATCTTGAGTTTCATTTCTGTCATCTGCCTTATTTCTTGTGAATTCTTAATATTTTATTGTTTACTTGGTTTTTTTATTGTGTGTGTGACTTCTTTTTGTCTAACCCACTCCTGCAATAGCCCCATAAAGGGGCTGCAGTATGTATAAATAAAAATAAATAAGATCTTGACTTTACTGCCATTTTCGGTTGTGACGTCACATTTATTTTTTTATTTTTTGCTTGCTCTTAGTTGTCCCCCCCGATACGTAGGTGGCGACGGTTGCAACGAGCCGCCATTTTCTTGACGTATGGGTTTCCATGGAAGCTTCGCTACCAGTTTATACATACCTTGGTTTCTTTGTGGACTCTACAGTCGCCTACAGAAGTTTACGGAACGCGGCTTTAACGACAAATGCGAATTCTCAGGGCTGTGTTGAGGCAGGCCGCTTCTAATTGTATGGATAACTGTATATAGGTTGCGTGTCCCGTAAGTTTTTCTAGCCGACTGTACCTGTGTCATTCTTTGAGATTGAAGGTGCTCGTAAGATTGATATATTATGATGCTTGAGTGAAAACGCGAATGCAGAGCACACTGTTACTTTGTCCTGAGTATGGCATTTGCATTGTTACCTATGCACCATCATGAAGTTAGAAATTAGCCGAATCCTTCACGCTTTTGAATAAGGTCTCACTCGCGAAAGTGTTACAGCTGTGAGGCCAACGTGTGCGCATACAATTCTTGCACTGCATTTTGTTTTTTCCTTTTTGCTGTTGTCGTAATCCATGGACTTATCTTCATAGTATTTTGTTGTTTTCTTACATTTGTTTGTCGTCGTTGATTTTCTTGTCTGATATTGTGAATTAAATGGTCCTATAAATATCCACGATTTCCACTTTTCACGCCTAATAAAGAATTACAAGAACACAGTAAGAACCATATGTAATATATTCTATGATCTTCTAAACAAGGACGCAGAGCTTCTTCTATGAATCCGCTTCATTGACTCTTCCATTCACTCATTTACTTCGATGGAGTTGTAAATGTCAGCAACTACTGCGTTGCCAGCTTCTGCACAAGCGATTACATTGTGTAAGACCAAACAATGACGAAAGTATTCTTCTTGGAATAGTTGATGTGGTCTACTGAATCGGGCACCTTATTATATATGCCCCTTCGAGTGGCACTTTGTGTCTATGTATGTCCTTCTTGCACATGTCCTCATTAATGAAAAAAGAAAGGTTAGTAAGCAATGACAACATCAGTTTGCATGGACGCCTTACAGCATCAGCTCAATTTTGCAAACATGCCTCAAGGACCTTATGCATGAAGAGAAGAGAAAAAAAAACAGTTGAAATTGCTCTGTGATACTTTCTTTCGGTGCTCACTGATATGACAGTCCAACATTCGTACCATCAAGGCGGGGTAGGTTTTTCAGCTACAGACGTTACATCTGCAAATTATGCTGCAAGTGAAGCCAAGTCTGTATATGTTGCGACAATCAAGGAACGAGTACTAAGATTCCAATACTTGCAACATATAACGGCTCGTTAATCTAGCTTTAGTCGCACGCTGTGCATAAGCCGATCGCGTCCCTGACCAACCCTGCCGATCCCTGTCGGTCCCTCCTTGCCACTGCTGCAGCACAGACTTGGTTTGGCTTGTGGCTTATATGTCATCACAAGAAATTTTCTGAAGTGCCACAAGTGTAAGAGAAATGCATGCAAGCCCTTCCTCTAGAGGGGGAAGGGAACTTTGGGCCAGTTGGTCCGGCATGTTTAAAGAGGAAAAGAACCGCGACTTCCGGCGGGACGTACGACGCTCGTCCTGTCCACTTCTTCGCCTGAAGTCGCGGTTCTTTTCCTCTTTAAGCCGTTCCACTACTTGTCGGTTTTTGGCAAAACATGTCTCTCGGTGATGTCAGTACCATCCTTCATCCCTGTAGGCGAAGCAGAGAGACAAACTCATTAATGAATCCTAATGAGGTTTGCCTGGCGGAACGAGCCCATCAAGCTTCAGATGGAAATAAGAAAAATGACATCATACGCGCAGTACGGGCCAGACACACAGCATGCAAAAATGCACCCCGACACGCCACATACCAGCTTATCAAATTAACGCGCTGAAGCCACCGTCGCTGAAGCCACCGTCTCACAAAAAGTTTGAGCCCCACTAATATCCACACATCAAAGACAGCACGCACTTGGTACATGGACTATCGCCTATGGACTATAGCACATGGACTGGTGAGAGGCATGTCCCTCCCACCATTATCTATCTATCTATCTATCTATCTATCTATCTATCTATCTATCTATCTATCTATCTATCTATCTATCTATCTATCTATCTATCTATCTATCTATCTATCTATCTATCTATCTATCTATCTATCTATCTATCTATCTATCTATCTATCTATCACAAGCACACGCGCACACTCACGCACACACACACTCGCACACTCACACACACTCTTTATCGTGTTTCTCCGCGTGTAACGTTCGTCCATGTGCGGTACCCCTTGTGTTCAACCATCCGTTGATCGCATTCGCCTATAATGACACCCGCACATTGCAGCAGACTGGCCTTACTTTAGAACAAACAACGCTGCTCAGAGATTATTGCAGTCTTACTGGGCCACGGATCTTGGCCGGGAACTAGAGGTATAGGCCAGGGCAGGCGAACAAGAACAGGTTGCCGGTCGAGGTGGGGGTTGTAAATCAAGCAGCCCGATCAATAATGCGAAGCTCCAGCACCTACATACATCGAAGCGCGTCGTCGGCATCGGTACTACCACGAGACGCGGCGACACGTCGCCTCTACACAGCGTGAAGGATATCCGGCACTGCGCAGGTAACCGCGGCGGGCCACTTAATTGTCCCGAGCACGACAGCTGGTCGGCGGCCCCGCTGCAGCTCCCGCTCGAGCGCCACACGCGTAGAGGAGGGACCGACGGGCACGGCACCCATTCATGATGCGCATCTTCTTCTGCGGCGCCCGGGCGCGGGTCGTTGTGCGCGTGCAGGTTGATGACACCGGCGGGGAGAAAGTGCACGGGCGCACGGCGAGACGCGACGATGGTTTATATAGTAGCACCCGCGAGACACGAAAGGTCCAGAACGAGAGAGAAAGCCGGGTGTACACTCGCTGCGTACCTGCTGCCGCTTCTGTTGACGCTTTACAAAGAGAAGAGAGAAGAGATAGGGCGAAGCGAAAGGCTCGTTTACAAACCAGCACAAACGGCACCTTTTCTGCCTCTTTCGAGGACCGGAGGCTTCGCTCCTTCGCGGTCGCTGATTTCTCTTTCTTCCGAGGGTGCCCCCCCCCCCCCCCCCGGAAAGAAAGTAAATCCAAAACGGAGAAGCGACGACGAGTCGCCGCTACCGTGCTTCCTCGACTGGCTGCCTGCCTGCCTGCCAGCTTTCAATCCCTTTAGTGCTTTGCTTTCGAAAGGGAGAAACCAGCGACACCCCCTCCACCGTCCTTCGGTGGCTTCTCTCGGAGCATCGGCCGTCGTCATCACACCACGCTGACTCCCGACAAAAGCGGAACCGCACGGAAAGCGTCTCTGCATGCCAAAGAGTGGGAAGGACCGTAGCGTCTCTCTTTCGGCTGTGTACCCCTTTTCTGTTTCAGCTGCCTCAGTTTTCTTTTAAGTTTGGAGTTGGTTTTACGATTCTTTTTTTTTCGTTTTCTTTTTTTTCGTTCTGAACGTTTCTCCTTGCGTTTCTGCCTTATCTACGCTTTCCATCTGCTCCGGCGCTTTACTTTCGCTTGGAGGAGTGCAGGGTTACGTGCCGGCCGTTGGCCAGCCAGCTTTCCGCGAGTGCGAAAGCCTAATGGTGGTCAGACGGGGGACTGCGCGGACAGTATTGTGCCCTTGGGCAAAGAAGTAGGAAGAAGGAGCCCGGTTCTGGGCGCCTTCGCCTCTGGCTGGGAGCTTAATAGCCGACGGTTACTTAGACTGCGAGCTGCTGCATATATATATATTCATATAGTCGAGCGAAGCTTACGGAGAACGGGTCCTGCGACTGATGAACGGTCGATTCCTTTCCTCACTTTTTATATTAATGACTCTTTTTTTCATCTCGAGCAATGGGGTAGCCAGCAGCGACACGGGGAAAGGGGTGGGCTAGGCTGAGGGCAACGATGTTTTCGTCAACGAAGAGGCGTGCCTTTCTTTCACTTGCTCGAGGGTGGGATGAGTTATGATTTGTGGGGAAATGACGGTGCCGTGTTGAAAGCTCTGGGTGGTGTGCTTGCACGACCCGGAGGTGGCTATAATATACTGCGGTTGACCACCTCGGGCGTGCTGAAGCTATCGCTAGCGGGCTTGCGTTTCGTAAGTGATGGAAAGTATGGGTGGGCGAACATTCGATACCTTCGAAGAGCGAATCGAATATCCCGCTATTTGTGTCCACTCCTCGAGTCAACTATAGCGGTAACTGGTCGCGTCGAACGTATTTCTTGTTGTCCCCGAGGTTAATTGAATCTACATGAGGGATCGCTGAGTAGCATGTTTGAAACTAATGTGGATTTTTGTTTTCGCGATAAATTGCTACGTGGTGCACAGAAGTACGAAGCGAGACAGCTAGAAGTCATCGCAATATGCTTACTGATTGCTACATCGTATTTGACAAATGTTTGAATGATCTCCAATGAGGTTTAGCCTGTGTTCGACTCGGTGGCACGCATATTTGCTTCGCACACGATTGGACGCCATGATTATTCAATTAAAACTTGGTACTGTTAAAAGAAGGAGAAAACACTGTTTGACGCTCTTAACTTTCATGAACGTGAGAAAGTTACGTCCGGGAGCGATAGGGATACAGACTTTTTCAGTAGCTTGTGTTAGTTGGTTCTTGCTCGTACTTCACTCATCGGTGCTGAGCCACGTCGATTAATCACTGCCGTAGCATGCATGATCGGCTAATTTGCCTGTGGTTTCGGTGATTATCTGATCCAGTCGGATAAGGTAACACTCGACCAGCTCCGGCTTGAGATGGCTTGAGATGGCTTGAGATGTCGGATAGGGGTTGTTGGCTGCAGGTCGTCGATCTAGCCTTGCAGGTACTTGCCGGCAAGGGCTTCGTCCGGGCGGCAGTATAAGTGGTGTACGAGGCTTTTTAATTTATGCTGTATACTTTCCGGGCTTCAGTTCGCGGCGGCCTATATTGAGTCGTAGAAGACGGAAAGATTGCTTCCGGTCGCTTAAGGCTTTTGGTATCTCGACTTCGGCCAGCCTGCGCCGCGAAACCCTTGATCGCTCCGAACTGACGCCACCGCATGGACCGGTTAATTGAGGCACTCGAATTACAGATTTCCTTGGCGAAACTCGCGTGCAAAACACCGTTCTATAATGACCCGCTATCTAAACATAGCAGCTCAATAACTACCGGAAAAAAGAAAGGAAGAGTTCTAGGCACGCAAGATTACCTTTCGAGGCTGCCCAAGTTAAGGGGGACGTTAAGAGAGTAAAAAAGAAAGAAAGAAAAGTAGTAGGGGGGGGGGAGGGAATTACGCACGAGTTCATGCAACCTGTAGGTTTTCGCAAACAATCCATCATCGAGCCATCTTCCAACGTGTTAGACTCAACTTCCCCGCAGCTCAGTTAGTAACACCGGGGGTAGTTAGCCACGGCCGACCACCGCATCTGGGTATAACGCCGATCGTCACGCAAAGAAACAGGCGAGCTGTGCAGCCGCAACGACCAGCGCAGCCAAAGACAACGCACCGCCAAGTAAACAAACAACCACGGAAGGCCCCGACCTCCTCCTCGCCGAGTTACTCATACTCGACCCCCCCCCCAACCCCCCCTTGAGGCCTTTCGGACGATCGCGTGCGCCTCCCCCCCCCCCCCCCCCCCCCGCCTTCCCACAAACGGACGCGCGTCCACTGAGTCCGGCGCCGAAGGCGATAGGCGCTCTCGTACGGGCACCAACCAAACTACGGCGGCCACCAACCACCACGGAAGGCGGCACGCAACCGAAACGCGAGAAGACGCCGCCCGCGGTCTCGTGTTCGTGATTCATCGACGTCGTGTAGCACGGCCACGGCTGATTAACGGCGCGTTCCGGCGGCAGACTCTCGTCGCTTCCAAAGTAGCCGTGCCGGAACATCGACGCCGCCCCCTCTCTCCTTTTCTTCCGCGTTTGACGTGCGGCACGGCGAAAACGAACCCGCCGAACAAACCTATGTCCCCCCTTCGGGCGATGTGTGCGTAACATGCGCACGCCCGAGAGAGCGCACCAAAAGCACGAGCACCGGTGGGAATAATTATTTTTGGAACTTATAATTGAACCTGTGTTGCGAGGTTGAGCCGCACGTGTGAGGGGCTGATCGGTACAACGAGTTAGATATCCCAGTGTTTGCTCCCGGTATTAGTATACCGTATTTACTCGTGTAAGGTCCATGCCCACAATTTGGGACGCAAGAATATGGGGAAGGGGGGCGGGGGGACTGAAGAGAGAGAGCTTAGCATCACCCGCATATATACTGGCGCGCTGGTTAGTTCCCACAAGCCGCTTATAAGATGACAATGCGAAAAGTCGGTAGGCGACTGTAAATATGTTCATATTCAGCCACCAGTGGTTGCAGTTGCATAGCAGTCCAAGCGCAGTTCGATACTTCAGTGAGTAGCTTGCGTCGTGTAATCATCGCACGGCGTGAAAGTTCAGAAACAAGTAAGTGCGCGCCTCCGTAAATACGCTGCGTCATCATGTAGCGGGGTCATTTGTTTCATTCGCAGTGCTTTACATCCAGCATACATACTTCAAGTGGCGGGACGGGTACTTTCCAAGCATGCTAGATTTCAAATGGTCGATGTTCTCATATATGACTTTCCGGGAAAGAGTTCTGGCATTGTTGTAGTTTACATTGGTCTAAACTTCACGAAACTTACAGAAGTTCTTAATCTGTTCTGCAGCCACACACTTTTCTGTATGCGAAGGTGCAAGAATTGCAGTGTAACTAAGTTTTCAGTGTGCACAATTAAGCGGCGCATGTAGGGGCTTTAGAGGAGACTGACCTCGAGGCAAGCGCATTTCACCCGCCGCTTCTATATTAACGGTGCTTTGTTGAAGAGCATGCAGTATGCTTAAAGCAAAGAACGGTACTCAAGCAGTAGATAATTGTTCGTTTGCTCATGTCGCTATATACTCCTATGTGACCTCTACTCGCTATCCTCTCCGCTGTCCTTTCTCCCTGTCCTTTTACTCCCCAACACCCATCCCCTCACTGCTATGGTGTTAACTAAACGGTTATGGTGTGATATTCCGCTATACATAAACGCGTAATTAGAACTAGTACTATCATCGAGAAGCAATTAAGTACAGGGTGCGCCTATATAAAAGGGCACACCTAACTGGCACTCAATTAAACCATGATGTCTGCAAAGGTGTGATCTCATATCTCACTCGCCGATACTTGCGATGTGGATCACCTTCCGAAAGATCCGCACATTTTTTTTTTTAATGTAAAAACAAGGAAAGCTAGAAAAGCTTTTGCACAGCTCTAACACGAGACAAAGGGAGAGACAAAAAATGTAATGAAAAAAAAACGCTTTTCCGTCTTGCCTTTTGCGGGAGATCGTCCCAGTTGGGCAACGTGAGCCAACTAGACCCGTAAGCAAGCTGTCCTGTCAAAGACAAACTGACGCTCTTGAATGCATAACTACGCATCCTGCTCGACTGACGTCATCGGTCAGGTCGAAGAAGCGTCGAGTTCCTGAATTCCTTGAAAGCGAATGTTGCTTTCCGTGGCTCGTTCACCCGTACTCGCGGCGTTCGGTGGAAGGATACGACTTTCGCGTCCGATAGAAAGGTGTCCATGCACAGAGGCCATGGTCTCGCACAACGAAGTTGCAGGGTGAGGAGGTCGCCGAACGCCGACTATTTGCAGCACTTTAATTGAGAACCCCGTGGCTCTCATCATCACCAGTCTCATGATGATGATGATGATGATGATGATGATGAGAGCCACGGGGTCTCGCGCGAGAGCCACGTGGCGTCTGGAAGTTGTGATGGAGTGCGTGGGAAAGACTGCTTATTAATGCGAAAGCATTACATGTCCCATGAGGCAGAAAAGCCGGCATTGCCCGCAACGAGTGGTAAGAAAGATCATCATCATAATCGTCATCAGCGGATTGCATCACGTCAGTAGTAAAACAGGATTAAAGTTAGAACAAGTGAGAGCAAGGCGACATAATGTGGAGTAAAGTGAATCAAGGTGAAGTAAACTGAATGGATGCGAATAAGGGAATAGAGGTAGATTAAGGTTGGTACAAATTAGAGCAAGGTGGAATAAGGTTGGTACAAATTGGAGCAAGATGAATTAAGGCTGATTGAGTGTGTGGATTAAGGTAGAGCTGTGAAGGACACGTGACAATGTGTGAAATGACGTATCATGGAAGTAACTAATTAATTAGACAAGTCACAGGGCTTTTTTTGTATAAAGGCGATAATGTATAGCTACCTGTTCGACTTACTCACATGTGCCTAATTAGTGGCTCTGTTCTTTACGAATTTGCTCAGTGAAACAACAAGCCCTGCATGAATATTCTCACGGCCACAAATGGCCACCTTCAAGGGCACCGTTCCTTTATTGAAGCGAATAGTTTTCGAGAAGCGTTCGGCTATTGGCCTACACTAACAATCGTCGCCAATGGTTTCTGCGCAACATTCAAAATACGTCGTCGTCGTCATCATCATCATCCTGGCTACGCCCACTGCTGGACAAAGGCCTTTCCCATGCTTCAACTTCCCCGGTAAAGTGCTAATTGTGGCCATGTTGTCCCTGCAAACTTCTTAATCTCATCCGCCCACCTAACTTTCTACCGCCCCCTGCTACGCTTCCCTTCCCTTGGAATCCAGTCCGTAACCCTTAATGACCATCGGTTATCTTACCTCCTCATTACATGTTCTGCCTATTCCCATCTCCTTTTCTTGATTTCAACTAAGATGTCATCAACTTGCGTTTGCTCCCTCACCCAATCTGCTCTTTTCTTACCTCTTAACGTTACACCCATCATTCTTCCTTCATTCTTTTTTCATCATTCTACGTAAGTGAGTCCAAACCTCGCTATCGGACATCATTTCTTTTTCGGTATCCATTCGTAACAAACATGTCAACTCCACAGTTTCATCTATGTACTTACCTATCGTCCGAAGATTTTAGTAAAGGATGCGAGCGAAGCTTGAATAATTCTCTGATTAGGTCTTGGTGCTATAGTCCTCGACAATGCCAATCGATGTGCAGAATAAACTTACAGCATAACGGGAGCGTGCACGGAAGCTCTTTAATGTACTGTACGTTAGCATCGGCTTCGTAAGTTTAGCTCCACTGAAAAACTGTTCACCGGACTTGCGAGAGCCTCCACTGTGTGAACTCCTCACGATGATGCCGATGACAAATACATAAACTATGAGCTGCGTGTGTATTCCTTAACCAATTTTGTTACGATAGCAATTATACGGAGACTACAGGCACGTGCGCGCCGTCGCCGTTGATGGAGCCGTTGGAGATGTCGTGCTGTCCCGCTATCTACGGCGCATGCGCCGCTCCGTGCGGAGGTTTAGAGGGAGAGACGCAGATCACATTTGACTGCATAAAAAAAAAATAATAAGAGACAGAAAAATAAAGTGAAGTGGACGCACCCTCAACGCATCGTTTAATCGGCTCGGTCGGTGGAGCCGGGCCAGCGTATGCTGCCATCCTCTACTGGCATGACCGTGAAGGGTAGGCATACTGTAAGGCATTCCCTTGAACCTTTGTTTAAATATGCACTGGTCCGAGCGGAACGAGCAGCAAACGTTACGCTAACGTTGTCCGAAATGTAACTGCATGAGTGCCGACGAATGCCAACGGCCCCGTCTCGCGAACCGTCGAGGTGCGACGCTTGCAGCGCCCCCTGGCGACGCTCCTCTCCTAATCGCGCCAGCGTTGTGAGACGCCTGGTTGCAGCCAGGGGGATGTTCCCGTTGGCAAACAGTAGTAAGTCGACCCACGTGCGACGCCGCCACAACACGTCACAATTCCGTATAGTCGAGACACCGACCCAGCAGTTCTAGCACAACGCTAAACCTCGCTATCGTTGTCAGTGCTTCTACCTCCGAGTGAAACTGCCATTTCTTTGTTTTTCTTTTGTTCTTTTTTTCGATGGGAAAGATGTGTCCCAACCTCGGCATAACACATTTTTCTGGTGCCCACTGTAACACACATTTCAAATAGCAGTTTAATTCATTTACTTTGTGTTCGGAAATGTCAGTTTAAAGGACACGAAAGAAGCTTAAAGAATTTCATCTCGAGATCGTTATGTTGAGGTTGTACACGATGTTTAGTAGGGGCGCGAAATAAAGGTGCAGTTTAAACAGCGATATCGCTCCCACTTGACCACAACCTGTGTCATGACGTCACCACACGTGCACCTCCTGGTGGAACGAGCCCGAAAGTGGTTCGCAGGAAAGCTGTTATAGTAACTTGTTTATAGCTCTCCGTATAACGCCTGCCAGTGTTTCAGAGCACGGTCGCGCCGACACGCTAGCCTTGTTTCGAGCGAATGGCTCTGTCCGGCTGTCGCCTTTCTTTTTTATGCGAAGCATACTAGCCGCACAACCACGCTCTTCCTTGCTGCGCCGCGCGCGGCCGCGTAGCTGCCATATGACGTCATAACAGCTGCAAAAGCGGAGGCTCAACTCGTGCGCTCGCTTGCGGCCGCGTAGCTACATAGCCGGGTCTCAGCTTGTGCGCTCGCCTGCATGATTTGTTTCTTTGTCTAGCCGAACCAAATATAGCCAAGCAACAGCAGTTCACCAGGCTAAACAGTGATTCAACAACTAAAATAAAGGCTAGTATGCTTCGCATCCTGGGCTTAACCTAAGCTAAGCCACAGCCTTTTTTTTTTTTTCGCCGAAGTCGGAACGAAGACCCCGATGCAAATGACGCGCGCATTTGAGTCTCGAGGAGCGCGGGTTGACGAACGCCAACCGCGCCCGTCCTTGTCCCTTGCTGTCTTTGTGGTTCGTTTGTTCGCGCAGTTAAACAATGTTCGCTATCGCAGCCCTTTGAGACGACGTGCCGTCTAGCCGTATACTTACGTAGCTTAGAAGTACTACTATACTTACCGTTCTACTATACTTAGTACTATACTATAGTACTACTATACTTACCGCTAGAGATGTACTGGTCAACAGCTCTGTCATCTACTGAACGTATACCAACTTGCCAGATGCTCTGTCCGTCCGGCACTATGCGCCGTCAAACGTACGCGTCTTTATTTTGGTAAACATCTCCTTGCTTTATTAAACGCAGCCGGCGGCGCGTTGTGGGTGCCTCAGCCACTCCTTTGCTCCGATGCTAGATGAAAAGATAAGAGATACTTTTCTTGGAACAAAGGCATAGCAACGTTCGAAATAAATAATTGAAGAAGGAGCCTTGCCCTCAGACTCAATTATCACCAGTCAATCTGTCTATCCATCCCACTGGAATAACTGTTGAGCCACGCACGGGCAAGTAGGTCTAGGTAAAGTATTTAAGAGGATTTATGACCTCTGAAAATATACGATTATATTATTATTATCATTATTATTATTATTAACCCAATAACTATAGGGTTTGATTCCCATCCACAGACCCCCACTGCAGAGCGCCCCCTTACATTCCCCGTGCTGCAGTGGCGTTACATATGCATCAAACCATATACGAATCACTTAGTACCGAGGTTGCGCCAATACTGTGCATCGACGTGCGCTCGCCCTCCCGGCCGTCTCTGGCGCCCTACCTCTACTCTACCGACGCTGCGCTCTTCTAGTTGAAACAACGCGCGCGCGCATAATCGCGCGTACAAACACATACACGCACGCGCGCACGCACGTTGGATTCCACCGCGTTGTCGTCGCGCTCGCGGCCTGCGAGGGCGTCTTCCCCCGCTCGCACGAGCCGCGGCGTCGGGACGTGTTTGACCGATCTCCCAGGCACCCCCCCCCCCTCCCCCTCCGTTCGTTCCTTCCGCATTCTCATCGATGCCTGCCGAGCACGACGTCGCGCGCGTGGATCGGTTGGCGACGGCGCTGTCAATGCGACCAATCGACGCCGATTGGGGAAGGGGTTTTCGGCGCTGATCACGGGAAGGGGTTGTTGAGAGGGGAGGGGGGGGGGGGGAGCGTGTGCAAAGCCTGAGGAGGGACCAGCCGAGACTGGCACAAAGGCTGGCCAGTCTTCCCCGGCGCGGCGGCGTCTCTTTGTAGAAAGAATGGGTTGTCTGCGAGGAGCTTGTTCGCATGACCTCCGGACCTTTCTGGACCCCTCCTCCTCTATCTCTTTCCGAGGTGCGCGCGGTCCGGTCACCCCGTGCGGGGTGGTTGATGGTTTTTCTTGCGTTCATCGTCTAACTACTGGCTCGTGACCGAACGAGGCACGGTGACTTACCCGCGGGAGGAAGGTTATGCGGGGCGTTCCGACTCGAGTTTGTACAGGTCACGTCTTTGTTCTCCAAGCGTGAGTGTAATAAATGGCGTTAATCCACTTTGAAAGCGTGCATGTCTCTTTTTCGTCGTCCTTTCGCTGTGTATGCAACTTCAGCAGAGCAGTGTGTTACGGATAGCAACGTGGTGAAGCATGTTTTGCAACTGCGACTCGTCCCATTTTGTCGCCGTGAATGACGACAGCTGGGCTCGCGTTTCGAGGCGGTGAACACGGAAATCAATCTGGGCAACTACGTCTTTCGCAGCGCACGTGTTGAGCTGGAGTGTTAAAGCCGATTGATCAGTCAGTCAATCAACGAAGTCTGACTCCAAGCCATAGAGCTCATTTCAAGTCTCTTTTCAAAGCGCGCTGAGGCCTAAAAGCTTTCGGCGAAGACTGCGCTGTCGCATTGGCATCTTTGATTTGTTTCTTATTGCACGTAACGGCCTCCACGTATCGCACCCAAATGCTGTTCTAACCACCTCTTTATTTACGTCTCAGATGAAGCATAATTTTCATGCTGACATGGTCGTCCATTTAGCTACGGTCGTAGGGCTGGTTTTCATTCATAAATGTTCACGTTTTATTGAGGCAGCGGACAGACGCGGCGTTTGCCGCGTCTGTCCGTGCGTCACTTCGGTTACGTCATCATCTATAGGCCGCTCCTCATCCTTGGCTTCACCCTCACCATATGCTGAACATAAGTAAATCAGGTCTTCGTTCGCCACCGCAGGGATCGGACTCGCGACCATATATGTGAAGATGAAGCCGGACACGCTAACTACTAAACTGTCCCGCCACGTTTGCGTTTTCCAACTTGTTCGGGGTTAGTGCGTCACGCAGGCTCCGAGAGTGGTGGCTTCGCGCGCGTGTGTTTTGAATACTACAGCGTGCAGGCAATGTTGTAGCATACGAAGACAAGGTTGTGAGCAGCGCGGAGGGCTTGTGTGATATTTATCAATTTTTTTACTTACTTCTAGAAGGCCGCACCATCATGTAAGGAGCAAGCGAGATAGCGGTGTTAGCTGCAGTGGCAGAGAACGAGCTCGGAGCTCGAAAATCGATGAAAGCTGTCGGACCTTTATCAAAGAAGTTTTAATGTGCGCATTTGAAGTCCCGTAAGATCGCTTCAGTCCTGCGCTTTGCTTACGAAGAACGTATGCGGAAGGTGGTAGTCCACTTTGTGTTCTATGATGTCGGCGCTGATCAGCAAAACTCAAGCGGTCAGAGTTTGCTCTTCGCTTATAGTGTTCCAACGCTTAACGATAGTTGCTTCCGGAAGCTGAGCGCCGATATTTCCCTCGCTCTTAGAACAACAACGTCGTTGTGGACTTGGAAACTCACAGAACTCGCAGGGAGCTACTTACGATAGTTAGGTCTTGTTGGCAAAGGTTCATTGCGGCACGTCTGCCGGAACCATTAGTTTCTGTGCAAACGGACCAGGTGATAAGTTCAGCGCAGCGCGAACAGGTCATTGGACCTGTAACCCTCCCACCACTTTGCCCGACTACTCGACGCGTTAAACTAAGCCTATGCTCAGTCCGCGCTCAGCTTTGCCGTCAGGCAGGCTCTTTCCAAACGTTCAACAATAGAGCACTTGTCTGCTGGCTGCGCTTGGCCCTTTTGACTGCTGGTCATAACAGGCGCCGCCGCCTTAACAGACGACCATGATCCTCGTAACAGGCGGCGGCGGCGACCCATTTTAAAACAGACGAGAACCGTTGTGCACGTCTGGACCATTACTGAGCGAAAGACATGCACCGCGCCAGGTTCGGAATGACTTAACGTTTACCCCGACTTCACGAAACAGTAAAAAGTAATCCGGCGGGCAGTTAGAGCAGTTCAAAACGGGCGAGCAGCGTGTGACGTTGTTGAATTGCGATTCTCAATTAAAACGGAGCAGCCGACGAAGCCGGATGAGGGAAGTGACCATGCCAGCGAGTGGAAGAGCGGCGAAGAAAAAAATAAAATGAAAGAGAGAGAGAGAGAGAGTGAAAGGGAGGAAGGCCTTTAGAAAGATGCAAACTGTCTGCGCGAACGGGACTCGTTGTGTACCGCTCCTGACGGCGCGCACAAGGGTGTGGAACACCGGAACCAATCTATCTGCTGCCGGGACGCGGAAGGCAACACATGCTGCTGGTTTGGAAATGAGTCCCAAAGGGAGGAAAGAGAAGCGAAGAAGAAGGAATGCGGGCGATGGCGGCTGGGTGTGTTGGTCGCGTACGAGAGGCGATGAGGAAGTTAAGACGTGCGTCGGCTTTCCAATGTGGATGCTTCGCTGCCTCTGCAACCCATCTCCGCCGTACCACCCCTATTTTCAATCTTCGCTTCATCGGGCTAACACAGTGCGTTGTTGTAGAAGCCTTTCCGAGGGAATATCAGGGCTTATCATCGCGTGAACAAGAATAAAGCAGTGCCGAGCACAGGCAGTGCTTTTACTGCATATGTTTTGCTGTACAAAGCGATCGCTTGAGTAAATAAACCAGATTGCACTCACACTGCCGTTTTTCTCAGTCGTTAGCTTGTAGCTTGCCCTGGGAAGCAGAACATACGTAGCCGTAGATAAGACTATTGTCCACGATGGATTAAATGAGGAAACGCACACACACTGGCACCACAAGAATATATAGTCGCTGGCCGCCTTATTGCACGCATGAAAGATGAGAAAATCCGACATATGCTGTCTTACTGGAAGGAAGCGACGTGACAAGCTGGTACATGAGCCCAGCTCTCACTATATAGAAAGTAGGCTGTCTAAATGCTCACCTCCTGCCCGGCTCCAGAGCTGGGAGCGAGGGCGACATCGAGGCCCCATAATAGAAAACTCAACTACGCCTTTGAACTAAAATTCTCGGCGGAAAGCTTCGGGGGAGCAGCTATAGTGTAACTCAAAACAATAATAGCCAGCCAGGTCGTAACGACGTGAACGACATGGTGGCGAAGCTCCACGAACGACAACCTCGCGTCACCCTATAGGCGAAGCTGCGAAAACGTTACAGCTCAAGTCTTTCGCGTTGTCGTAGCCTCCAACTTCTGCTGCCGTGGAAACGAGTCGTTTTATGACCCAGACGGTCGCTCCAAAGACGGGGGAAAGCCCCGCTGACAGCCACCGCTGTAAAAACAGCGGGTACCGTGCTTGCGTCCGGTGTGAGAAAGGCTGTCTTGGCTACGTCTGTAAATCGCATCGAGGCGTTCAACCTACGCTCTCGTCTCCACTGGTATTTCCCCTTCGCCACGGTTTAGGAAACCGCGCCGCTTTCCCATGACAGGTACCTTCGTTATCCTAGATCCTTCTTTGTCAAAAGAAAAAGTGTGACCTAGACGTATGTCAGCGCAAACGTCTTTAAACGTGTTTGGTTCTTCTCCTTGAGGTCACGCGGAGTGCATGACGTGTTGTACGACTTGACCGCTCCTCACCCATTCTTACGCACACATATTGAGTTCTTTAAAGTGTAACAAAGAAGCAGAGCGCACGGACAAGGCCAGTCAAATCGTCTATTCGAAGAAATATTTTAAGATCATCATCATCATAATCGTCGTCGTCGTCGTCGTCGTCGTCGTCGTCGTCGTCGTCGTCTACTCGATGCCTGCAATGCAGTCACTGAGCCAGCCGGATTTCCAATGCTTGGCGCAAGCGTGAGCGTCTCGGGCTTTCAGCTGTTCCTGTTCTGTGTCGATTGACAGATAGCTTACGCTTCACGCTACCTGCTGAACTATTGAATACACCCTTCTTAACGAAAACGTAACTTTATTCGTCTCTTCCCTCCAGATTGTGGATGCAGTCTTGCTGTGTAAACAACAACATTGAGATTCTGGTGTGTTACTGTATGTGCAACTGGGTATAAGCCAGTGGGTATGCTTGTGTCCATTCTCGGTCAGTCCCCCATAATCAGTATGTGCCATTGTGACGCAGTGGGTATGGAAGCCTTACATTTATCCAGATAGGTCTCGTGCTTCTCTGTACGAACATCAACGTTCTTCCCGCGATAAGCATCAACATCGCCTTCATCTCGCGACACAGACTAAAGTCCTTGGATATGCTTGTTCTGCTTGCTTTAAAAAAAAAAAAGCGCGTATAGGGACTTTAACCCGAAACGGCCAATAGCTGCTGACGAGGAGACTGAGGGCGTGCCATCCGCCGCTTGCTACTTCTTTAACTCAAAGACCCTTCGCGTCGTCCATATGTTCCAGAATTCCATTGTATCTTTGTACTTTTGTTATTTCTTCTTTAACTTATATTTTAATGTCCTTTCCCCTCTCCCCTACTGCGTTATAGTCAGCCGGATCACACTGTTGCTAATCTACCTGGCTATCTCCCTCATAATTATTCCTCATTTTATATCTGACCACCGGCATAACGAAAACATTCATTTATGCACCGACGTGTTAGTGGTGTTTCTAACGTTCTTTTCGTCTGCCCTCACTTGTCACGCATGTATTCTACAGTACGCGAGCTGCTGCATTGCACTGTGACCGTTCGAGCTTTGACTAAAGTGGGCATAGTTTTGCTGTACACGTTCTACTCGAAGATACCGGTGGCACGCGGTCCTGCCACATTGCGAAGGTAATGCCACATCTGTCGTTCGAACCATCTATGTTTTTCGGGCAGCGTCACAGAAAGTGAGAATTTTTCTATATACAAACTACTGCCTAAAAATAAAGAAGCGACGCGGCTAATTAGCGAAGGTGCACAAATTCTACCCTTGGGAGACAGCTTTACCACTTTCTCTCTTAAGGGATAGAACTCCCTTGAACGAGCAAGATGATCCGTTGTTCCTCGCGGACTTGCACAATGTGACGTGATACTCTGCCTCTATTATCGCTTTTATTCTTCTCGCTCCCTCTGTTTGTATATGCCACGGTATACGTGCGTGCATGCGTCCCCCCGTCCGTCCCCCCCAAGTTTGTGTCCCTCTTTTTGGTGCGTCATTACTGGTCCCATTGTCAGAGCAGCTACTTCCCAGACCAAACTCCCGAACGCTTTCTGTAGTGCTGCCCAAACTAACGCCACAAGAGGGACACTCTTCTTGAGATCCCACAAAACAAAAAAACGATGTTCCACATGCGTGCCTGCAACGCCTTGTGTTTCTAAAAGGGTAAGTTATAGCCCGCCAAGCAACCAGAAATTGCCGGCTTCGATCGCCGAGTCAAACCCGCCCGTTGCTACAACCCACCACCCCAACCCCCCAACCTTTAATGCTGGATCACTTCAAGTTCAAAATTCTCTCTCCACTGGCTGGCTATAGCGTATAGGATTCGCAAAAGATGCACCGTTTCAGCTGGGCAACGGCAAACCCTCGTTACCGTTGCTGTCACATCCCCTTCCTTCCGTGTAGGCCAGCCCTACTCCTACCGAGCATTTCTTCATGGATGCGTGGTCAACCGTGCTTGGTGGCAGCGGCCGTGGAGCGCGTCCTGGCCACCTTGTTTAAACACAGCGGGACGAAGGGCACGGCCTCCGGGCCCGCTACGTTTACGTGCGCTGTGTGGCACATTCGTTTTCTTTTTTTTTTTTTTCGTTTACCTGCACCCATCGCCGCAGGCGACCGAGCTTCCTCTTCCTCGCGAGGTGAACAGCAGACGAAATTAGTTTTCCTTCGGCACGGCTTCTCAGAGTCAATGAAGGCGCCGAGCGCCCGGAAGCGGATTACGGGTGATGACATAACGAACCAGTATGTAGCGACGGGCAGCAACAGCTTCTGTCGAAACAAACTCTCGGCGGAAAGACTAACGGAACAGAGAAAAGAAGGAGCGGTATAACGTGGTGGCGTGAGGCGGGGTGACGTATTGCAACGTGATGCTGTGCGATGAAGAGATGCCGCTGACGGGGGGGTTTAAGTTGAGACGAGAACGTTTTCACAAGTGTACTCCGCCCCGTTTATTGTTCCCAACAAGGAACGTCGCTTCTTCTGCTGGAACCTCTCGGGGAACGAGGTGACAGCTTAACTGGCATCAGGGCTGTGACCTGCATGGGAACACTTGAAAATGGGCTGTATTTTGTGAGAACGCCAAGTTGGAGGTACCTCTTTCACGCTGGGATGTTTTCATTTGGTCGTGCAACTATATTTTTTTTTATCGGCTCACTTCTCTAATCACGTATGTTGCATGCAGCCTTTCAGAGGAAAGCCTGTTGCTGCGTGGTATGGGTGCCGCGCGTATACCACAGCGATGCATATATAAACTGCATACCGATATAGCGAATTTCGATTTACAATTCCATAATTTGTTGCGCTCGTGGGATTGTAGCGTGAGTGGAAAGCGGATAAAGCGTGTAACCAACTATGCTCCATACCTTCACTATCGGCTTCCCGTACGCTATCGAATCACCTAACGTAAGACCAACCTAATACTGATGTCTCCTTATTTAGACAACGTATTCTTGAATATACGCATACTACATAGATTATGTAAGCTTTATTTTTCTTTATTTTTTGCATTACACGGACGCCGGTGAAGCCGAGGCATGCGAACCGTCTGCGCTTCCTACTTTCCCAACAATAATTTTCGCAGGCTCAGCAAGCCTCTGCGCCGTGTGCAAAACAAGACTAGTAATAATAAGAAGAAAGGTCGTTGCACCGCACAGTAGTTTGAGAATCCGGCGTCGACAGCTCGTGGATTAGACTCGTCGTTAATATTGAAACGGCAATTTGCTGGCTGTGCACACCTGGAGGCAAATCAACAAATCTTTTTTTCTTTGTAAGTGCATCTTTTGGCAACGGCCGGCCGCCTGCACTGATAATGCGTCCAGCGTTGGAATCGGCTGGAACTTGCTTGTACGAACACTATTTGCGTAAGAGTTCTTTTTTTTACGTGTGTATGTGTGCGTGTGTGTGTGTGTGTGTGAATATGGCCCTGGTTACCAGTGTGGGAATCGTGCTTTGATATTCCCTTCCGGCTAATCGCGTGTGCGGTGCTGCGTAAGGCAACCGGGGTGATGGTGCAGCTGCGAGCTTAACGTTAGGAGTGTGGAGGAGGAGTAGGAGGAGGAGGAGGATGGAAAGGTAGGGAGGTCAACCAGTCGCACGTCCGGTTTGCTACCCTACACAGGGGAAGGCGTTTAAGGAAAGTAAAGAAAGGAGGGGGAGGGAAGGAGGCACTATCTGTGTGAGTGCACGCGGATGTCCATAACTTCACGCCTATAATCGGTCCAGCCCCTTCTCAGTCATTCTCAGCTTTCACGTAATACGTAGCCACTCGACTAAAACAAGGAACAGAAAGAAAAGAACATTGTGTAGAGTGCCAGTTGATACTTCTTAGACTGGGAATTTACGCATATGGTTTGCATATACAATCTAGCCCCATTTGAATTAATTTCCACTGCCACATTGACCATATAGACATGCAGAGTTGAAACGTGACAGCATTGTTCATCTGGCTAAAAATGTTTGCAGCAGTCCCCACTCTATGCCAAAAAAAAAAAAAAAGAAAGAACTTAACGTGAAGGAGAGCTTGCAGTGTCTCATTCGACATAGGGTTTCCCATATCATTCTTTGTCAACGAATGAACACACGTTGGACGGGTGCGTTTGAAACAGGCAGCGCAATTAGGGACAAAGCAAGCTCAGACAGCAAAGGGAACATTGGATTCCCGGCACTGCTTTTTGCATTCCTGATGATTGGTGATGCTTGGTGATACTAGAGCAAAACATTTCGTTTTGATTGACAGTTGAGACTACTGTGCTTTGCTGAGCATGTACATAAAGACTCGAACCGTCGCATTTCTTGTTTAAATCTACTTTCATATTTTTATTCGTTGCATATTGCAACCACTCAGTTCAGCCCTTGGGCGCGGCCGGGCAGCCACGATTGACCTTTAGCGCAACCACGTGACGTGACGTCACGACAGCCGGAGGAAAAGCTGGGCCCCAACTCGCGCAATATGCAACGAATTCTTGGCTTAACCAAGCTAAGCCTGGCCATTTTTTTTTCATAAAGTTACCGGGTAAATAACTAACGCGTTGATTTGCGGGAGAACTAAGCAATAGGCTTCAAGGAATCCTTGATAAGCATTGAAGGACCACGGGCGGAAATGACGAGATACGTGCGAATACTTGACCCGTTGTGTAAGTCCACATAGCTTGCTGTATAGCAGCCGGCATGGAACACGTACTCAACAGCTGTCAGCCCCACCGTATTCCTCACTGAGCCACGGGCTAACCGGCAGCAGATGGCGCGCAAACCAAAACAAAAAGAAGATATAGCGCTGGAATGCGTATAAACACGGCAGCCATGACTTAACGCCATCCTCCCAGCGCCGACATTGCCTAAAAACACAACCTTCGAGGTTGCCTACATATCTTTGTAGCAGCAATGAGCTTGGGGTTTTCATAAACCGGCGTGCCCGAATTTTGTCAGTGTTGACGTGTCCTTAGAACACGGAAGTATTTTAGTCAAAAATAGCCCAAATATAGCCATGTAGCCAACTAAGAATTTTAGACGCCAGCTCGCATAAAAGGTAGAGCAACTTGGCTAATAATATCCTAATCTGGCAACCGTGGTAGGCGTCCAGCATCGGACTTCGTTTCGACAAAAAGAGTTTCTAACTGCACATATGGAAGCCCTCCATTGGCGCACTAAAGATACTGAACTAATTGAATTTCTCAAGCTAAAATACACTGAAAAAAAATCGTAAAGTACGGCTTACACACAAGCTACAGGTATGATAGCGTCGGATTGTAATTTGACTATACGAGAAAGCATATTTCATCATCATCATCATCATCAGCCTGGTTGCGCCCGCTGCAGGGCAAAGGCCTCTCCCATGCTTCTCCCACAACCCCAGTCATGTACTAATTGTGGCCATGCCGTGCCTGCAAACTTCTTAATCTCATCCGCCCACCTAACTTTCTGCCGCCCCCTCCTACGCTTCCCTTCCCTTGGGATCCAGTCCGTAACCCTTAATGACCATCGGTTATCTTCCCTCCTCATTACATGTCCTGCTCATGCCCATTTCTTTTTCTTGATTTCAACTAAGATAGCATATTTATGTTACATGAAAACCCAATGAAACCCCTTTTCCCGCGTTCCTACCAATCATAGACCGGCCACCGCGTCCGCCATTCGCGCGCGCCGGCGCGTGAGTGTCTCGGGGACCACGGAGCTGCGCGCCCGGTTCCTTGCAGTACCTCCAGATGGCACTCGCCTCCGTCGCATCGCAGCGTACACAAGAGGCCGCGTTTCTACTAAAACGCCCGCCTTCGTGAATAGCGTTCGTGGCCAGCGTTTCTTGCTAAACATTGGTTACATACGCTCCAATTGCTGGGAAGCGTGAGATGCAGTCAGGGATCTTTGAATACTTTCGCGTTCCAGTCTTAAAGGCGAAGCTTAAGCGTCCTCCATCTTTTTTTTCTCTAGTAGTTCTTTAGCGCAATACTCCATAACTTCGTCATAGCCTCCGAGATCATGCGGCATGCTCCACCGATCATCGGAGGCCATGACTTGTCCGAATTGTCCAATTCAACGCATTCCTCTGTAACATATTGCGTCTGACCTTCTGTGCTGAAAACTCAGTGTACGTGTGTCTTCGTATGGAATTACTGCCTACGTGCAGCCTGGAGAAGCTACACCCACGTGAACGAATTAGAAATCATCGCACTGTTCAATGTGTTGCTCCGCAGCGCCAACTCGAGTTAACGCTGCATACTCGCTCGTCGTCGTCACGCTCAAATCGGAGCTGTGAAGGATTATATGTGTACGCAGAAGCTTATTATGTTCATATGCGTTTAGAAAAAAAATGCCATTGCTTGAAAATTTAGAAACAAAGCGCAATAAATAACGCGACAATAACGTGTGAAGCTAGATACATGGTAAGTGATATAGATTACAGCGCCAGAGTCACCATTAATAATTTTTGCTTCAAACTGTATGTCCTTATCAGCTATAGCTATAAAGCGGCGAAGCCAGCTGGCATTTATGTCCTTTGTCTTCTTTTGCCTCCCACCGCTACCACCTTTTTCCAACTACCCGGGTTTTATTTATCTATTTTTTTTGAAACGCTTGTTGCTTGTTGCTTCTCTTCTGCTCGCCGGGGGCTTTTCGAGCGCGCCACTGCATGCTTGTCTGCAAAGGATTCTCGACGTGCTTCGAGTTGACGGAGCGTACGTTGTGCAGCGGCCAATGTACTTACATCTGCCTCCAGGCACAGCGCGGGCCCACGGAGAGTATGAAAGGAGACCAAGCCGTCGAGCCCGCAGACTTCCGCGTCGTCTGCTGCAGTTGCTGCAGACGGCCGCTGCATGCGGCGAACCTGCGGCTGTCCGGTCTGTTCTCTAGCGGTCTGCAAGTGGTGAGAGAAAAAAAAAAGAAGAGAAGTTTAAAGTAAAAGAAGACATCGTCCAAGAGTGTTGCGCCGTAAGTTGACCCTCGCTCGAGCAATGCCTGCAGTAGACCCACTCGCGGAGTGGTTGCCCGCGGACAGTTCTATAGGCGGATGCCGAATTATACGAGGGGATTGGAAAAACACGTCTGGAACGCGTTCCTGTGGGATTCGCGCTGCGTGGACGGTTGATGACTGTTTGTTTGGAGTCCATCAGGTCGGCGGGAGAGCTTTCCAACTGGCGAGGTGTGTACAAGGATGCTCTCTGTGGTAGGTGCTGGTCAGAGCACCGGAGAAGATAGGAACGTCCGCATTAGAGCGAGGTACATTTATTTTTATTTTATTCATGGGCTCATTTGGAAGGGCCTGCACGGGCTGGAAAGGGTGCGGCTGGAGAACAGGTTTGACGCCTTGTATATGAAACTTTGGTGGTGAGTGAGGCTTGATTTGTCGCGAGACACAAGGGTCATTAAATACGGTGGAGCCCAGTCGACGACACGAGATATGTCTGCTGCGGCTCGCTTTTCAATTGAAGAATGTTCTTACGAGCGTTAATTAGCAACTGATATTCGCGCTGTCACTTTTCAGCCGTTGTTTACTACGTCGTTATTACCTATGAAGCGATGTCATCGGACACACCCGACGATAACCATCTGGTTCTTGTTTGTGATGTGAACGAGAGCTGCCTTCGTTAGGTGATTAACGTTATGCGTCAGTTACGCAGTAGTTGCGCGCTACGTCGTATCCGAATCAGCTGTTCATGAACGTGGAACACATTTTGCCCTCCCTTCACAAACCGCAGACTGCTAACGCTGTTATCCCGTTTCTAGATGCTTTATCAGAGCAAATGACAGTTCTACAGGTCTCACGTCAAGGCAGGTAGCAAATTGTGAATTTCCGCCGCCTTTATACAGACCTCGTTAAGATAGTGCCCCGTTTTACGCATACTAACATGTATCGTCATTCACGACTTGGCAATGTATCACTGAAATAGGATATACGATAGACACAGTATCCGTTGTCGACCATGTAGCGTTGTTTAACAGGTTTAAGCTTTTTCTGAACGTGGGATTCTTTCTCAGTTCGGTGGCTTTTCTTGCATATGTATTTTCCGCTGTTTCTGTTACCAAATCTTATTAGTGTTTTTCGGTTTGAATGTCTATTTTCCTTCTAACTCCCCCTCGTCTTATGTAAGGACCCAGTGGACCTTTGGGGCAGGCGTGTATGATTGGATCAGTCGAGCAAGCAAAAAGTACCCAATCGACAAATAATCATATATAATTTGCTCTTGTTACGGCGAAGTGAAAGCATAACGTTAAACTCCCGTACCTACGACAGGCGACAATACGCCATGCCACAAATGCGCCTCCCTCCTGTAATACTTATGGTAAACAACTATAATCCTCCCTTTTCCATCCGCTGCGGCAGTGGCTATGGAATTCTACTGCTGAGGACGAGATCAGCCAGTCAGTCAGTGAGTTAATAAAGCAATTATTAATTAATTAATTAATTAATTAATATAACTAATTAATTAATTTAATGTTACAGGTTTGAAAGCCCGCAGCACTCGTACGGGGATGGGATGCGGAAACGCTCGTGTGCGTGTACTTCAATATATATATATATATATATATATATATATATATATATATAATTTCCTTATTTCAATTAGCAAGGCCAAGTAAGTTACCCTGTGTTATACTTGGTGTCTTTGTTGGCTTGTTATGATATGATCATTAAAAATTAAAAATCGGGCTCCTTGGTTAATCCACTTTCTTCTCGTCGATATATATATATATATATATATATGCCGCCACGTACTCGGGCGCCTTATCCATGATTCTGCCTTCTTAGGCGACGTTGGAAGCCTTGCGTAAACTTTTTTTTTTCTCCTCCATGGCGACACAGATGCAGGCTGACTGAGGTGCAAGTCAATCCGGAAAAAAAAAAATCGACGCCACCGTAACAACCTGGAGATAAAGTGAGACCGGTTTTCAAGCATTTCGAGCACGTGAGTCACGCTACCGCTATCTTGAAGTTTGCGTGGTTGTTTACACGGCGTGTCTGACTGACTTTGCAAGCAGGATATCGAGGAAATATGCCTGCTGATGGAACGAGCAGCTTCTCACGGTCCCTTTGAGTTCGTCTTGACGGTGGTCTTCTGTGTCTCTAATAGACAGAAGGAGAAAAAAAGAAACGTATGATCGGGGAAGCGGAAGTCAGTGGTGGCATTCTACTGCTCAGAGTGCAAAACCAGTGATAAACGTTACAAGTCGTGAGGGTAATTCGTCGCACTTGCGAAAAGAGCGGACCATGCGTATACGATGCGCAGCACTTCTATCGTTCTCAGCGATTCTGTGAAGTGCATCTGCGTGATGTTACCATGTTACTCAACGACGGTTTCATCCACGCTAATCAGTTCATGATGGATGTAGTGATAGAACAGCCTGAATTCACAGACAAGACATGAAGACACGCGACATGATTCTGTCGTGTTGCGCCCCGTTGCTGGCGCTGTTGTTATCTTTGGTTCTTTTGTGCAGCTTGTCCTGAGGTATGAGTGTTTGTTTAAACAAAGGCATGCATGCCGTTTTCATGTAGATAGAAAGAGTATAAGAGAAGCAGAAGCTGTCAGTCCTGCTACATGCAGGGCTGGCTATCTCAAATGAGATGTTTGAGATTACGTTCAGAGGAAGTGAATGCAGAAGGTGGATCAGACAAAATAGTTTTTTTTCAAACTAAGAATAAATGAATAACTCAAGCTCAGATGTCTAACAAACTACCAGAGAGTGTATGTAAGACCTCACTGGGCGGAAACATAACAGCGAAGCCTCCGTGGCTCGGTTTGTGCTTCCGCTTATGTCCCGGTGCCTTGAGAAGTCCTGCATGTGATGCTTGCGGATGCGAGGAGAACATTGACCACTTATTGTGCCACTGTCCTCAATTAAGAGCACAAAGACAATCTTTGCCCAACACATTGAGAAAATTAGATGATGGTCCTCTGAGTGAACAGACAGTACTAGAGCACCGTCTTCACCGATCACCGGCTCAGAAGGCAGTGAAGACACTTCTGTGATTTCTCAGAACGTCTGGTTTGCACGGGCGGCTTTTACTCAAGTACTGTCCGCGCACGCCTCTATACCCTCTCTCTCTCCCTTCTCTCTCTTCCCATTCTCCCTTCCCCAAACGTAGGGTAGCCAAGCAGACTTCTGACTGGTTAACATCCCTGCCTTCCCCCCTCTCTGTATGACTCCCTCCCTCCCCCTCCCTCCCTCTCTCTCTCTCTCTCTCTCTCTGTATTTGTCTCCATATACAAAGTAAAGTCATTGCTGCTAACCGCACGGTGTTATAACGGCTACAGTGACACATCACGTGGTCAGTATCATCAGGTAGTTTGCACTCCTTGCACAGTGGTGAACAGAGTCCTCCTGTAAAAGTCGCAGTAGTAGCTTAGCGAACTTATTGTTCAAGAACCAGGGCCCTAAAATAAATGTCTGCCTGATCTGTTCGTAACGTTTACAACTCTTAGGAACATTTCTCAGGTAGTCGTGGTTCCTGGACAAAGCCACAAGAGGGGGCGAATGTCCGAAGTAAAAGCTGGAGCAGCATACTTTGCACATTTCAGGCGATACTTCCCAGGCCCAGATGAGGGAACATGTAAGGGCTGCCCCAGTCCGTATTCTCCGAAGGGAGGCTTCCTCCACACGAGAAAGATTACGGAGAATGGAGGAGATACACCGAGGTATTTGTTAATATCATCTTAATCTAATCTATCAATTGGAATGAATAGAATCGGAAGGAAAATCATTTTTGCATGTGTGGGCATAGTGTTCTTTTTTTTTCCTCTTCCTTTCTTATTGTTGATTGAGTAACAAACCTGGGATTTGAGAACAGCCGTCTCTGATGTAGCCCACCTTTCCACGTTCTTGCATTCAAAATGTCCTTTCTTTTAAGAACTTTTGCGTGTCACTACACCCCGATTTCAACTTTCCTACGATTATCTCATTCCGTTCGCTACATATAGGTACGCAACAGTAACTTTTGACTCGCAATAAAAAACCAGGCAAGTCACCCTCGGCAGCGCACTTCCTCATACACAGGCAGGCGGGTCCTCCGCGGTCAAGGGCATCGGCGAGCAAACCTCCTTTCGCCCCAGGGCGGCCAGAACTGGCTACCCACGCGCGGCGAAGGGGAATCTCGCAGGAGGACAGCGCCGCTACTTTTCTCGAGATCAAAAGCCGACGCGCCGGATCTAAAAGTCCCGTTGCGCAAAAGGTAGCAAAGCGTGCCACGTCTCTTCGAAGATTGCCTCCATCAGTCTTCTTTCGGCGGCTTCTTTCGCGCTCTACGTCGGCAAAGCAGGGAGGGGGGGGGGGGGGGGGGATCGCGCGCTCAGCTGGCGTGGATAATCCGAGCGAAAACCGTTCTCTCGCGGGCTCGTGTGTCGAACAAGCGGGGCAAGCGGGACCGTGCGCTTCTCCTCTCGCAGGTTTTGGGAATACCCGATTTGCCATGGTTGCGAGCACCCGGAGTGCGTGCACCCGATCAAGCTGGTTTCGCTCGCATGCGCCGGGAATGCGTTACGACTATACGTTATGTTACTGATTTCTATTTCTGGGGGTTCCGTCATCCCTGACGCTCTTCGGTTGTTGCTTTCTTTAGTGTCTCTGAATATGCTCCCTGCGGGAGCATATACAGAATACTAGGGTTTTTTTCTTTTCTTTCTTTTTTTTTAACGCGTTAGCGCCCCCTGTCGCAGAAAATCTGGTGTGTCTAGAAAAAGGTTATTTCGGCAAGTGACGATACGAACACTGAGACACAATCACGGCACAATTTCGCCAGGACGATAACGTATTTAAAGAAAAACGAAATACGGCACGTTTTCGATGTAGTGGCCGAATCCCCACTCACCAACATATAATCACATGTACCCACGGAAAGGCACAGTTACACATATATTAAATATCACATGTATAACATGATGTTCCATATATACAGTGTACACAATGGTTATGTGCAGTGGTGATGTGGCAGAACACTTTGCACAATTTTAAAGCGATGTGCAGGAGACTTGTATATACAAAAATGATCGTGCATACGAGAGCGCACACACGTGGAAATCACGGGCGCCTACATTCTATGTGCATTAAAAATGGATACTGGTGTCGGCGTCAGTGTGCGCCGTCGGGGGCGTTGCACGTCAAAAAAAAAAAAAAGTTATCCCGAACCACCACCACACAGACCCACCGAGTGGCGCAGGGGCGTTACTGAACTAATCAGATTGCTCACAGTAAAATGCGTCAGAAAATTCATAAATTCCGACTTACGCACAACCTACGGACATAATAGCGCGGGATTATAATCTGAATACACGTGAAAATAAGTTGAATGTACGAGAAAGCGTAATTTCGTTACGCGAAAACTCAAACACAACCCCCCAACCCTTTTTTTTTTCTTGATTACGGGGATATGAGCCATTGCTCTGCCTTTCAGCTGCCACCGGGATCGGCCCATCATTGTTTTTCTGTCGGCCCCGTATCGCAGGATATCCGCTGTCGGTGTGGGAGTCAATGGGGGACTTTAAAGGCGAAGCTTAAGCATCCTCCAATTTGTTGTTCTTCTCTTGTTGCCAATAAACACAGGCCTCTTCCCTTTAACAGTCCTCCGAACATAGCTCATTTGGTGATATTATTGCTATTTTTCTATTCGAAATGTAAGAAGATCGGTTACCTGGTTATCCAAACGCTTGTTATCCCAAAATCCAAGATACAGTACTCTAGCTAGAATAAAGGAAAAGGGAAATTTCGACGAGGACTGAACTTTTCTTGTTGTCGTCGTCGTCGTCGTTGTTGTTGTTGTTTTTGTTGTTTTTGTTGTTGTTGTTGTTTTTGTTGTTGTTGTTGTTGTTTTGTTGTTGTTGTTGTTGTTGTTGTTGTTGTTGGTGGTGGTGGTGGTGGTGGTGGTGGTCTCAAAAGATGACTTTCTAGCTTTTCCTTTGCATTCAGCGATAGAGAGACTATGATTGAAAAGATGAGAGGTCCGCCTGGACCAAACTTCCGAACTGCTATTCAGCATTGGGGGAAGGGAATGGAATGAAAAGTGAGAGGGGAAAATGTGGTCGATGATGGGGACGAATAATGGTTTTGAATGAGCGTGAACAGCGAAGAATCTTCAGTGTATCATGTGCAGACCACTCTCGTTCCAGAATTTCATACGATCCTTTAGAACATCACGTCGGCGACATGGGTCCGACCGTGATATGTTATACAAATACAGTCATTGGCACATCTGTCCAAGTTCATTTATTAAGACAAGAAATAATTTGAAGGTGTGCCTGTCTATGGCAGCACTTCTGTTTGTTTGTTTGTCACTGGCTCACACCCATTATGGGGGATCCGCGAATATGCAGATGGAATTAGAAAATAATTAGTAATACCGTGAAAATAACTGACATAATTGGGGAGGATTCAAAAGAATAGAAAATAATTTCTGTCCGAATTTTCTTTTTCATCCTCTGTTCCTGCCTACTTGTTCCTTCTGCCTTCTTTCTTGTTGAATGCGAAATAATAGAAATATTATTCTAGATTGCACAAAGAAAGTGAGACGTAATTCGACACGCAGGTATGCGCCGCGCATTGCAGCTGCAAGCTAAACCGATTAGAGGCTCTACTCGTGCGGTCAGTGCTTGAGTTGCGACCGGTCACCATCATCAGCCTGTTCTAAGTCTCCTGCAGTACGTCAGTTGCAGCATTTTGAATACAAAACAGTATGCGCGGATTAAGCATCGCGCAGGCGAGGAGTTCAATGTTTTTAACGCATCTTGTGCAAACAGCTCGGATTTACACATGTCACAGCAATGCGAGTGTTTCTTCGAAGACGATTATCTGAAACTGTGCTACGGCAGCATTTTTTTTTCTTCAAATGCGGCTCTAGACAGAGATGTCTGGATTTCTTAAAGTTGGTTCCTGCGTTTCTAATAAAAGCCGCTCTCCTTTTCGGTTTCTGACTCGGCCGACCCACTTAGACGACTCGCACCTGGGACGACGGGCCATTATTAGCGAGCGCAGATGAGCCAGGAAGCTAAAGGGTTTGCCTCCGTAGTTATCGCTCGCTACCGCCGTCTTTCTTTTTTTCCTTTCCCCAGGAATGTCTGTGCAAACGTGGCCCAGTGCTTTGCAGGGCTCGGAGTAAGTTGAATGCCACCGAATGAAGCCGCGTTCTTTGACTCGGGGCAGCACGCTCTGGCGATCCCGCGGTCTGTTCACCCTTTGTTTGAGGAAAGTGGAGGGCGCATATGGCGGTGGACGCGGAAAGCTTGAATTTATTGGCAGGTTCCTTGACTGAGTTCCTACTCCGAGTTCCTTTACTGCGAGAGCAGGCAAAAACAAAGCTCGTAAATAGGTTTGCCGCGTCCCCCCGTCTGTCCGCAAGTTTAATTACGCTTTCGTCGCTATCCGACAATCTAAGGCCTTCTTGCTGAGTCCTGCCGAGATAGCTCAGTGGCTGTGACGTTCTTTTCTACGCTATGGCGACCAGGAGGAGGTCACGGGCTCGAATCTCGGCCGCGTTATCCCGGTTTAGGTGGGATATAGATGCAAAATCACTCGTGTGCTTACATGTCCTTTTCCTTTTTTTTTGCCCCTTTCATTCATTTATTAATTTTGTGTATAACTTAGTAAGATGATACACAACAGGGGGTTGGACCCGTAGCCTTCTTAGCTAGTGCGTGGTCCACTAAAGAATAAGCCATAATGCGAGAAACACTGTATCGGTGAATCAATTACATAGAAATATTATGGACAATAGTACGCAAAAATACGAATTGCACGTTGTTCAAGTTCACAGAGAAACAAAGAAAAACGACCAATAAGCAAAATATGCAACAATGTACGCATTTACGCAAAAGACACAAATGTGTATTCAAAGACAAAACGACTGCCAGTGACTCAAGCACAGGCTTATTTTTTTTAACCATTAAGTATTTTTGGTATATTTCACATTTCCAGGTATTTGGTTCCAAACAATGGCTCCAGCAAATTCTATAAGCCTCTATTTATAAGCATTGTTCATATAATGCATACCGACTTACAAAAGATTCAGTGGCGATCTAGCGGTAAATGCGAGAGAAATGCGTTAGCGTTGGGTTGCACCTTTTTGAGTTGCCAGATGAGCAATTCATATCACGTTCACCACATTGCTGAGTGCGCTTTCAGAAGCTCACTCGACACACGTCCTGCCTCTTCGAGAAGCAAAGTGCAACTGGCGATGATCCGGAGTAGACCTCCGTCAGGGACACTATATGTATATATATGTAGCTCATCTGACCTCTGTGCCTCCCTTCAAATAAATTCCCTTCTTCTTGGCTTCTTATGCTATAACTAACAAATATCGGGACCCTCCTTTTCACATATATATATATATATATGGTCATATTATGACAAGCCAACAAACACTGACACCAAGGACAGCATAGGGGAAATTACTTGTGCTTAATAAATGAAATAAAGTAACGATAAATTAATGGCGATTAAAGTGGCAGAAAAAACAACTTGCCGCAGGTGGGAACCGACCCCACAACCTTCGCATTTCGCGTGATGTGCTCCACCAATTGAGCTACCGCGGCGGCGTTTCCCCATCCACTTTCATGGGTTTTTATGTGTACTAGTAGAACCCTGGAAGTGTT